>NW_006408594.1:14239379-14258770 GCF_000296735.1 Chrysochloris asiatica
CTGTGGGTTAATGCGCCAGACTGCAAAGCCATTTGAACTGCAAGGTCAGTGGTTCAACCTCACCACTGCTCCTCGAAACCCTATACAAGGTCGCTATGGGTTGGAATTGACTCGACAGCACTTAACAACAACATATAATGCTTGGAGTCCTGGTGTGATGCTGTGGGTTAATGCTCTGAACTGCAAAATCTGTTTGATCCCAAAGGTAGGTGGTTCAAGCTCACCAGCCACTCTAGAAAACCTTATGCAGGGTTGCTATGGGTCGGAACTGACTCGACAGCACACCAAGAACAAGAACAACGTACAGTGCTTAGCGTATGCCAGGCATTGTTCTAAGCACTGTGTTATTGTTGTTGTTGTGCCGTTGAGTTGTTTCCAACCCATAGCGACCCTGTATAGGATTTCTGAGGCTACAAATATTTTCAGGAACAAAACGTCTCATCTGTCTCCCAAGAAGAAGCTGGTGAATTCAAATTGTCGACCTTGCCATTAGTAGCCAAACATATAACTCACTACGCTACCAGTGTTCTTTAGTACATGTCCTACAGAGCCACAGATACTAATTCATTTAATCCTGGAAGCAACCTTATGAACTAAGTATTATTATTTTTATCCACCATTTTAAAGATTAGAAGATTGGGGCCCAAGGGGTTAAATAACTTGACCAACGTGACATAGCTAACAAATGGCAGGGCCTGTGTGGCACTGTGGGTTAATGCGCTGGATTGCAAGATCAGTTTGAACCACATGTAGGTGATTAAAGCTCACCAACTGCTTCTTGGAAACTCTATACAAGTCACTATGTGTGAGAAATGACTCAACGGCACCGTGATTTTAAGCATATTATGTTTGGAGCAAAAGACAGGCAGTCCTTCAATGAGATGGATGGACACCTGGTCCAGACGTAGCAATGGTGGCAAGGTGGTATAAGGCTAGGCAGGATTTCGTTCTGTTGTACATAGGGTCACTGATGTGCATTGGAACTAACGTGACAGCACCTAAGAATAACAAGATGGTCTCAAATTTTTGCACACTGAAAGTTAACTCCGCAGCATTTCCTTCCTAGATAGACTCTCAACCTGCAATCTTTTTTCACCCAAGCATTTTCTACCGGGAACCAAGAACAAGTTGGGTTCTGGGTTTCTTAACTGGAACGGTCAAAAATCAGCAAACAAATGAAAACATAGTTCATTAGAGCTGAAGACAGCGAAGTAGTCATCTAGGTCAGGCATTTGCAAACTTTTTTTGTTTTAATGAACTTTATTTTTTGGAATAGTTTTGGATTTACAGAAATAAAGTGAAGCTAGTACAGGGTTTCCCCATTTAACATCTTACATCAGCCTGGTATGTTTGTTACAATTGTTGTGTGTTGCTGTGTGCTGTCAAGCCAATTCTGACTCACAATGATCCTGTAAGACAGAGTCAAAGCATCCTGTAGAGTTTCCGAGGCTATAATCCTTACAGGCAGGAGGCTTGCTGGTGCAGTGAGGTACCTCTAGCCACTTAGTTGGGACTGTGAAAGGGGACCTAGAGCTTACTCCTAGTGCCACGGGGCTTATTAGTGGAGCTCTCGGGTCATGGCTACCTAGTGGAGTTGACACTTCATTGGCAGTGCTACACCTGGCTAAGCTAGGCAGAGGCCAAGGACACATGGGGCTGAGAGGCCAAGAACTAAAACAGCTTTATGACACTTGTCCAAGCAGGCCATAAGGCTGAGGGCCTGGGCGTGCCTGTGAGCACACCTGAGAGGAGGCTGTCTTGTCCTGACAGAAGCATGTTCCTGGTCCTGAATTGTAACTCGTTATTTTCCTATCAAACCCCGTAGTGGTGAGTATGGTTTGCGAGTTCTATGTGGCCATTGCAACCAGTTTTCAAACGCAGAGGAGAAGTAGAGAGTGTAGAGGGACGGATGGTTGGTGTCAGAACTGGTAAAGAAGGTTGTGGGGAAGAAGCATGCCTCACAGAAATCGGCCTGGGGCTGAGGTTGAGTTTGATTATCCTTCCCCCTTGTGAAGTCAGAGGAGGTCAGAGTTGCTCTGCTGCTCCATGCCATTTTTATAATACTTGATTCAGGTCACTGAGGTTTTCCCTGTTGTCCTTTCTTTTTCTTAGGATTCTGTCAAGGATGCCACATTACACTGAAGAATCATGTCTGCTTAGTCTTCTCTTGGTTGTGAGTGTTACCTAGACTTTCCTTGTTTTTGACAATTTTGACCATTTGGGGGAGAAATAGTTGTTCAAGTACATTTAGAATGTCCCTCTGTAGTATACATGGTGTTTTTCTCAGATTGTTGTTGTGAAGTGCTGTTGAGTCAGTTCCGACCCATAGCGACCCTGTATAGGATTTTCAAGGAGTGGCTGTTGAGCTTGAACTGCCAACTTGGCGATTCAAGCTAGCTTTGCAGTCCAGCGCATTAATCCCCAGAGCCCCGCCAGGAATCCTTTCTCAGATTAGACTAATGTATTTTAAAGGAGTCTTCAAGGCACAATGAGTGAGCACTTTACTACTAATTGAAAGGTTGGCTGTTCAAACCCATAGCCTCTTTGCAGGAGGAAAAAATGAGAAAATGTGGTCATAAAGATTTCAACTAAACAAAAAAGGCCACTGCCTTCAACTGGATTCTACTCATAGCAACCCTGTAGAACAGAGTACAACTGCCCTCTTAGGGTGTCCAAGACTGTGATCTTTACATAAGTAGACTGCCTCATCTTTCTCCCAAGGATCGGCTAGTGGGTTTGAACCACCGATGTTTTGGTTAGCATGTTAACAACTGCATCACCAGACTACTCTCTGTAAAGATTACTTTGTCATGTAGGGTCTCTATGCGTCAGAATTGACTCAATGGCAATTGAGGTTTTATTTATTTTGAGGAGGGATACCACAGATTCCAAGTGCCATTTTCATTGCATCATATCAAGGGTTGTGGTTGTGTGTCATAGAGTCGATTCCAACACATAGTGACCCTGTATGGTATTTCTGAGGCTCTAAGAAGCCCTGGTAGTATAGTGGTTATGAATCGGGCTGCGAACCTCAGGGTCAGCAGTTCAAAACTACCAACTGTTCCATGGGAGAAAGACGAGGCTTTCTGCTCCCGTAAAGATTTACAGCCTCAGAAACCCTGTACACTATGAGTTGGAACTGACTCCACAGCACATAATAACAACATCAACAACAACAAATCTTTATGGGAGCAGAAAACCTCATTTTTTCCTGTGACACAGCTGGTAGATTTGAACAGCTGACCTTGCAGTTCGCAACACAACTCATACCCATTATGTCACCAGGACTTCTTATATCAAAGATTGTTGTTGTTGTTGTTGTTAAGTGTGGTCGAGTTGGTTTTGACCCATAGTGACCCTGTATAGGGTGTCTGAGAAGCAGCTGGTGAGCTTGAACCACCGACCTTGCAGTTCAAATGGCTTTGCAGTCCGGCACATTAACCCACAGTGTCACACCAGGACTCCATATCAAGGGTAGATACGATTAATATGACTTATCACTGTTGAATGACTCCTGGTGTGGCATTGTAGGATAAGCCCTAGACTGATAACCACAAGGTCAGTGGTCTAAACCTAACAATTACTCCTCAGAAACCCTATACAGCGTCACCATGAGTCAGAACTGACTCTACAGCACTTAGGAACAACAGCATCACTGTTGATGTTGCCCTTGGTCACCTGGTTGGTAATTCCAAAATATGTGTCATATATGAGCCACTAGAATAATTCAGGAAGCCCAAATGTGAATTACAGCCCAAAGGTGGACTTGCTGTTAATGTCTCCAAGGGGACACAATGTGTCCCCATTTCCACATATTCTTCCAACTCTGTTAAAACCATACCTTTGATAATGGCACCAATTCCAGAGAAATAACAGTCTGAGCTTCACCTCTGGATTTAAGAGAAGGTAATTCCTGCTCCTTAATGCCCCAGTGGGAGAGCCTGGGTGCTCCAGTTTGAGACCAAGAGAAAAACTGCATTTCTATCAGCAAACTTGCTCACAGAATTGTGTGCTGTTCACATCTAAAGCCTGCCAGCTTTGAAGGTTAAGTCTCCAAGACTAAAGGAAAGCGGGGGCTGGAAGAATTTTGGAAGGCATCCAGGGCTGCCTGGGCAGCCAACCCAAATAATTCAGGCAAGCAAAACTTTGCTTAGACCTGAGCTGGCTGTCTAGACAGTCATGATTGCACACAGGTAGCTGTAGCGCCTTGCACTTCATTTGGCCTGTGCTGAACTTGTTAAAACACCAGTGCCAATGGGTGTCTCAGTTTAGGTTTCCCCAGAAACAAACCCAGAATGAAGCATGTGAATTCAAATAATTTATTTAGTAGGAGGTTTGGTGGTACAATGGTTAAGCAATTGGCTGTTAACAAAAAGGTTGGTGGTTCGAACACACCCACAGGCTCCAAGGGAGAAAGATGTAGCAATCTGCTTCCATAAAGATTACAGTATAGAATACCCTCTGGGTTAGTTCTACTCTGTGTTGAAATTGACTAACAAGCACCTAATAAGAGCAATTCATTTAAGAAGTGATCCTAGAGTATATTGGTTGGGACATGAGATAGAGAAAGAGGAGAAGCTAATGAAGGGAGTGTTGTTCAGCTAGTGATCACTGTACAACTGTAACTCAATCCTGCCTAGGAATGCTTGGGCTCATTGTGGAAATCCCTCAGATTCACCCTAACCAAAAGAAAAGGAAGAGGGGATGTCTATCCACCAACTTCCCTCCATAATTGTTTGATAACACATTCAGCCTACCTTCAGTGCTTGTGCTTTCACAGTGAGGGAGGAACAAGTGAGTACAGTAAACAATCTTCAGCATGGAGGGAAGAATGTCTAGGGCATAAGGTCCACTGTTGTTGTTCAGTGCCGTCAAGTAGGTTCTAACTGATAGCCATCCTGTATAGAGTTTCTGAGGAACAATTTTGTGGTTCAAATCAACCTACCAGGATTCTGTGAGTATAATCACAAATCTCCCCAAGTCAAAATCCAGACATTATCCTATGCCTTCTAGGGATTGTTGAATCATGGTCATAGAGATATAGAAATTAGGAGTCTGGCAGATAATTTCTCCATCTGCCAGGAATTCCTTCTAAATAGTGAGTACCCCTATTGAGTTCTTATTATGTGTCAGATCCTTAAATCATCTCATTTTATCCTTATGACAACATTGTTGTTGTTAAGTGCCATCTAGTCCGTTCCAACCCATAGGGACCCTGTGCAGGGTTTCCGAGGCTGTAAATCTTTACGGGAACAGAATGCCTCATCTTTCTCCTGAGGAGTATGGTAGTTTTGAACTGCTGGCCTTAAGGTTCACAGCCCGATTTGTAACCACTACGATACCAGAGCTCCATGACAACATTAGGAGGTGAAAATTATCCATATTATCACTCACATTTCATGAATGAAGTAACTGAAGGTCAGTGTCCAGGAACTTGCGCAAAATCACAAGATCAATGTGGAGAAGCCAAGAATTGAACTCAAATCATCTGACTCAAGAGCTCACACCCTCAACCTGTGATCTACTGCTTCAGCTAGTCTCCCTCACAGTGGGATCAGCATTCCCAGGGTGACTTATTTTGCCGTTAGAACTCTTTGAGCACAAGAATGACAATCCTTGTGTTGAGTGATTTTCCCCTTTGCATCTTGTTCATTTCAACCTGGCCTTTTGGAGAAAAGATGGAAAGAACTTGGCATATGTGGAGCTACTGTTGAGTTCCCTGACATTTATTATTATAGATTGAGTCCTGCACTCCCAGAAGATATGTGGATGTCCTAACTCCTGGTATCTATGAATATAACTTTGTTAAGAAATAGGGTCTTTGAAGGTGTTATCAATTAACATGTGCTCATATAGGAATAAAGCACTAGATCACAAAATCAATTTGAACCACAAGGTCAACAATTCAAACTCACCAGACGCTCCTTGGAAAACCTATACAGGGTCTCTATGAGTCAGAGCTGACTTGACGGAACTTAACAACAACAACAACATACAGGAGTAGAGTGGGTTCCAATCCAATCCAAGAGAGTGCCTATAAAAAACAGAAAAGAAACTCAAGGAAGCACACAGGGGGAAGATGGCTATGTGAGAATTCATTCAAGAGACAAGGAATGCCTGGAGCTATCAGAAGCTGGAAAAGACAAGGGAAGATCTTCACCTTAGGTAGAGAAAGTTAGGCATGGTCAACATTCTGAATTCAGACTCTTAGGCTCCAAAACAGTGTTAGAATACATTTCTGTCTTAAAAATTCATCACTTTATTACAGCAGTCCTTGTTGTTGTTGTGTGTGATGTGCTGTCAATTTGGTTCCAACTCATAGTGAACCTATTAGTTACCAAGGCTATAAATCCTTATGGGAGCAGAAAGTCTCATAGTTCTACTGTGGAATGGTTAGTGAGTTTAAACTGCCAACCTTGTGGTTGGCAGTCCAGTGCATATCCTGCAGTGCCAGAAGTCTTAGGAAACTAATATAATACCTGTTTTTCTGCAATGTCCAGAATGGCTCTATTAGGCTGTGGTCAAGACTGCCATGTTATAGTAGAAGAAGAATGAAGAGGGAAAAAAGGGTAATCCACTACAATTTGATGAACTTGACCTATACTATGGATGTAGTATCTCAAAAGAAGGAACAAATCTTTACAGTGAGGATCATTCCCACCCCCTCAGTACACAGGGTTGACAGGGATGGGCAACATGGATATTGGCTACCCAAAATGGGGGCTACAAAGGCAAGAAGTGACTGGCTTTCAAGCTTTCAAGAAGGAGCCTAGTTCCAGAGGGTGTGGGGGAAGGTAGAATCTCCACTGAGTGGCTTCCAACCTGTCTGGATGGGGCTCATGAAAGGAGATGGGGATAAGACTCTTGTAGTTCAATAGTGAATAATTGCTATCAGGACTGACTGGGAGGGTTGGAAATACAAAGGTAGATATTTTGTAACAAAAGGAGGGGAGTGGTTGACTTTTTAGTCCAGGAGCGGAGGTCCCTGGCACCATCAAGGGAGAAGAACAGAGTGCGGGACCCTATCCAGAGAAGCAGTGACACCAGAGATCAAGGCACAGATGATGGCGTGGAGAGATGGAGCGGTTGCGGACTCTGGACTTAGGGATGGAGAGGGTCTGTGTGATGACAGCCAGGGGCAGGCTTGCGGGTGTACCCTTTGGTTGTTTGATGATGCATGGAGGGGATTGTAATTATTGCAATGAAATGAAATATGATAGGATGAATGTAAAGCTAATGTTTCCCCAGGTAAACTATGACATAAGTCACAGTAAAAACTTAAAAAAAAAAAAAAGATTGCCATGTTGTAGATGAAGAACTGAGAGATCTTCAGAGGGATAGAGTGGCTTGCTATGCCCTAACACCTGGGAGGCAATGGCATGAAAAGAAGCATGGCATGAAACAATCCATAAAGACAATGTTCTACATTTGCTGAGTATCGACTGGGGTCTTAGAAGCTCATGAACAGCCCTCCAAGATGCAACTATTTTCCTCTTCCTGTCTGGAGGAAAGAAGAATGATGAAAATTGATGACAAGTGGAAATAATTAGTCCAATGAACTAGTGGACTACATGAGCATCAATGTCCACAATTATGAGACCAGAAGAACTAGATGGTGCCCAGCTACCACTACAAACTGTTCTGAAAAAGTTCACATTAGTAGGTCCTGGATAGAGTGAGAAAAAAGGTGGAACAAAGCTCAAACTCATGAAGACCAGACTTACTGGTCGGATAGAAACTATGACCCTTGGTTACCCTACAGGTCTGAAATTGAACTCACCCCTTGTGGCTCAAATTTCAGACAAGCAATAAATAAGGGAACAACAACACTAGTGAGGTAAGTACACCATAGAATGATTAACCATATGAGTTCAAAAGAGTAGTATTTACCCAAGGGCAAAGTCCGGAAGGGTAGGGAAAGAAGGAGGAATGGAAACAAGAACCACAGGGGTAAAGTAGGACAGGTAATGGTACATTGAGAGGATTGCAATTAATGAGATGAAACTAAGTGGAAGATTTGTTGAATGTAGAACTAATGATCTTTTCTGTAACCTTCACCCAATTAACAATAAAATGTATATATATAAATAAAGAGGAAGGTGGAAACATGGAAAATGTTCTGGTCTTAAATCGTTTAGCCTCTATGAATGTATTTCCTCCCATTCTTCTGAAAGTTTCATCATGGAATGTACAGGCCTCTGCAATATCTATCAGAAAAGCAAAAAAGACCTAAGAGGGCAGGATATCATCAATTTTTATGCTTTCTCACTAATAATTCAATCATAACTTTAACTTTAGGAGCTCTGGTAGCGTAGTGGTTATGAATTGGGCTGTGAACCGCAAGGTCAGCAGTTCGAAACTACCAGCTGTTCCATGGGAGAAAGAAGAGGCGTTCTGCTCCCGTAAAGATTTACTGCCTCAGAAACCCTGTATAGGGTCTCTATGAGTCAGAACCGACTCCATGGCACATAACAACAACAACAACAACTTTAACTTTTGTTACATGAGGCCAGTGAAAACTATGTGCAGCATATGGTTGGATTAAATTCTCTGTTGATTTCTCTTGATTCATAGGGAAAACCCATCCAATGGGAGTCTTTCCTCCACCATACCAATTTCTGTCTTGAACTAAATGGTAGATATTTTATCTAATATAGTTTTCATTATTTTAACCTCATAAAAATATTTTTAAAAATAGCTTTGGTCATGATTGGAAGGTAATGTCTCTGGTTTGGTATACAGAATTATTTCACATTTCTGAATTTACACAGCTCGAGGTCTGGAGAAGGAATCCTGGTGTGGTGCAGTGGGCTAATTTGCTGAATTGCACAGTCAGTTTGAACCACAAGGTCAGCAGTTCAAGCTCACCAGCCACTGCTTAGAAGTCCTATACAGCATTGCTACAAGTTGGAACCAACTCGATGACACTTAACAACAACAGCAAGGTCTTGAGGATCACATAATCACATTGTTCTTCAACACAGGGTCTACATATTAAATTTTTTATGATATGTCAAAACAGAAAACAGAGCTTTAGAGCTACAAAGCCACACAGATGGTGATGGCTACAAGGTCAAAGATAAGAAGCAACTGTGATATGTTGTCTTCCCCTCAGGAGACAACATCTTCCTTTTCTTGTCTTTCTTCCTTCCTTCCTCCCTCCTTTTCTTCTTAATTTGGTTTCCAAATGGAATGTGTGATGTATGTGTGTGTGTGCATGCATTGAATTCCAAGCTCATGTGTCAAGAAGAATTGAGAAGTTACTAAAAGAAGAGCCCAGGAAGACACATATAGCTTTGAGAAAACATGATCAGGTTTTGGGTGTTCTAGATAGAGCTTATCCATCAGGGATAAACAATAGTTCCATTTAACTGTAAACTGAGACTAACCCTTGGCCACTTGGAAGTCTTTATACAGGGAAACCAAAACACAGAGAGAGTTGGTATACTAGCTTGAATGATGGACCCTGATAGTTAAAGGAAAATTGAGTTCCTGTCACACAATGAGGGCAGGACCAGAGCATCTGGAATGCAGACAATTCTTTCGGTCATCTCTTAGCACTTCCATGCTCTGTGATAAATGAAGACAGGATTGCTAATACAATTAGGGTATGGACCATTCCACTAGACAAAGAACGATAATCAGTTGAAGGGCTTACTGAAAGCAAAGGGAATATCGAAAGGATAAGGGAAGAAAAGAAATGATAAATCCAGTTATAACCACCAGCCCCTCTACAGAAGAAAGATGAGGCTGTCTGCGCCCATAAAGATTCACAGTCTCAAAAACCTTAAGGAGCACTGCTACTCTGCCCTACAGGGTAGCTATGAGTTGGGATCAACTCGATGGCAGTGCGTTTGTTTTATTTTTTGGTTTAGTACCACATGATCAGTTGCAGAAATTATGACTATAATAGCAATGAGTATTAGTTTCCTGTCTTTGATATTGTATCATTTATATTATATGAACATGACATATGTGCATATGAGGAATCCTCACAAGCCACCACAGTACAACAAACTGACAGACGAGTGGTATTTTACATACCAGCAAGGTCATCCATGTGGACAGGTTTCAGATGAGCTTCCAAACAAAGACAGACTAGGGAGAAAGAGTGACGAACTATTTCTGAATATTTAGTCACTGAAAACCTTATGGATAGCAGAGAAACACTGTCAGATATAGTTCCAGAAAATGAGCCCCTCAGGTTGGAAGGCACTCAAAAATGCAACTGGGGAAGAGCTGCCTCCTCAAAGTAGAGTTGACTGTGAAGACGTGACTGGAGTAGAGCCAGCGGGACCTTCATTTGCTGATGGGGCACAACTCAAAATGAAGAGAAACATGGAATGTACAAAGTATGAATCTGGGAAAATTAGAAGTCAAAAATGAAATGGAACACATAAACATTGATATCTTAGGCATTAGTGAGCTGAAATGGACTGGTATTGGCCATTTTGAATCTTATGACCACATGGTTTCCTATGCCTGATTTGTAACCACTATGCAACCAGAGCTCCTTATTCATTCTGGTTCTGCTTCTTTGACTGAGCCAAATGATACAATTTATAATCCTTCTGGAGTTACTAAAGTTATTTCCATGGATCAGTACAAGAAGAAGAGGTGAGGTTCCTAGGGTAGTTGTGGACAAAGAAAAGAAGTCTAGGACAGAAGCATATTCAGCTGGGGCTGGATAGGCTAGATAGAAATGGACATGAATCCCTCATGTCCTCCATTTAGAAATATCAACTCCCTTAAAATTATCATTGCTACTAAAGTTTTCCATTAGTACTTCTTGTCACTGGCATTTTTCAGTACACTAAAATATACTGATTATGCTCAGGATATGCCAGGCAGGGACTTAATTTGATTTCAGTAAAGACCACAGCTGAGTGGGTAAGTCATGGACTTTGAAGATAGATGGTTTGGAACTGTCCCCAAAGGAAACCTAGGAAGGGAACTCAGATCCATTGGAATGGGAATCCTACAGCATCCTCACACAATTTTTCTTCCTTCTCTTCATGGTGGCCCTTCAACTACTTGAAGAGGAGATACCACATTCATCTACTTTGCAGTAAATTTTCATGCATTTCCAGTGCTTTAAGATTTTCCATTATTTCTTGCCATCTTTCAATTCTCTAATAAAGTGTTATCAACTTTTCTCTTAGCATGTTCCAGTAATCCCTGTCAAAAACATAGGTTCCTACATGATAGTCTTTTTTTTTATTTATTTTTTAAGCAAAAGACTAATAGCAAAAAAGACATAGCTTTGCATGTCACTGCAAATTGAATTGTAGTGTTGTGGCAAAGAATATTGAAAGTATGGATTTCCAGAAGAATAAACAATCTGTCTTGGAGAAGTACAGCCTGGATGTTCCTTCAAAGAGAAAATCCAATGGAGCAGTTGTACTCTATCACATGGGATTGTTATGAGTAAGAAGCAACTGGAAAAGACCTAAAAACAACATTGATCATTTATGACTAGTTTTCAGGATGTAAACATTGCATTAGTTACATTGGGAATGCATTTTGCTGTTCTAACTTTTAAAACACAAATAGAAATTTAATTTGTGACTGGAATTACACATATGATATATAAATCTACTGCTGAGACGAAAATCAGTAATTAATGTCACACTTGAAGATAGACATGGGAATCTATGGATAATTAGTAATTTTACTGAAATAGCAGCTTACATGTGTATCTCATTGATTGTTTCAGCCCACCAACTACATAGTTCACTTCTGAGAACCATGACTTGTGGGTTGAGGTTCTCATTCTCTCAGCTGACTTCTAGGCATGTGGACTGGAAGAAGGACAGAAATAGACACATCCTAAGCACCTGAAAGTATTTTTTTATTATTTCACTTGTGCATCCTTTGGGGTTCTTGGATTGTAAGCAATAGAAACAAATATTGGCCAGCAAGAAAGAGGGAATTTGGAGCAAGCCTAGGGATCAGTTCAGAGAATGGAAGGTAAAGTTGAGAAACAGGATTAGGGGACCTAAGGAGCAGACACTAATGAGTAACTTCACTGCTGTCTGCTTGATTGCACTACAGTCAATTTCAGTTGTGTGAGTCACTTTGGACAAGATTCCGATCAGGGAGAAGAGATGGGATTGGCACAGCTTGAATTTTAAGTCCTCACTTGGGCAGAAGCAAAGGGGTTCCTTGGATGCTGTTTTATCTAGTGCTGGTATGGCACAAATGCCACAGGTGGATGGCTTTAACAAACAGAATTTACTTTTTCACAATTTGTTGTTGTTAAGTGCCATTGAGTAGTTCCAACTCATAGCAACCCTGTAGAAGGTTTCCAAGGAGTGGCTGGTGTGCTTGAACTGATGACTTTGTGGTTAGCAGTACAATGATTATCCCACATTGACACACCAGGACTCCAAAATAGGTGGTTACAAGTCCAAATTCAGGGTGCCAGCTTTAAGGGAAGAATTTCTCTCTATATAAACTCTGGGAGAAGGTCATTGTCTCCTTTCAACATTTGTGAGCCTGGCATTTCTTGGAGATCACCATGTGCTTTAGCATCTTTCCATGGGTCTAGGAGGTTCTCAGCACAGGGACCCTGGGACTAAATGACACACTCTGCTCCTTCCTGGCTTTTGATGATATTAATTTCCCCTCCTTCTCTGATAACTTTTCTCTTCTTTTATCTCTTGTAAGATATAATATGATGCAGTCCACACCCAGAGAAACTCTCTTTGCACTGGATCAGGACTGTGACCTGAGTAAGGAATTGCATTTTACCCTAATCTCGTTACAACTGTTTGGGGTATGATTGCATAACTGGAAAACCACTGAAAATCATGACCCAGTCAAGATGATACATATTTGGGGGGCCCATAATTCAATCCAGGACAGATGCTTAATTAAAGACTGTGCCCAATGGGAAAGGAATGGTTCCCTGAAGAGAAATAAGACCACTAGTTTTGAAAAGATAGGTCTTTTATATCTGTCCACTGCTGCTATAGGTAATCTGAGAATGTCTAGGGTGAGAGGGAAGTCCTGGTGTGGAGCTGGGGGTTAACGCCCTGGACTACAAGAGTTCAAGCTCACCAGCTGCTCCTTAGAAACCCAATACAGTGTTGCTTTGAGTTGGAACTGACTCAACGGCACTTAAGAGCAACAAACAACAGGATGAGAAATAGGGTGACCATTCCCTTTTTGATGTTACACTTCCACATCCTCTTTCTCTAGAAAAAACTGTGTGGCTGTGTCAAACCTTGCCTAACCTCACAAGGGGAAAGAGAAAGAACTAAACTCATCAGTCTACAGCTGATCCTTATGAGGCATATCTCTTCTCTCCTTCATTTTAGCCAATTCTGACACCAGCTTCCCTCCTATGGTGCACTGAACTTCTCTGCTGGGTGTGATCATTTGTTGCCATGATCATCATATGGAA
This sequence comes from Chrysochloris asiatica, assembly GCF_000296735.1. NCBI lineage: Eukaryota > Metazoa > Chordata > Mammalia > Afrosoricida > Chrysochloridae > Chrysochloris > Chrysochloris asiatica. The sequence goes on from NW_006408594.1 coordinate 14,252,788, forward strand.
TTCCCAGTCTACACTTACAGTTATGGTGTTTATTAGGGAAGTCCAATGATAAACATTGGACTATGAACTACAAGGTCCGCAGTTCAAGCCTGTCAGCTACTCCACAGGCTTTCTGCTCTTGCAACGATTTAAAGACTCGGAAACCCTACACAGCGTCACTGTGAGTCAGAACCGACTCAACGGCACTTAACAACAACAGGTTACAATCCGGGATCAGGAATACCATTCTTTGGTCAGGACAGTTTCTTCACCTTGTCCACAGGCAGGCCCCTCTCTTGACTCTTGGCTCTCAGCTCTCAGCTACTCAGCACTCAGCCCTCAGCTCAGCCTTTGTCTTACTTGAATAAGTGTCACAAAGTTCTTTAGCTCTGCCAGTAAGTGCCTAAAGGCACCCCACTATGTCAGGAAGCTTCAGCCTGAAGACACTCAGCTCTCTTGCTCTGTGGGTTGGAATGCCTACTTCAGGTACCTCACTCTGTGGGCTGGAAGCCCACTGTATGGTTTCATGCTAGTCTTCTGCTTCCGCTGATGCCATTTCACTGCTGCTGTTGCTGTTGCTTGTCGTCTTTCTTCTTGCCATCTTGGGTTACAGCTCTGTCTGTCCCCTGGGTCTAGGAGGTTCTCAGCACAGGGACCCCCAACTCCGAAAGACAGCTCTTCTTCTTTTGGGTAGTAAAATCCCCTTTTCCCACTTCTGAAATAGCTCATTTTGAGTCTAGCAGAATGGCAAAATTGACCAAATCCCTTGTTATGTTTCCATATACCTCAATTGCATGTTCCTCAGTGTTTCGTTTTGCTGTGCATAAAGTAGCTATGAGTTGGTACTGACTTGATGGCACCTAACAACAACATCAACCTCATCCACAAGGGTTCCATGCATTCTATGCGCATTGTTTGCAGTCCCTTTGATGGGTCATAGAACCTTATTTGCATTGTCTTACAATCATTGTAGAAGTCACAAGCTATGAACGGCTGGAAGGGCCATAGTAAGTAATTCACAACACCGCATCTACTAAAACTTACAGAGATTATCCATATCCAGATGGTATTTGGACTTCCAAGAGACTCAGAAGTCCTGAATATGTCACACCAAGAAAGTTATGAAAGGAAGCCAAAATACAGTTGGGACAAATTTTTGCAGATATCACTCTACATATAGCCCCCAGTTATATGGAGTCTCTAAAGACCCATTACCTAGGCAGAGAAATCACCCCAGGGAAAATTTCTAAGGCTGCTTAATTTCATTTTGTCTCAGCAACTGCTCAAATCTCAATCTCAAATCTCTTGCCTCTAGTCAAATGCATCTTTTGGCCCAAATCCGGACCCTCACTTACATGTGTCTCAATGTCTGGAATATCCTCCATAGTCAAGCCAACGAGTCAATTTTCTGAGTTTCTTCAAATATCCAGAGATTTGCTTTCAGAAGCTTCCAGCAATGCCTTTAGCATGCATGAATATGTCTGAACATCTAGTTAAATGTATGCTGTGGGAGCATTTGCACATAGATTCATGCATCTGCATCTGTCTTGTCTCCTCTTCAGATTAGAAGAATCTCAAGAAGGGTCACATCTGGTCTGTTCTGCCTCTCCCCATGGCATATAGCAGAGTGCATGCTCAGTCAGTGTTTGTAATGAACGCTCATAAATAGTGGAGTAAAGTAGAAAACAGGATTCTAGTTCCAATTTGACAACTTGTGAGCTGGTTGATCAGTGTCAAACCAGCCCATCTCCTTGTACCTCAGTCCTCTGATCTTTACAATGGCAACAAAAATCCATTTCCTATTTATGCCATGTGGCTAGCTTGTTATCGACTGCCACTAGGTCATCTGCTCCTCCTGTGACCCCATGAACAATAGATCAAAATGCTGTCCAGTCCTGCACCGTTTCCATCATTGGTTGGGTATTAGATGCTTAAAGTTTTATTGGTTGATTTTTGGAAGAAGATCTCTAGGATTTTCCTTTTAGTTCATCTTAGTCTGGTAGCTCCTCTGAGAATCTGTTCATCAGAAGAGCAACATGCAGGCCTCCACTAACTGAGAGGTGGTAGTTGTAAATGAGGTACTCTGACCAAGAATCAAACACAAGTCTCCACATAGAAGGTTAGAATTCTACCATTGAATGACCACTGCCTCATCTGTCTATGTCATATGTTTGCTGTTATGTTCAAGTGAGTGTGCCTATACTAAATTGATCCATTAGCATAACTACAGACATGTCACCTGGTTATTCGATCACACTGGTGACCCAGACAATTTGCATGAAATCTAGAGAAGGTGCTTTGGTCCTCTCTACAGGGTGTCTCGTGTTTATGCCTTTCGGGTGACATTTCAACTAGGAGACCAGAGAACCCAGGTCCTGCCATTTGATATGTTGTTGTTGTTGTTATGTGCCGTGGAGTCGATTCCGACTCATAGTGACCCTGTACAGGGTATCCGAGGCTGTAAATCTTTATGGGAGCAGAAAGCCTCATCTTTCTCCAATAGAACAGCTGGTAGTTTTGAACTGCTGACCTTGTGGTTCACAGCACGATTCGTAACCAGTACTCTACACACACTAAAAGCAAGGGCTGTAGAATGCCAGAGGCAGTGACATGCTTTATCAGAAGACGAGAATGGGTCAGACTCTTCCTCGGTCAATAGTGTTTCTATGAAGTTTCCTTTTCCATCTTTCCCTACCATGAAGACACTTGTTCACACTCAGTCTGTTTCCTGCCTGGTTCCCTGCCACCTCTTTCTGCCTTTCTCTCGCTCTTGCCTCCTGTCCCCATCTCAGTGCCAGATGGTGCTGGATGTAAGCCGGCCCAACTCCACGTGGAGCGGCCCTGGGCTTCCTGCAACAGCTGCCCTTTCTGTTTTGGGTCATAGAGCTCTCTTTCAAAATGGCCTTTCATCTCCCTTTTTTGTTTCCTTTCAACCTTTCTTATCTAATTTTGAAAAATATCCCCCTCACTTCTTAAAACTGCCTGCTAAAATGTTTCATCTTTACCTCTCATTTTTTTCTTCCTCTTTTGTGATTTTAACATAAATCCATTTATCCATATTTGCATTCTAAAAGCCAGGCAGAGCCCAGACCTCTGCACAGCAAGTTGATCTTGTAGTTTAGACAGGAAGCCCTAAAAGATTAATGTAAAAAGGGGCTCCTCTCTTGCAAACCAAGCCTGGTGAACCCCAGCATTCGGCTAACCTGGACCCAGTGCTGAATGTTTTGATCTTTTGGTGAAAAACTATGCAGGAATTTTGCTCCCAGCTTCTCTCCTCCTAAGCCTGGACTGACATTCCTTTCTTCTGACCATCTGGTCTCCTCATTTAACTTGGCCAAGCACAGTTTGACAAATCCCTCCTCTGTGATGGTGCAAAGGGAAGGGCAGTGGACCTGAAAGGAGCCCGACACTGCCTCAGACTTCAACTCCATGTGACTGAAGGTGAAATAGACCATCAAAGTGATATACTCAGGACCTCTGTGCTGCAAAGCCACCTTCACTCAGCATCAAAGGCAGGGAAGATGTGGAGCCAGACAGTAGATTTGGTGCTCTTTGAAGAAATGACTGAAAAATTCTATCCCACTGTGCCTTACATCCAGATAATAATAGCCATCAGAATTTACGTTATTGTTCACTGTTAACAAAGTGCTTTTACAAGTGGGAGGACCTCAAAGAGTTGCATAACAATTTATCTGTGACTGTTTTCAAAGCCCTTTCAGACTGGATGTTTCAATACATCCCTTCTGAAATCTTGAAGGATGAACAAACTAGGAATGAATTAAATCAATCATGAGTTAACTCAGCCCCTGTTTATTGGATGCTTTTGTGACCCTGTAATATAGAACTAGACTGTGAATGACAAGGTCAGTGGTTCAAACCCAACAGCTATTCCTCAAAACTCTGTACCGGATCTCTATGAGTCAGAATCAACTCAATTAGCACTTAACAACAACAGTAACAAAAGCATGTTGTATGGCAGTGTTATGGGTCCTAGGAACACAGAGTGGTGAACAAAGCAAATGAAGTCCTTGATCTCCTTGAACTTAAGTTTGAACAGAAGAGGAAGAACTTTAAGTAAATGGGAACAAATACAGACACTATCAGGAGGGATAAGGTGAGGATAAATACAGTCAGTGGAAGTAAAGAAAGGAATAGAAGGGACCAAGCTGATGCAATGTTTAAATACCTGCCTGCTAATGAAAAGCTCCACCACTTGTCTGCCAGTTTGTGGTACCGTGGTGGCTTGTTCTGATTCCGGAAGCTATGCCACGGGTATTTTAAAAACCAGCAAAGTCACCCATGGTAGATAAGATAGGTTTCAGCTGAGCTTCCAGACAAACACAGACAAGGAAGAAGGAAAGACACACTACTTACAAATATTTAGCCACTGAAAACATTATGAATATCAGTGGAACATTGTCAGCACCAGATAATTGAATATTGAAACATGATGAACACCAGAGTATTATCAGATATAGTGCTGGAAGATGAGTCCCTCAGGTTGTAAGGTACTCAAAATGCAGCTACAGAAGAACTGTGTCCTCAAAGTAGAGTTGACCATGATCATGCGAATGGAATAAAGCCCTCAGGAACTTCATTTGCTTGGTTTACTATGCTAAGAATGACAAAATGAAGAGGAATGGCATCAAATTTATCATCAAAAAGAGCATAGCAACATCTGTCTTGAAGTACAATGCTGTCTGTGATAGGATAATATCCATACCCCTACAGGGAAGACCAGTTAATACCACTATTATTCAAATTTACACACCAAACACAAAAGCCAATAAAAATGAAACTGAAGAATTCTACCAACGTCTTCAATCTGAAATTTATCAAACATGCAATCAAGAAGTATTGATAATTACTGGCAATTGGAATGCAAAACTTGGAAACAAAGAGGAAAGATCAATAGTTGGAAAATATGGCATTGGTTATATAAGTGATGTTGGACATCACACCACACGATAGAATTTTGTAAAACAAATGACTTCTTCATTGTAAATACCTTTTTAAAAACAATACAAAAGACATGGATCACACCAGATGGAATACATAGGAATCAAATTAACTACATCTGTGGAAAGAGACAGTGGAAAAGCCCCATATCATCAGCCAAAACAAGGCCAGCGCAGAACTGTGGAACAGACCATCAGTTGCTCATATGCAAATTCAGAATGAAGCTAAAGAAAATGGAAACAAGTACATGAGAGCCAAAATACGACCTTGAATATATCCCACCTGAATTTAAAGATCATCTGGAGAACTGATTTGATGCATTAGATACACAAAGCCCAGAAGAGTTGTGGGATGACATAAACAGCATCATATAGGAATAAAGCCAAAGGTCATTAAGAAGAAAGGAAAAAAGGAAAGACCAAAATGGATATCAGAAGACGTTCTGAAACTTGCTCTCCAGCACAGATACGGTAAAGCAAATGAAAGAATAGAGGAGGTAAGGAACTGAGCAGAAAGCTTCAAAGTTCAGCTCAAGAAGACAACATCAAATATTATAACAAAATGTATAAAGACCAGGAATTAGAAAACCAAAAGGGAAGACCATGCTCAGCATTTCTCAAGCTCAGAGAACTGAAGAAAAAAAATGCAAGGCTCTATTAGTGAATAAGGAAGAACGTAGAAGAATTGATGCTTTTGAGTTATGGTGTTGGAAGAGAATATTGAAAGTGCCACAGGCTGCCAAAAGAACCAAGATATCCGTTTTGGAAGAAATGCAGCCAGAGTGCTCCTTAGAGGCCAAGATGGCCAAACTTCATCTCATACTTTGGACATATTGTCAGGAGGGAGCAGTCGCTGGAGAAGGATATCCTGTTTGGTAAGGCGGAGGGTCAGAGAAAAAGAGGAAGACCCCCAACGAGATGGATTGGCCAAGTGACAGCATCAATGGGCTCGAGTGTGGCAACAGCAGTGAGATTAGCCTAGGATTGGGCAGTGTTTCTTTCTGCTGTGCATAAGGTTGCTATGAGTTGGTACCAACGTGACGGCA
>NW_006408594.1:14260230-14268636 GCF_000296735.1 Chrysochloris asiatica
ATAAAGCCAAATATTACAACAAAATGTGCAAAGATCCGGAATCAGAAAACCAAAAAGGAAGAACACACTCAGCATTTCTCAAGCTGGAGGAACTGAAGAAAAAATTCAAGCCTTGACTTTCATTATTGTAAGATTCTCTGGCATATTATTGAATGATGCAGAAAGCATCAAGAGAAGATGGAAGGAATACACAGAGTCACTGTACCAAAAGGAAATGGTTAATATTCAACCATTTCATGAGGTAGCATATGATCGAGAGCCAATGATTTTGAAGTAAGAAGTCCATGGAGCATTGAAATCATTAGACAAGAACAAGGCACCAGGAATAGATGGAATACAAATTGAAATATTTCAACAAACTGAAGAGGCACTGGAGGCAACCACTCATCTATGCCAAGAATTTTGGAAGACAGCTAACTGGAAGAATTCCATATTTTTGGCCATTTCAAAGAAAGGTGACCCAATGGACTGCAGAAAACATAGGATAATATAATAGATACCCCATGGGAGTAAAGTTTAACAAAAGGTAATACAGAAACAGTTGCAACCATACACTGATAAAGAACTTCCAGAGGTTCAAACTCGTTTCAGAAGAGGATGCGGAACAAGGGATACCATTGCCACTATCAGATGGCACTTGGCTGAAAGCAGAGAATACCAAAAAGACATTTTGTTTTGTTGTTAGGTGCCATTGAGTTGGTACCAACTTATAGCAAACCTATGCACAACAGAATGAGACAGTGCTGGGTCCACCGCCAACCTCACTGTTGTTGCTACTTCTGACCCGATTGCTGCTACCACTGTGCCAATCCATCTCACTGGGTTTCTTCCTCTTTTTCTCTGATCCTCCACTCGATCAATCACGATATCCTTCTCCAGGGGCTTGCCCTTCCTGATAATATGTCCAAAGTATGAGAGACAAAGTTTGGCCATCTTGGCCTCCAAGGAGCACTCTGGCTGCACTTCTTCCAACACAGATCTGTTTGTTCTTTTGGCAGCCCATGGTACTTTCAATGTTCTCCTCCAACACCATAACTCAAATGCATCCATTCTTCTATGGTCTTCCTTATTTACTCTCCAGCTTTCACATCCATATGAGGTTAAATAAAAAAGGTCTTGTGCAGCAGATCTGGTGTGGTGCTATGGGCTAATGAGCCAGACTGCAAAGCTATTTGAACTACAAGGTCAGTGGTTCAAGCTCACCAGAAGCTCCTCAGAAACCTATACAGGTTGCTATGGGTCAGAACTGACTCGATGGCACTTAACAACAACAACAACATATATATTTGAATTCTTACTGCTGATTCCATGAGTGTTGCTTGTTGATCAGAGCAAAATGAAGTGTTTGACAACTTCAATCCTGGGGAGCCAGGATGGCCAGACTTCATCTTTCATATTTCAGACATATTATCAGGAGGGTCCAGTCTCTGGAGAAGGATATCATGTTTTATAAAGTAGAGGGTTATAGAAGGAGAGGAAGACCCCCAATGATATGACTGGCACACAGGAAGCTTGGGATTAGCAATGGTTTTGAGATTGGTGTGGGACCCAGCAGTGTTTAGTTCTGTTGTGCATAAGGTAACTATAAGGCAGTACTGACTCGATGGCACTTGACAACAACAATCAAAAGGTGGCACTATGGTGTAAAGCACTGGACCACAAGGTGGTTCAAATTCACTAGCTGCTCCTTGGAAACTCTATACAGGGTCACTGTGAGTCAGAATTGACTTGACAGCACTAAACAACAACCGCCACCAAAAGGTCAGTGGATCAACCCTACCAGAAGAAAAGACCTCATAATCTGTTCCCATAAAGATTACAACCTTGGAAACCCTATGGGAGCAGTCCTATTCTTTCCTGTAGTATTGGTATGAATGGAAATCAGCTTGAATGGCACCCAACGACAAGGGGGATGAAGGAGACGAAGGTGGGTCTATGGTAGAATTTCTGCCCTCCGTGAGGAAACCCTGTGTGAGATTGCCTGCCAATGAGTCTCAAACTCCATCTCCACCTGTCTGTCAGTGGTGGCTTGCTTGTGTGTCATTCTGAGGCTGCCCAGGTTTCTGCAGAGCTTTGGACTAAGATAGCCTGGGGAAAAATGCCTGGAGATCTACTTTCAAATAATCAGCCAATTAAAGCCATCCAGATCACAAAGGTCTGACCCACAACCAATCACGGGGATGGCAAAGGACTGGGCAGTATATTGTCCCTTTGTGGGGTCTCCACAAGTCAGGGACCAACTGAACAGTAGCTATTTTGTTGTTGTTAAGTGTCATTGGGTTGGTTACAACTCATGGAAAACCTGTATAGGGTTTGTGAGGAGTGGCTTGTGGGTTTGAACCACCCAACTTGAAGTTAGCAGTCCAGTGCTTTACCCAGAGTGCCACACCAGGATAGCAGCTGACAACTAAAAATAAAAACAAAGGGTAATAGTCCTGGGACGGTATGTAATGTTTTCTATGGAGGAAAGAGTCTCTGGTGGGGATATTTGAGCAGAGACCTAGGGAATAGGATCTCCAACGACTCCTTAAAAAACCAACCAGGAGGCCAGTGTGGATGAAGCTGAGCGAGCAAGGCAGAGGATAGACGGAAGTGAGGTCAGAGAGGAAAGTCACAGAACGTTTAAAATCATGTAGGACACTGTGCTAAGTGAGCAGGAAGTCTTCATGCAGTTTTAAGCAGAGTGACATGATCTGACTTATATTCTGAAAGGGTTCCTCAGACCACAACAGCCATTCATGCATAATAATAGAAATCCCACATTTTTAGCTTTACACATGCATCCCAGAATGAAGACTGTGTCTCCTAGCTTCTCCTGAAGGTAGGTGTGGCCACAGGACTAACTCTGACCAGTGAAAGTGTGCTGTGGCAACTTCAGAGATTACTACTCCATTTGATCCTTTTCTTCTTCATGCTTCCTTCTATCCTCTTTTTGGAATGCAGGTGTGATGACTGGAGCTCCAGCTGCCACTTTGGACCATGAGGATAAGGATTACCCTTTGAGATGGTACAGTGGTAAATGGAAAGACACTTGGGTCTTCAAGGACTTAATGGAAAAGACAGGCTGCCTCCAGGCATTTATTTTGTCTTTGTTTCTGGCAGCTGAACTCATTCATAATTAGTCCATACTTCTGGCCGCTATGTGGAGCACACACTACAGGATAACAGGGTAAAATAGTATAATCCTTGTCTTATGAAAGACTACACTGGATCTTGGAGAAGGAAGTCTATTAAAGCTGAGGTTAAAAGCACTGACTTTGAAGTCAGCAAACTGTGTTTAAATTCCACCTCCGACACTTTCTAACTTGGACAAATAGGCTTTCTTCACCTTGATTCAAGAGAATGGGAATGGAAGCAACACCAAACTTAGAGTCTCGTTGTGGATATTACATAAACTAAACTCCGTGCGAAGGCTTAACCCTGGGCCTGGGTCAGAGTTGAATGCTGCACCTGTTAGTTCCTGCTTTTGCTCCTCACCTCACTCTGCCTTTCCTCACCTTGTGTTTTTGCTCAGATCCTACACAATAAAAGAATAAAAGGAGGGAGGGAGAGTGAGGGATGGAAGAAGAGAAGACAGGAAGAAGGAAAGAAGCAGCAACCCAGGAATGGATATGATAAATGTCCGCATTCACCAGAGGCTCTGTTGTTAACAGGAGACGAACGTCAGAAGTGATCCTGGAAGACGCAAGATCTAAGGAAAGAAAGCCTTCAGTCTACGATCTGGTGACATTTTCAGGATTCCAAGCTGTACCCTTTCCAATCCTCTTCTTTCCTATTTGTTTCTGTAGCACCTCTCTTCTCTCTTTTTCCAAAATGAAAGCAGGAGTGGTGAAAAGCTTAGTAAATTATCATGCTCTCAGGCTGCCCACTCTTGGATTGCCTGGGTTTTGCACTGGAGACTGTGTGGAGAGGGCTCTACGGGGTGTTTTGATCTTAGTGTTGGGTTTGGAATGCAAAACAGCACATATATGTTTCCCTTTTGGTAGCAGATTCTTTTCCTAATTATGTTTTGCTCAGGCTCATATAAAAATGAATTGGTTTTCTCCAATAACAAGAAGTGTAATAATAACAGGAAATGGCCAAGAATCACACAATAATAAAAATAGAGCTTGGAAGGGGGAGGGGAGATAGGGGGAGGGCACAGGGTGAAGCAACAAAACTCTTGAGAACATTTTGCTGATAGACTTTTCCACTCCATCCCATCCCATTTCTCCACATATGCATTCCAAAAAAGTGCTGACTGCCTCCTATGTTTATAACTAGTGAGATTAATGAAGAGCCTGAAAAATGCAACATTTCTTCTTATAGGACAAACTTGGTAACACCAAATACCAAGAATGAAAATAAGTTATGTATGTCAATTATTTCTAAAGACTGGTCTTAGTTGTTCTTATGTGCCGTCTCACAGCAACACCGTATAGACTTTCCAAGGAGTGGTTAGTGAGTATGAACCACTGATCTTGTGGTTCAAGCCAACCTTGTGGTCCAGCACTTTAGCACACAGCGCAACTCTTTTGTAAGAAGAATTGAGTCAAAGTAAAACCCATCCACTATTTATATTACACATTTAAGCTTCTGATATTACACATTGTTTCGTTCTGCTGTGCATGGGGTCACTATGAGTCGGTTCCGACTCGATGGCACCTGACAACAACAACAAAGCTTCTGATAAGTCCTGTGGAAAAGCAAACGAGCTGCATTTGCTTAGCCTTGTTGTTGTCTTATGCCCTGGAATGAATACCATTTCATTATAATATTTGATTTTGTCTTCTCGAATTCTCTTTGAAATTTACTGTTCAGTTCTTTTACCTCCTCACTTCTTTCATTTGCTTTAGCATCTCTACACTGGAGAGCAAGTTTCAGAGTCTCTTCTGACATCCATTTGGTCTTTTACTTCTTTCTTATCTTCTTAATGATCTTTTTCTTTATTAGTTAAGTATACTCTTTATTTATTTTAGCTAGCTGTACAGGCTTCCATAAAGAAGCTATTTTCTTAGAATAGTCTTCTGTTCATCATTATTCTTTATTCAACCATCTTCTTACACTTATCAGAGAAATTGTGCTTTCATGAGGAGGTAAAGGACATGTCTGTTTGCTACAAAAATTTCTTCTCTGCCCTGTTGGACCAGGATGTCCTTTATCTCATTTTTCCCAGTTCACTTCACAACACACACAGAGTCCCTCTTTTCTAAAGAGAAAGGTAAGAACCAATAACAATTTCTTCAGTGATTTACCAAAAGGGGACTGAAGGTTTGAACATTCTCCAGGTACTCACGAGGTTGGTGGTGGGTGAAAAGACTAGCTACAATACCTAGTTAGGAACAATGCCAGGGAAGCTCTTGATTTTAACCTGCGTGTGAATTAAATGATGTAAAGGAGGGCAAGACCTAAGTCAGAGAGCAGAAAAGGCCAGTCCGAGCATGCTCAGTTAGCCGAGGTCTAACCAGTACACTTGGTACTTGTTATAAACAATCAAAGAGCATGCTTGATTGATGACAATTGCTACAAGTGGTCCCACACAGCTAAGTCCAATAGGGGTCAGCCCATGGACAAGAAGACGTTTTATTAAGTGAGGCAGGTTTTCCTATCTCTGTTTCCAGTTAGGTTGACATCAGGTCCAGCCACTTTTATTGAAGATGCCACTGGGAGGAAGTACTAACGCCTTTACTGCTGTCAGTCAGGGGCTTCTGGAAACACAGCTCCCTCTGGTGTGTTCACCTAGGCATTATCCTCTGTTCTCCGAATGGACCAGGCACAGCCACACCCACACCCAGGGAGGGCTTCCAGGGAAAGGCAATTATCTCCATGGAAATTTTAATCTAAATAGCTTTTTTTTTTTTTTTTTGCTTTTTGAAGTACTAGACACATGTGGTAGAAAATAAGCATCCAGAAATGGAACGACATAAAAATCACCCATGATGTCATAATCATGAGATAGCTCCTCCTGTCTTTTTTCTCTGTATATGCACTTCATTGCATTGGAATCATGCTATTTATAGCATGCAAGCCCTTTGTTTCACTCCATTGCAGCCACACGAGTGTTCTCCAAACACTCACAACAGTCACAGCATATTCCCACCTCATGACCTTTGCACATGCTGTTCTGTCTTCATGGAATGTTCTGGCTCCAGATCCTCACCTATTCAGTTCACTGCACTAAAGTTACCTCATCCAAGAGGCCTTCCTGTCTACACAAACTATGGTAATTGCTTCCTTTCCCCCTTCTTCTATTCCCTTGCTTGCTTCATTTTCCCTTCGGTATACTATTGTTGCTATTGTTAGTTGCTATCAAGTTGATTTCAACTCATGGTAGAATGGCTCCATAGAGTTTTCAAGGCAGTGATCTTTCAGAAGCAGATCACCAGGTCTTTCTTCCAGTGCAACTTTGAGTGGATTTGAATTGCTAACCTTTTGGCTAGTAGCCAGACATTTAACCATTTGCACTATCCAGGGATTCTTTTCAATGTGTTCCACCACTTGGTATTGTATTATAGACTTGGTATTCTCCACAGTATTGTAAGCTCATGATGGCAGGGATTTTGCTTAGTCCACCACTGAATCCCCACTGTTTAGAGCAATGTCTGACACATGGTAAGTGAGTGAACAAATTGGGTTTTGTAACTTGTTTTTTTTTCACTTTCACAATGTTCTGCAGAGCCCTTTGGCTCACTAAAAATTCTTCAGCAAACCATTGTTAAGACTACACAGTATTCTACACTATGGCTATAATGTTGTTGTTCTGAAGTTCTGTAGAGTCGGTTCAGATTCAAAGCAACCCTGTATAGGATTTCTGAGGAGTGGGGGATTTGAACTGCTGACCCTGTGGTTAGCAGTTCCATTCTTATCATAAAAGGCTATAATAGAATAGCTTCATTAATCTCCTTATGAAAAAGAAAAACAGAATAATTGATGCATTGAAACTATAGTGTTGGTGAAGAATACTGAATACACCATGGTAAGTAAAAAAATATTGCTACAAAATCATAGCCCTGCTAACCCCCCCTCCCCCAACTTAACACATTAACTGTTGTGCTGGGGGAGGGGTGAAATTCTTCAGCACAACTTTCCCAGCCTCTTTCTCACTAATATAGATTTTAATTTTCTTAAAACTTCTTCATAATAATCATCCATTAGTGTCCTGTGTCCCTCAAGAAAATATACCAAGATGACCCCTTTGGCATCCCAGAAAAGTCACCATAACCTTCTGAACTGATCTCTCTATCTTGAATAGAATGGACCCAAGAGAGATCTCTTTGGAAACCACTGTTTTGATTGGGACTTTTATTTTAAGGCACCCTAAAGACACTGTTGTTGTTGTTAAGTGCAGCTGCATTGGTTCCGACTCATAGCAACCCTGTATAGGGTTTCCAAGGAGTGGTTGGTGAACTTGAACCACCAACCTTACGGTTCAAACTGACCTCGTAGTCCAGTACATTAACCCACAGTGCCACACCAGTGTAATACACAAGTGTATTACTGCCATTCACTGATGCCAGAGACATGTTTACACATGATTTGTTTGGAATAAACCCATCTATGTATGAACTAGAGCCCTAGAAGCAGTACTTTAACTTACCCTCTTACAGAGTCCTGCTGATGTAGTCGTGCTTCTCTGTGAACCAAAAGGTAGGAGTTTCAAACCCAATGGTGACTCCCTTGGAAAAAGATGTGGCAGTCCACTTCTATAAAGACAGCAGCTTTGGAAACCCAATGGGCCAGTTCTACTCTGTGCTGTAGAGTTGCTAAGTGTCAGAATAGACTCAATGGCACACAGCAAGAGCAACATGTATATTGAAAGTGTTTAAATAATTTATCTATTTGAACAAAACTTGACCTTGAAAGTTCGATTGGAGGTTTAACTTGGGGAAGCAGTAACTAGTTTGACCTAAGATCTAATTCTAATTTCTCCAGTGGAGAAGACAGGGAAGATGAGACACCTACTTAACCAGCAACTCAAAATACTTACTGGTCGGTTTGAACTATCAACCTTCTAGTTAGCAGTCCAGTGCTTATTCTATAGAGCCACACCAGAATCAACCAAAACCTCCTTGGTGGTCAGTGAAGTAACCATCACTTCAAATGTGTTAGAGGTTCACAGGTAAGTACCTCTGAAAAAGTGTATTATTTTTAACTATATACCAAGATCAAAATTTTTATGCAAATATTTCTAGAATTAAAGTGAAAATTATTTGGTATATACAAATCAATACTCAAGCATTTATACAGAACTTTTTCTGGCACTCTTCTTAAAAACAAGGATGGCATAAGAACATCCACACTTGCAGATAATACCCACTTGACCTGGCTTTATTGACTGGATGATCAGAGCTCAACTAGAAGAAGAAAGAAGAGGGGAAAAAAAGAGTAATCTGATACAATTTGATGAACTTGACCTACACCTATGGA
>NW_006408594.1:14269326-14278713 GCF_000296735.1 Chrysochloris asiatica
AAAAAAAAACAACACTATGAGGAAACGTCTATAATTTTAACACCATCAATTTCCTCCCCCCACCCCAATCACTCCAAAGTGCACTCACTCACTGGGTTAGAAATAATATGACAACACTAATAGTATTGTGTCTCTAAAGAACATTTTGATAAGATGCCTGAGTTATATATAACACTATAATAAGTGCTGACACAGGGAATCCATGAAAGATGAATGGTGTTATTTGGCTTCTAATTCCTAAGTGCAGATTCTGCCAAAGACACAGACGATTGTTGTTGGGTTATAGTGATTGAATTTGTAAAGTCATGTCAGAAAGTATAGATACACATCCTTTATGAATGGTTTTTATGGATGTAACCTATGAAATTAAAACTGGGTTATTTGCCAGAAAAAGGAGACCTGGTGATGCCACTGTTAAGTACTCCACTATTAGCAAAGAAGTTGGAGGTTTGAACTCACCAGCTTCTTCATGAGAGAAAAGATCTAGCAATCTGCTTCTGTCTAGGTTGTTGCTGAGCTTAGGGTACCTTATAGGGCAGTTTTGCACTGTCATATATGAGTTGGAAATGACTCAGTGCCCTCCAAAACCATTTGTCAAAGGATAGAAACAAAATTTGGTTACTGGTTAAAATAAAATTACTAATCTAAAAAAATAAACAAGAATGAAATCAATGAATAAACTTCAAAGAAATCAATGTGAATTTCAAAGTTAATTTCTGAGCCCCTGAAAAGCATATGTCATTTTACCTATTATTTCTCCATCTATTTAACAGTTAATTGAACTAGCATTTAATAAGCACTTACTATGTACCCGTTCTACCACTCATCTGTCGTTTGCCGTAGTCTGATGGCTTATGTATCACTGTGATGCTGTAAGACATAGCATTTTAAATACCAGCAGAGTCACCCATGACGGACAGATTTCAGTGGTGCTTCCAAACTAACATAGACTAAAACAAAGGAAAGGTGGACTACTTCTGAATGTTTAGCCACAGAAAACTTCATGAACAATAGTGGAGTATTGTCAGATATAGTAATGATAAGCCAGAATAAGAGTGTCTCCAGTTGAAAGGCACTCAAAATACAACTGGGGAAGAGCTGCCTCCTCAAAGTAGAGTTGACCATGATGACTTGAATGGAATAAAGCTTTCAGGACCTTCCTTTACTGATGGGACATAACTCAAAATGAAAATAAACAGCTGTAAACATCCATGAGTAATCAGAATATGGAATGTATGAAGTGTGAATCTAGAAAAATTGGAAGGTGTAAAAAATGAAATGGAACATATGAAGGTCAATACCCTTGGCACTAGTGAGTTAAAATGGACTGGTATTGGCCATTTGAAATTAGACAGTCATGTGTTAAACCATGCCAAGAATGACAAATTGAAAAGAAAGTTGACACATTCATCATCAAAAAGAACATTTCAAGATCTATCTTGAAGTACAGTGCTGTCTGGGATAGACTAATATCCATACAACTACAAGGAAGACCAATTAATAAAATGATTACTTAAATTTATATATCAATCACTAAAGTGAATGATGAAGAAATTGAATGATTCTACCAACATCTTCACATATTACATTAGGAAAATCTGCTGCATAAGACCTCTTTAAAGTGTTGAAGAGAAGAAATGTCAATTTGAGGACCCTGACCTGACTCTGTCAGTATGCCTGACCCAAGCCATGGTATTTTCAATAGCCTCATACACATGTGAAAGTTGCACAATGAATAAGGAAGACTATAGAAGAATTGAAACATTCGAGTTATGATGTTGAAGAAAAAATTTAAAGATACTATGGACAGACAGAAAAACAACAAAATCTGTATTGGAAAAAGTACAACCAGAATGCTCTTTAGAAGTCAAGATGACCAGACTTTGTCTCTCATACTTCAGACATATTATCAGGAGGGATCAGTCCCTGGAGAAAGACATCATGCTTGGTAAAGGGGAAGGATAGTGAAAATGAGGGAGACCCCCAACTAGATGGATTTGCACAGTGGCAACAGCAATGGGCTCAAACATAGCAGCAATTGTGAGGATGGCTCAGGAACTGGGTGGTATTTCATTCTGTTGTACATAGAGTTGCTGTAGGTAAGAACCGACTCGATGGTACCTAACAACAAAAACACCACCACCACCTTCTGCAGTCTGAAATTGAACACACATGCTGCTAACCACAAGTTCATCAGTTTGAATCTACTAGTAGCGCCACAGGAAAAAGATAAGGCTTTCTTGTCCTGTTAAGATTTACCACCTCAGAAATCCTATACAGGGTCACTATGAGTTGGAACTGACTTGGCAGCACACAACCACCCACCACCATTGTTGGCAACAACGAAGAATCATTCTTAGTGATAGAAACTGTGCTGGAAATCACATGATAGAATCTTGCAAGACCAACAACTTTGTCATTGTAAATACATTTTTTCAGCAACATGAATGATGATTATACACATGGACCTCATAGTATGGAACACACAGAATCAATTCAACAATATCTGTGAAAAGAAACAAGGGAAAAACTCAAAATCATCAACCAAAACAAAGTCAGAAGTTGACTATGAAGCAGACTATCCATTGTTCATATGTGACTTAAGGTAGAAGCAGAAGAAAGTTAAAATAAATAATTAAAAGTTCAGGAGAGTCAAAATATGACCTTGGATATATTCCATCTGGATGTGGAGACCATCTCAAGAACAGATTTGATGTATTAGGTATGAAATACTGAAGAGTAGAGGTGTTGTGGGAGGACATCAAGAAAATCATACATGAAGAAAACAAAAGACATTAAAAAGACAGGGAAAAAAATAAAAACCAAAATGGATGTCAGAAAAGATTCTGAAACTTGATATTGAATATGGAGAAACTAAAGCCACTGGAAGAAATTGTGAAATAAAAGAGCTGAACAGAAAATTTCAAAGGGCAACTTGAGAAGACAAAGTAAAGTATTATAATGAAATGTGCAAAGGCCTGGAATTAGAAAATTAAAAGGGAAAGACATGCTTAATATTTCTCAAAATGAAGAAAAAATTCAAACCTTGATTTGTGAAGCTGAAAGATTCTATGGACAAAATATTTAATGACAGAGGAAGCATCACAAGAAGGTGGAAAGAATGCACAGAGACGCTGTACCAAAAATAATTGACCAACATTCAACCATTTCAAGAGCTAGTGTATGATAAAGGACCCATGGTACTGAAGTCGAAGCTTCATTGAAGGCATTTGTAAAAAGCAACGTTCTGGGAATTGACAGAATACAAACTGAAATATTTCAACAAACTGCAGCTCTGAGGACTCTCACTTGTTTATGCCAAGAAATTTGGAAGACAACTACCTAGCCAACTGATTGGAAGAGGTCCATATTTCTGACTATTCCAAAGACAGGTGACCCAATGGAATGTGGAAATCATTGACCAAAATCATTAACATCACATGACAGTACAATTTTGTTGGAGATGATGCAGCAGAAAATCAACAATGAATTGCCAAAATTTAAGCCAGATTCAGAAGAAGACATGGAATGAGGGGTATCACTGCAGATGTCAGATGGACCTTGGCTGAAAGCAGAGAATACAAGAAAGATGCATACTTATGCTTTACTGACTATGCAAAGATATCCAAATGTGTGGATCATAACAAAGTATGGATAACACTGGATGAGTGGGAATTCCAGAATACTTCGTTGTGTTCATGAGAAACTTGTACATGGACCAATTGACAGCTGTTGGGGATAATGTATCATTTAAAATAAAATAAAAAATATATTACAGAGCTGTGTCTTTTTACCATACTTATTTGATTATAAACTGATCAAATAATCTGAGAAGCTAAATCATATAGAAAGTATGATCAGAATTGGAGGAAGACTCATGAACAGCCTACAATATGTAGATGGCACAACCTTCTTGCTAACAGTCAAGAAGACTTGAAATATTTATTGATGTTTTCAGGAGGAAATGTGCCTCAATGTACAGAAAACAAAAATTCTCACAACTGGCCCAATAAATAGCATCATGTTACACAGAGAAAAGATTGAAGTTGTGAAATAATTTGTTTTACTTAGATATACAATCAATGCTTAGAGAATCAGCAATCAAGAAATCAACTGACACATTGCATTGGGCACATCTGCTTCAAAACACCTCTTTAAAGTGTTAAAGAGTAAAGATGTCTTTAAGGACTAAGGTGTGTCTAACTCATGCCATGGCATTTTCAATGACCTCATATTTATGTAAATGCTAGACAGTGAATAAGGAAGTCTGGAGAAGAATTGATGCATTTGAATTATGGTACTGTGTCGGGGACCTGTCTCGACAGGGAAGTTTGGTTCACGAAGTAGGGTGATCTGGCTGCGAAAGAGATAGAGAAAGAATATACAAAGAGTCAACAAGAGAAACAAAGAGACACCCCGAGACCAGAGTGGATGCAAAACTAGCAGACAGATTCTGCATGGCAAGCAGCATGGCTGCAAAGCTTGGCCCTGCAAGCAGTAATGCATGCAGGATTCAATCTGCATCCATCTTTTATTTCAGGGAGGGATTTTACACAGAAGAAGAAGGTGATTATCAAGACAGGGTACAGAAATGAAATGTGATTAATAGTTCAAAACAGGACACAATGATTTACAGGAACAAATTCTAAAATATACAACGCAAATTGTCTTAATAATCTAACATTCTTAATTTTCCAAAAATTCAAGCAAACTGTTATAAATTACTTTTTTGGCTCAAATCCAAAGGCAGTGACTTGAGGTTTCTCAAGGCTAATTAACATACCTATAGCGCTTAATCTCTAATGGGTAAAGGTGACAAGGATTTAAAAGGTCTGAAGAGAGTTAAGCTGTTTCAGCTACCTGGCTTAGGCTTTCAGGAGGAAGGAGGATGTCTGGGTTAATGGTTTACACCTGGGGACAGTGTGAAGGGGCTGCTACTATTATTCCTTGAACAATACTCCCGGAATTTACCAATCTACTTTGAGTGAATACTTTGAGCAAATTCTCTCCAGAGCCTCTTTGTGTAATCCCAGCAAACTTGCCTTTGGAACTTTTATGGCCTTGGCTTTAGAAAGGGTTTTGGTTTTAATATGGTGCATGGATATCAAGAGCTCATGTATTAAGTTAATATCAAACATAACTGAATAACTTGATAAAGAGCAGTTTGGACATGCTTGCCAGGTGGCCAGAGCTTGTTCCTCAGAGAGATTTGTTTCCAGGACCCTATGCACTGCCAACACAGTGGAGACATTAAGAGAGGCACATAAGAAACCATTTTCTCAGAAGCTACAATTACTGGAGTTAGAAGCATAGAATGAATAATAAGACCAAAGAAAATTATACAGAGGTAGCCCACCAGTGAGTTCGCAAAAACCAATGAACCCGGGACATCAGGAGGACACTTCCTTGGCCCTCAGGGTCCCTGGCTAGCAATCCTGAGTGGGATTTTCGTCCATGACACAGGGTCTCAACATCTCAGTGCTTGCAGTCCCCAACAGTATTGGTAAAGAATATTGGAACTATCCATGGACTATCAGAGAGTGAACAAAATATATTTTGGAAGAAACATGACACGATTGCTCCTTGGAAACAAAGAAGGTGAGACTTTATCTCTCATACTTTGTACATTTGTCAGGAAGGACCAGTCCCTCAAGAAGGGCATCATGCATTGTAAAGTGGAGGGTCAATGAAGAAGAGGAAGACACCCAACAAAATTGATTGGCACAGTGGCAGCATTAATGGGCTCAAACCTAGCAATTGAGGATGGAGTAGAATCAGGCAGTGACCCTGTTCTGCTGTGCATAGGGTCTCTATGAGTCAGAACCTCCTGAACAGAACCTAAAAACAACAACATGTGCCAGTTACTGGGGATACAACACTGAATAAGGTAGTGGTCTCCCTGCCATTATGGAACACAAGTCAACTAAAGGAAAGAAAGTAGCAGACGATTGCAATACAGCACCCCCTACTGGCAGAGGATGGCTTCATTGCCTAAATCAGGGATCAGAAAACTCTGTAAAGAGCCAAAGAGTACATTTTTTCTGCTTTGGGGCCCTACAATGTCTGTCTCAACTATTCAACTCTGTAGCGATGAGCTGTGTTGTAATAATAATACTTTGTTTACAAAACCAGATGCAGGTCAGATTTAGCCTAGGTAGTTATCTGGTTTGATACCCATCTTAAGCGCTACACTGGGACAAACCAAAATCTAACCCATTGCTCTCCATGGCACCCCACGTGTTGCACACTAGAACTGCTCCATAGAGTTTTCTTGGCTGCCATCTTTACAGAAGCAGATCACCAGGCGCACTGCTGGGAGGGTTCCAACTACAAACCTTAGGTTAGTAGTCAAGCACAAACCTTTTGGGGCACCCAGGGACCTTTTTGGCATCAGCCATCACTGCATCAGTACTTCACAGTGTTAAGACAGTTGAGTGAAGAAAGCCTCTTGGGCTCTGCAGCTTCCACTGAAGAACAGAGTATCCTACAAGATTTGCTCGAGTCCCCTAAATATACAGAACAGGAAATCACACAGTCTAGATGGTTCTACCTAATGCACAAGGTCTGATTACCTGACTTTACAATTCTCTTTCTCTTCAACTCCTTCAGAACATGGAACACTGCTTGTCATGAACTGAATTGTGTCTCACACCACTCATCCCACCCCCACAAAAATGTGCCAACTTGGCTGAACTATTATTCTCTTGTTTGGCAGTTATGTTGTGATATGATGTGGCAATTTTGTAATGTGAATCTAATGTGACAAAATCAATCCATTGTAAAAGGATTGGAGTAAAATACTACAACCTTGATCTTGTCACAGCCCTGACTTTATGCAAGGAGAGTTGCCCTGGAGGATGTACTGCAACATTTTTTTTTTTTTATCTTACAAGAGATTAGAAAGAAATGAGCAAAGATAAGAAGTACCACCAAGAAAAAAGAGTTGCAAGTGCAGTGTGTCCTTTGGACCTCGGGTTCCTGCACTGACAAACTCCAAGAACCAGGGGAAGATTGATGCCAAGACACATGGAGAGCTCCATGGAACATCAGGCTGTAACGAGAGAAGGACATTCCCTTCCTCTAGAGGTGATGCCTAGAAAAAGGAAGTCTAGCTTTCTAAACTGTGAGAAAATAAATGTCTCTGTGTTAAAGCCATCCATCTGTGGTATTTCTGTTATGACACACTAGAGAACTAAGACACCACACTTTGATACAGCTGAACTGCCAGTTCTGCCTAACACTTGTGCCTAATGTTTAGAGCCGGACTGGCAGTCCTCCATTAGCACTAATTCATGCTCCCTATCCAAGTTTCCAAAGCCTTCAGTATTAATGCAGTACTTCTCAGAAACCATGGTTTGTGGTCTAGACTATGTGTACCACACCCTGAGGTGAAACTTCTAGACCACATTAAAAAATGGGTGTACACAATTTCCAGAAACGTCTGTGGAAAATTGTTTCACCTGGGTATGGAAGTGGCATACAGCCTTCAAGTTTATAATGAAAGACTTTGTGACATCCTCTCATTATGGAATAAAAAAAGAACAATCAAGGACTAAAGTCACTGATAGCTGGGTCAGAATCATGACTGAATTTATGAACATAATTCAACACACACAAAAAAATTGCCAAACTAGAAGCAAGGAGAAGGTATGAAGAAAGAGGATGAATGTGTATGTGTGAGGAGATTAGTTCTGTGTTCAACAAATATTTATTCATTGATTATGATGAGCCTAAGACTGTTCTAGGTTTGGGTGAGACAAAAATCACCACTGCATAGAGACCACATCCAGGGAAGCTTTCTTCTGACAGAGGAGACACTTGAATTGGGAAGCACCTTTCACATTGGAGTCTATGAAGCTGTCCGTGAGTGGCACAACTGATTAAGCACTGTTGATGGTTAGAGTCCACCCACTGACGCTTTACAAAAAAGGTCTGGTGGTCATAACCTTGAAAACCCGGTGGATTACAATTCTACTCTACACTGTCAGCAACAACTCCACAGCAACAAGTTTGATTGGGTTTGGAGCTGAAAAATGCACAACCCATGTGATCTTACAGTTTTTGATTCAAGTCTTGAGGAAAGACAAACAATTTAACAGACTCAGAAGTGTAAGGAAGGCAGTTCAGACAGAGAAAAGTGTTGTTAAGTGCCATTGAGTCAGGTCCAATGCACAGTGACAATGTATAGGGTCTCTGAGACTTTAAATCTTTGTGGGAGCAGAAATCCTCATCTTTTTCCTATGGAGTTGCCGATGGGCTAAAACTGAAGACCTTGTGGTTTACAGTCCAGTGTTTATCCTATGGAGATATGTACCAATAATTTTGTACGGAATCCTGGTGTGACACTGTAGGATCAGCACTGGACTGCAAACTA
Source organism: Chrysochloris asiatica (assembly GCF_000296735.1). Lineage (NCBI taxonomy): Eukaryota > Metazoa > Chordata > Mammalia > Afrosoricida > Chrysochloridae > Chrysochloris > Chrysochloris asiatica. The sequence continues at coordinate 14,277,701 of NW_006408594.1, forward strand.
CAAGGTCGGGAGTTCAAACCACCAACTGTTCCTCGGAAACCCTATACAGGGTCACTATGAGTTGGAACCAACTCAAAGGCACTTAACAACAACAACATTTAAATTCCTCTAGGCTCTGAAGCTCCTGGAAACACTATATAGGGTCGCTATGGGTCGGAACTGACTCAATGGCAGTTAACAACAACAACAGGCTCTGAAGTTACTATGAGATAAATTCTGGAGAGTTGGATTACAAAACTAGGTCATTCTTTGAGCCATCGAATTCAAAAAATACTTATTGAGTGCCCACCATATCCTAACATCCACTATAAAAATGTTGTTGTTGTTAAGTGTTGTTGGACCCTATGTACAACAGAACAAAATTATGCCCTGTCCCGAGTCATCCTTAGAATTGTTATGTCTGAGCCCATTGTTGCAGCCATTGTGTCAATTCATCGCATTGAGGGTCTTCCTCTTTTTTGCTGAAACAATCCTAACTTCATGGCATTTACAATCCATGGAGGGGACATGTTGAATAAACAGTCACAAGAGTGATGAGCACTTCAAAATAAAGTGCTGGTTATTGTTAGCTGCTGTTGAGTTGGCTCTGACTCGTGGTCACCTTGTGCATAACAGAATGAAACGCTGCCCAACAATGCACTACCCTCATAGTCATTGTTCGTATGTGGTTGTCTGCTGTTGTGGTTGTGGTGTCTACTCATCTCACTGAGGGGTTCTCTGGTTTTCAGTGTCCCTCTACATTATCTAACATGATGTCCTTTCTATAAAATGGTCTTTCCTGATGACATGTCCAGGAGTTGAATAAATTAAGGGATTAATTAGATCTCAGCCTCTTCACTTCTAAGGAACATTCTGGCTGTAGTTCTTCCAACACTGACTCTGGGAAGAGATAATAACTGGTAGAACATTATCTAGTTTGTCACGGGAGAAGTACAAAGAAGAGGATAGACATGTGTGAGTAAGATTGGATTTGGATTATTTAAAAAATATAATATCCATGTTGTTGTTGTTGT
>NW_006408594.1:14281738-14287511 GCF_000296735.1 Chrysochloris asiatica
CAAAAGTAGGGAGCAAAGAGGAGGGACCAGTAGTTGGAAAATTTGGACTTGGTGATAGAAATGATGCTGGAGAACGAATGATAGATTTCTGTAAGACAAATAATATCCATAGGAAAAACAAATCAGGGACATCTTTAAGAAAAGTAGGCAGCATAATTAAAAGACATTTAGTACAACATCTTCTTGCTAATTCTGGTATAAGGCCTCATTGGAATGTTTTGGAAGGGGGAGGGAAGCCATTATATGCATTCTTTGGGGAGATGACCTTGTTACTCTAGTTAATGGTGTGGGAATCAGTATCAGAATTGCCAAGTACTAAGATAACTGATTTGGGAAGAGCAGTGGTCCATGTCCCTAACCCCCAGAAACATACATCAACCATTTCTGAAAGTCTGTGTTGGAAACATCCAGGTATAAGAAGCCCACAAACAACCTGGCTAAGGAAGGGAAGGGCTCGTTGATAAGCTGGAGAACTGGAGAGAAGATGTGATATGTTAATGCATAAATTATGGACTGTGGCAGATTTTTGAAATCTGAAGATATCTGACAGATGATCCAGAAGCCAGCAGAATGCACAACATTTTATTTATGCTGGCCAATTAACTTCCAAGAACAGTGTCTCCTCCTAAGGAGGTTTGGAAGATGTACGACAGTAAACTCAAACAAAGCAACAGTGGAATGGGCTCAGAAGGAAAAATCCAGACACCTTAAAAGAGTGGTTTTTAAACATTAGCTTGTGTCTGAAACTCTTGGAAGACTGTTGAAATGCAGATTGCTAGGCCTCACTCCCAGAATTTCTTGAGTCATGAGGGCTGGGATGGGGCCTGTGAGTTTATTTTAAAATATTTTTTTTACAAGTTCCTAGGTGATACTAATGCTGCTGGACCACATTTTCATAACCTCCATCCCAGCATATACTTTGAAGTATTTCAGGAGCTACTCCCAAATCTCTTGTCCACATTTCTTTGTCATGGTGTGGTCCCCACCCAGCAAACTGAAATCTTCTTACATGCCCAGAACATACCATTAATGAAGCACTGTTATACACACGCACCCATCACTTATCAAGATGGTTAGCTTCCAAAGACCGGGTCATTATGAAAAACTAGTATTATGCAAAACATCTGGAACTGTGCCCTGTCTTTGGCACTGGTGTTTTACCTCTTCATAATTTACCACCAGTTGGGTGTCCCTGGTGTTCCTGAGGATACATGTGGCTTGACAGGCACCCTTCCCAACCACAGCTTTCTCCCACAGAGCCCATGGAGGGTGGGGGTGATAGTGGTGCTGCTCAGATATTTCCTGTTGCCCACTGCCTCCCACTGTCTGCACAGGTAAGGACTCCACATATCCTATGTCTACCGCTGCCCTGAAGTAAATCATAGATCCCCGTCCTTCCTTATCCTCTCCTTCCAACCTTCCCCACTGATATCCCAGTCACCTTTGGACCCTCACCTGATCTCTCCATGTCTCCCCATGACTTTTCATCATCCATCTCTACTCAGAGCCCTACATGACTAGACCCAGATGGTGAGACAATGGAGAAGGTATCCTGATGCCAATAGGCCCCCATCCCTCACATTGCCTGGCCATTGCTAAGGCCTCTGGTATATCATTCAGGGTGATCCGCAGAGGGTGCCCCAGGCCATTCTTGGCCACATGTGGGGTCTGGATCATGGCGGCTTGAGAATTTTTTCATAGCTATCATAAATGAAAAATGTGGATAGGTTTTGGCAGAGCTTCTTGGCTAAGACAGATAGGAAGATGGAGAGGCAGACCATTGCTGATTTGTTAGTCACTGCAAACTTTATAAAAAGCAGCAGAACATTGTCAGGTGTACGGCCAGAGGATGAGCTCCTCAGATAGAAAGCCATTCAAAATAGGACTGGGTAAAAGCTGCCCCCTCAAAGGTGAGCTGACCATAATGATATGAACGGAGAAAATGTTCAGGACCTTCATTTGCTGATGGAGCAGAACTCAAAATAAGGAGAAACAGCTGCAAACATCCATTAATAATTGGAATATGGAATATATGAGGTATGGATCTAAGAAAATTGGAAACCATCAAAAATGAAATGGAATGCATAAAGATTGACATCCTAGGCATTAGAGTGCTGAAATGGACTGGTATTGGCCATTTTGAATCCAATAATCATATAATTTATTATGCTGGAAATGACAAGTTAAAGAGGAGTGGCATCATCATTCTCAACAAAAAGAGTATTTCAAGAACAATCTTGAAGTCAACGGTGTGTTAGAATAATATCCATATGCCTACAAGGAAGAACAATTAATACACTGTTACTCAATTTTACACACCAACCACTAAAGCCAGTGATGATGAAACTGATGAACTCTGCCAACTTCTTAAGTCTGTAATTGACCAAACATGAAATCAAGATGCATTGATAATTACTGGTGATTAGAATGTTAAAGTCAAAAACTAAGAAGAAAGATCTATGGTGGGAAAATATAACCACAGTTATAGAAATAGTTCTGGGGATCACATGATAGAATTTTACAAGGGCAACAACTTATTCATTGAAAATACCTTTATGAGACAACATAAAAGGTGACTACATACCTGGATCTCACTCACCAGGTAGATTGCACAGAAATGAATTTAACATCTGTAGTAGGAAACAGGTGATGGAAACAATATCATCAGCCACAACAAGGCCAGGAGTTGACTGTGAAATAGACCATCAATTGCTCATATGTAAGTTTAGGTTAGAAGAGAAGCAAATTGAAACAAATTCACAGAAGTCAAAACATGAACTTGAATATATCCCACTTGAACTTAGAGACCATTTCAAAAACAGATTTGATGCATTGGCACCAGTGATCCAAGACCAGAAGAGTTGTGGAATGACATTAAGAACATCATACATGATAAAAGCAAAAAGTCATTAAAAAGACAGGAAAGAAAGAAAAGACCAAAATGGATGTCTAAAAAGACTCTGAAATTTATTCTTGAACATAGAGAAGCTAAACTGACCAGAAGAAATGAGAAAGTAAAAGAATTTAACAGAACACTTCAAAGGGCATCTCAAGAAAACAAAGTTAAGTGGTACGATTACATGGTCAAAGACCTGGAGTTAGAAAACCAAAATGAAAGAACATCCTCAGCATTTCTCAAGCTAAAAGAACTGAATAAAAAATATATAGTCTTGGGTGGCTATAATGAAGATTTCTATGGTCAAAATATTGAATTGTGTAGGAAGCACCAAGTGAAGATGGAAGGAATACACAGTCACTGTAACAAAGAGAATTAGTCTATGTTCAACCATTCTAAGAGGTGGTATATGACTAAGGGCCCATTGTATTGAAGGAAGAAATCCAAGACTGCACTGAATGTATTGGATTTGATGAGATACAAATTGAAATATTTCAACTAAATGATGCAGTCCTGGAGGCACATACTCCTCTATGCAAGAAATCTGGAAAATAGCTACTTGGCCAACTGAGTGGAAAAGATTAGAATTTGTGCCCATCTCAAATAAAGGTAACCAAACAGAATGTAGAAATCATCTAACAATATCATTAATATCACATGTAAGTAAAATTTTCCTTAAAATAATCCCAAAACTATTAAAGTAATATAGTAGTACACTGAAAGGGAGCTACCAGAAAGTCAAGTCAGTCTCAGAAGAGGACATGGAATAAGAAATATTACTGCTGATGTCAGACAGCTCTTGGTTGAAAGCAGAGAATACCAGAAAGATGTTTATTTGGGCTTTATTGATTATACAAATGCATCTAGCTATGTGGATCGTGACAAGTTTTGTACAACATTGCGAAGAATGGGCATTCCAGAACACTTCATTGTGTTCATAAGGAACTGGTACATAGACCAGGAGGTAGTTGTTAGAACAGAACAATGGACACTAAATGGCTTACAATCAGGAAAGGTGTGAACCAGGGTTGTATCATTTCACCATACTTATTCAATCTGTATGCTGAGCAAAAAAATTGTGAAGCTGGATTATATGAAGCACATGTCATCAGGATTGAAGGAAGACTTGTTAACACCTGTGATATGCAATTGACACAACCATGCTTTCTGGAAACAAAGGGGACTTAAAATTAATACTGATGAAGATCAAGAACTATAACAGCCTTTGGTACAGTTTGCATCTCGATGAAAAGAAAACAAAAATCCTCACAACTGGACCAATAAATAACATCGTGATAACATTCGTTCTGCTGTGCATGGGGTCGCTATGAGTCGGTTCCTACTCGATGGCACCTGACAACAACAACAACAAGTGGAGAAAAGATTGAAGCTGTCACAGACTTTATTTTGCTTAGAGCTATAATCAATACTCATAGAAGCAGGAGTCAAAAAATTGTATTAGGCAAATATGCTGCAAAAGACTTTTTTAAAGTGTTTAAGAACAAAAATATCAGTTTGAGTATTAAGGTGCACCATGGAATTTTCACTTGCCTTATATGCATGTGAAAGTTGGACAATGAATAAAGAAGACCATTGAAGAATTGATGCTTTTAAATTATGGTCTTGGAGAAAATGAGTGAGAATGCCATGGACTGCCAGGAGAGCAAACAAATTTATCTTGGATGAAGTACAGTTGGAATGTTTCTTAGAAGAATGGAGGATGAAAATGTGCCTCCTTTTCTTTGGGCATGTTATCAGGAGGAACCAGTCCATGAAGAAGGGCATCATGCTTGATAACATAGAGGACCAATGATAAAAAGGAAGACACCCAACAAGATGGACTTATTAGTTGAACAACAATAATACTTGAAACATAATAATTGAGACGATGGCGTTGGATCGGGCAGTGTTTCACTCTGTTGTGCATAGGGTATTTATGAGTTGGAACCAACTAGATAGTACCTAACAACAACAACATAGAGTCTACTACATACCACCACCACCACCGAAACAGCAACTAGCGTCAATTATGGAGTGTACCTTCTAGCTAAATCTATCTACCAGATTCAGGGTTGGGCAAAGAGCAACTAGAAGTTTCTCAAGCCAAGCCTCAAGGAAGTTTGCCCAACATTCCCAATTGCAACAAAATCCCAAATCTAAAAAAGGCAATTTGTGCAGTGCCCATTATGGTTTTATTATGGAGGTTTCTACAAAGTTGTGGTTAGGTCCTCCCAGTGCTCATGAAGTGATGAGTCATAGAAAACAAGAGCATGTGCATTATTCCATAAGATTGACCATAAAATATATTCATATGCAATACGGCCCTTGAAAGTAAACATAGATTAAATTTAGATATGTTAGTGTTTTGTGTTTGTATATAGAAAGTTTTGTGGAATAGTGAATAACCCTTCTTTAAGTATTTCTAAAAGCCTAAAACAGAACTGAAATGAACTCTGGTCTGCCTTTCTATTGTACTTGGTTTGCTTATAATAGGAATTTAGTGGTCAGAAAATGTCATCAGAGCCTTCAGTAGAAGTTGGATTTCTTTATCTGGCTAAGAAGTAAAATAGAAAATGTTGTAGAGTAGGAAAAATCTTGACTGTCTAGGCTTGGAACCACTAAAGCTTTTGTAGGGCTTTTGGATGTTTGAAAGATGACTTTTGAAAACGCTCCCTTTTGCACTTTTGGTTCTTCTCCCAAATGGTCTTTTTATTTTCCTTATACTATACTTATGGTTCCATTGCTAAAGCAAATGGAAGAAGTGAGGAGGTAAAAGACCTGAACAGAAAGTTTCAAAGGTCAGCTAGAGAAGGCAAAGTCAAATATGATAATGAAATGTGCAAAGACCTGGAGTTGAAAAACCAAAAGGGAAGAACA
>NW_006408594.1:14289051-14290513 GCF_000296735.1 Chrysochloris asiatica
GCAGCTAAATGAACATCCCAAGCTGCGCTGGAAGAAGTAAAGCCAGAATGCTCCTTGGAAGCCTGGATATCCAGACTTTATTTCTTATACTTCAGACACATTAGCAGGAGGGACCAGTCTCTGGAGAAGGATATCATGCTTGGTAAAGTGGGTTACTTATAAAGGGGAAGACCCCCAGTGAGATGGATTGGCACAGTGGTGGCATCAGTGGAATCAGACTTAGCAACAATTGTGAGGCTGGCGCAGGAAGGACAGTGTTTCATTCCGCTGTGCATAGGACCACTATGAGTCAGTGCCGATGGCACCTAACAACAGCAACAACATACTTACTCCTTAAATGCGGCATATTCCAAGGTTCTAGTTCAATACCCTCCCTTCTATATGTTCTTAAATGCACCTGTAGATTTAACTTCCAGTTTTTGAACTCCAATTTCACATTTTCAATTGCCTATTCATGGTTCCACAACTTGTCTTTCAGTTTGTTGTACTGTGGTGGCTTGTGAGTTGTTGTGATTCTGAAAGCTATGCCACCGATATTTTAAATACCAGCAGGGTCACCCAGGTGGACAGGTTTCAGGTGAGCTTCCAGAGGAAGACAGTCTAGGAAGAAGGAATGACGAACTACTTCCGAATATTTAGTTACTGAAAACCTTATGAATAGCAGAGAAATACTGTCAGATATAGTGCCAGAAAATGAACCCCTCAGGTTGGAAGGCACTCAAAATGCGACTGGGGAAGAGCTGCCTTCTCAAAGTAGAGTTGACCATGATGACGTGAATGGAGTAAAGCCCGTGGGAGAAAAGCCCACAGGACCTTCATTTGCTGAAGGGGCACAACTCAAAATGAAGAGAAATAGCTGTGAACATCCATTGAAATTCAGAACATAGAATGTACGAGGTATGAATCTGGGAAAATTGGAAGTTGTCAAAAATGAAATGGAACGCATAAACATTGATTTCTTAGGTGTTAGTAAGCTGAAATGGACTGGTATTGGCCATTTTGAATCCGATGACCACATGGTTTACTATGCTGGAAATGACAAATTGAAGAGGAATGATGTTGCATTCATTGTGAAAAAGAACATATCCAGATCAGTCACGAGGTACAGTGCTGTCTGTGATAGAATAATATCCATGCACCTACAGGGAAGCCCAGTTAATTCCACTATTATTCAAATTTAAGCACCAACCACTAAAGCCAGTGAGGATGAAATAGAACAATCCTACCAACTTTTTCAATCTGAAATTCATCAAACATGGAATCAAGATGCATTGATCATTAATGGTGATTGAAATACAAAGGTTGGGAGCAAAGAGGAAGGATCAGTAGTTCAAAAATATGGCCTTGGTAATAGAAATGATGCTGGAGATTGCATGATAGAATTCTGCAAAATTCAATGATTTGTTCATTTCAAATACATTCTTTAGACAGCATAGGAGATGACTATACACATGGACTTCAC
>NW_006408594.1:14293371-14295684 GCF_000296735.1 Chrysochloris asiatica
AGCTCAAATGAAGGAACAAATCTTTATAGCGAGCATCATTCCCACCTCCTCGATACACAGGGTTGACAGGGATGGGCAACTTAGACACTGGCTACCCAAATGGGGGTGCTACAAAGGCAAGAAATGACTGGCTTACAAGATTTCAAGAGGGAGCCTTGTTACAGAGGGTACAGGGGAAGGCAGAATCTTCACTGAATGCTTTCAAACCTGTCTGGACCGGGCTGGTGAAAGGATATGGGTATAAGACTTTTGTGGTTCAATAGTGAATAATTGCCATCAGGACTGATTGTGAGTGTTGCAAATGTAAAGATAGACATTTTGTAACAAAAGGAGGGGAGTTGCTGAGGACCCTGGGACCATCAAGGGAGAAGACAGGAGTGCGGGACCCTATTCAGAGAAACAGTGATGCCAGCGATGGAGGTAGAGACGATGACGTGGAGAGATGGAAGAGCTGGGAACTCTGGATTCTGAGAAGGAGAGGGGCTGTGTGTTGATGGCCAAAGGGCAGGATTGCGGGTGTACCCTTTGGCTGTCTGATGATGCATGGAAGGGATTGTAATCATTGCAACGAAATGAAGTAGAATAGGATGAATGTAAAGCTAATGTTCTCCCATGTAAACTATCACATAATTCACAATAAAATCTTTAAAAAATTTTTTTTAAACTCATGAGTGACCATCTAAGGTGCAAGTATTGGTCTCTCCTGTGTGAAGGAAAAGACAAGTAATGAAAATATAAGGTACTTAGAAACAACCAGTCCAAAGGACTGACAGATAACATGAACATCAATGTCTACCACCCTGAAACTAGAACTAGATGGTGTCTGGCTATCACTACCAACTGCTCTGAAAGGGATAACATTAGAAGATCCTGCATAAAGTGGGGGTAAATTTGGAATAAAATTCAAAATATTAAAAAAGATCAAGCTTGCTGGTCAGAATGAAATGCCTGGCGGAGACCTTACTTGCAGCCTCACTACATAATATCAGAAAGCCTCTAGCTAACTCATAGATCGTATATGAGAAAAAGAAAAAAATATTGTTGCAAACCATGAATTTTCAGAGTGGTTTGCACTGTGGCATTCTTAAAACAGCAACAGCTGACTAGTACCCCATTGGATCTCCCAATTTGTAGCTAATCTAATGATTTAAAACCAAAGATTAAATTCAATGTTTCCTTCTAATTCTAAAATTTCTTTGATTTTCTCTATACTTTGTCTCTTGTGTTCCTTTTCTCCTCTTTCACTAATTCATATAATAATAATTATCTGCAGATTTAATGGAGGTTAAGAAAAACTTACAAAAGGACCAAGCTCTATCTAGCCCTTCAAACATGTAACCTAGAATTAAAAAAAAAAAAAAATTGTCTTCACTTCTCACAGGCAATCCTTCTCTACTAAGATCAATTACACTTACAACAAAGGAGAAAACATATTTATTACTTATTTTTCTAGAGAAGCCAAGTTTTGGCAGCTGAGGAAGTTTTTGTTTGCATCCTCTATGCAATGGCTCTCAGAAACTAAAGGCATTATTGAATAGAGATATTCAAGCTTGGAAATAAATACTAGGAAAATGCAGGAAATTGTGCTGCTTAAAAATAGAGGAGTCCAGAGAGGTGGCGCTTGATGGCAGCTAGGGTAGAGGTGCAGTGAGGTTCACCTTGAGCAATACCACAGATTACCAGGCAAAGCAGATTCAGGGAAGAACTCCAAAACTCGGAACCACATAGGTGGAAATATTTTAAAAGTTTGAAGGTGTATAGCTAGTGAAACTTGAAGCAGAAGTAAGAAATCAAGTACTGTTGAATCTGGCAGGCTCTGGCAGCCCAGAGCTGAAAACTTGGGTGAGACCAAATGACAAGACCAAGCAGGGGAGCAGAAACACCATAGGAAAATGCCATGGGAACCTCTGAGTAAAAGTGGACAATGCACTTTGTTGGGTTTGCTTTGTTCTGATTTTCTTTCTTTTTTTTTTTTTTATATCTGTTCATTGGCCCCTCACTGCTTGTGTACCTCCATTCTGGTGACTAGAGGGGGTGCCTAAGTGAGTGGACACCCCCCATCCTCACCACTGGTGAGTTCTTCTGCCATGCATGCACACAGATACTCTCAGCCCAAGAGCCAGCCCTGAACTGTTTTTTGTTTTTAATACAGAAAAAGCCAGAACAAGGGGTTTGAAGAAAAAAAGAGAGTTTAAAAACAAAACAGGCCAAAAATTAAATTAAATTAATTAAATCCTGAGGTATAGCTTAACAACCAACAGTGGCATCTTGAAATCTATCAGACAGCTTTGAAGGCAAGAAGCTGAAAGAGGA
>NW_006408594.1:14296394-14298591 GCF_000296735.1 Chrysochloris asiatica
ATTGATCGCTCATATGCAAGTTCAGGCTGAAGCAGAAGAAAAATTAAAACAAGTCCATGAGAGTCAAAATATGACTTTGAACATATCTCAACTGAATTTAGAGACCATCTCAAGAACAATTTTGATGCATTCGATACTAACGATCGAGACCAGATGAGTTGTGAGAGGACATCCAGAACATTATACAGGAAGAAAGCAAAAGGACATTAAGAAGACAAGAAAGAAGGAAAAGCCCAAAATAGGTATCAGAAGAGACTCTGAAACTTGCTCTGCAGTGTAGAAATACTAAAGCAAAAGGAAGCAATGAGGAGGTAAAAGAGCAGGAAAGAAAATTCCAAAGGCAACCCCAGAAGACAAAGCCAAATATTACAATGAAATGTGCAAAGACAGTTAGTTAGAAAACCCAAAGGGAAAAACACACTCAGCATTTCCCAAGCTGAAATAGCTCAAGAAAAAAATTCAAGCCTCAGCTTGAAATATTGAGGGATTCTATGGGCAAAATATTGAATGATACAGAAAACAACAAAAAAGATGGAATGAATACTCTGTCACTGTACCAAAAATAAATGATTGGTGTTCAACCATTTCAAGAGGTATCATATAATAAAGAGCCTGTGGTACTGAAGGAAGAAGTCCAAGGTGCACTGGAGGCATTGGCAAAGAACAAGGTTCTGGGAATTCATGGTTTACAAATTGAAAATCTTTTAACAAACTGATGCAGCACTGGAGGCAGTCACTCATATATGCCCAGAAATTTGGAAGACATCTGCCTAGCCAGCTTATGGAAAAGATTCATATCTGTGCCCATTCAAAAGAGAGGTGACCCAGTGGAGTGTAGAAATCATCAGACAATATCATTAATATCACATGCAAGTAAATTTTGCTAAGGATAATTCAAAAACGATAGACAAGGAACTGCCAAAGTTTCAAACTGGAATTAGATGAGGACATGGGAAAAGGGATATTTTTGCTGATGTAAGCAGAGAATCTTGGATGAAAGCAGAGAATGCCAGAAAGATGTTTATCTGTGCTTTATTGACTATGCAAAAGCCCTCAACAGTGTGGCTCATGATAATCTATGGATAACACTGTGAAGAATGCATATTCCAGAACACTTAATTGTGTTCATGAGGAACTTGTACATAAACCAAAAGGCATTTGTTCAAACAGAACAAGGGGACAGTGAATGGTTCACAATCAGGAGAGGTGTGCACCAGGGTTGTAGTCTTTCACCATACTTATTCAATCTGTATGCAGAACAAATAATCTGAGAAACTGGGTTATATGAAGAAGAATGTGACATCAGGTTTGTAGGAAGCCTCACTAACAATCTGTGATATACAAACCGTACAACTTTGCTTGCTGAAAGTGAAGAGGACTTAAAATACTTACTGATGAAGATCAGATACCGCAGCCTATAGTTTGGGTTGCAACTCACTGTAAAAACAAACAAACAAACAAACAAAAATCCTCACCACTGGACCAACAAATAACAGTGTGATAAATGGAGAAATGATTGAAGTTGTCAAAGACTTCATTTTGCTATTAGCACTCACAGAAGCAGCAGTCAAGAAATCCAATGAAAAATTCCATTAAGCAAATCTACTGCACATGACTTTTCAATCTGTTCAACAGGAAAAATGCCAGTTTGAGGACAAAGGTGTAAATAATTTGAAATTTAGCTCAGAAGAAGAACAATTACATATGTATCCCTCATTAATATGACATACAAGCAACTACGGAGTTTTGGTGTGATGCTGTAGGATAAACAGGAAGTCATAATCATGTGAGGAGTCCTGATGTGGTAGCATAGGATACGCAATGGACTGCTAACCACAAGGTTGGTGGTTCAAACCCACAAGCTGCTCCTCAGAAACCCTATACATGGTCACTATGAGTCAGAACTAAGTTGACAGCACTTAACAATATGTATGTGAAAGTTGGACAATGAATATGGAAGACCATAGAATAAATTGAAGCATTGGAGTTACAGTGCTGGAGAAGAATATGAAAAGTACCATGGACTGCCAAAAGAACAAATATATCTGTATTGAAGAAATGCAGCCAGACTGCTCCTTAAAATTCAAGATGGCAAGACTTTGTCTTTCATACTTCAGACATATTATCAGGAGGAACCAGTTCCTGAAGAAGAACATAATGCTTGGTAAATTGTATGGTCATCAAAAAAGAGGAAGAC
>NW_006408594.1:14299106-14301692 GCF_000296735.1 Chrysochloris asiatica
GCTGTTAATGTGTAAAATAACCAGATAATAAAGTTTTTACTATTGTTGTAAATGTGAAATGTCCAATAGTGAGATAGTTGATAAGAGAGGAATTGGTATACTTTTAAAGGAACATTTCAACAACAAGAATATGTACAATAACAAGAATGAATCACAAAACAATTAAACTTGAATGAATAAGTTCAGATTGAAAAAAAGAGAGTGTACACTATATGAATCTATTATATATGGATCTAGAAAATATTAACTAATTCATGTTAGAAAACCAACAGTAGTTTCTGAAGGAAGGCCTTAGGATGTATTGGAGAACAGAATGGAACTGAAGGACAAAATTACGCAGGGACAAGAGAGAACTTTTCAAGTGATAAATGATCTTGAATGCAGTTTAGTTTCACATGCATATTTATATGTCCAAACATATAAAATTGTGCATTTCAAATATTTGTAGTTTCTTGTTGCTATTGTTAAGTGCCATTGAGTCAGTTTTGACTCATAGCAACCCTGCATAGAGTTTCTGAGGAGCTGTAGGTGGTAACCTTGTGGTTAGTGAGTACATGTTCATTTTACAGCGTCACATCAAAAATCCATAGTTTCTTGTATGTCATATTGATGAGGGATGCATATGTAATTGTTCTTCATCTAAGTTAAATTCCAAATTAATTTTTCTAATATTCTAAATAAAAATTTTAACCTATTGATTTTAAGAGTTATTCATGTTATATTATTGGATAATAAAAAGCAAGTGTCAGAGTAAAATATCACTGCTTTGTTAACCAAAAAAGACAGAAAATAACAACATAGCCAAATGTGTATTCCTGCATGTTTTCATGTTTGTTTGAACATAGAGGAAGGTGGCTTGTAATAGAAACGTCAACCAAGTAACTTTGGAGATCTAGTGGGTGAGCATATCTTATACAAAACTTGGAAGATGCATTTTTTTCAACTTGAGTAATGTTGGTCAGTGAATTCTTAAGGCACTGTTTGATTGTCTTTTGCTTTGGAAAATATATCTTCATGGTGTATTAGATTATTTGGATGTGGTTTTAAAATATGACCAATAAAATATCATCCATGGACAGGTGAAGAAAAATCATCAAGGACTGGGAATAATTCAAATTCCCAGCAATCGAAGCATTTGCACCACAGTTCAGTTTGCTTAAGTAACCCAATTATCCTGTCTGCCATTGGCATTTACAGTTACAACATTTTGGACCTTATATGGAGCATTCATTGTTGAGATCATTAGCTCAATTGATTGAGCCACTTGAAGCAATTGCTTTTAAACAGTATTGTGTCATGAAGAAAAACAAATAAATTGTAAAAGCACATTCACTATCAATAGCTAGCGTATTCCAGCCCCAAAAGGGAGAGTTTTATACTCACTGCTCAGTTCCTAACAAGGAATACAAAAAAACATACACTTCTCATATGTAGTTAGTTTGTACTTGCAATTTGCACCATTTCTTTCAACCCTGAATCAAAAGAAGGAGGCATGGTGTCAGGAATATCTTGTTGTACAACTTTCATGGGAGGACATCTGATATATTTCTCTGGAACACAATGGCACTAGTATTCCTTGTACATGTTTCCACTAGTTCTCTTTTGATCAATCAGTGTGTGAGCTGGTAGTTGGCGCAAAGATTTTTATTTGCATAGTATTGTCATCACTACAATTTCTAGCCAGCTTTTGCAGCCTACATATGAATTACAAAGTAATTGTTAATTACATGAGAAAGATCTACTCCTGTGGCAGGGTTTTTAAGCAAGTGAATGGAATAAGATGTTGTCTAGTACTTTCCTCTCATATATGTGCTGTATAACAATTTAAGAGTTGATTCATACTCTGTATATTGGTAGATTCATCCAGCAATAAAATAATAATGCTTTCTTCTCTCTGAGAAGGCCATTGGGTGAGTAAGTAATTTTATTTCAAGGAGAGTGAATTTGGACAATACTTTAGTAGCTCTGATCTCATCTCTGCCTTAATAAATGCACCAATTTTGTATTGTAGAATACTTGGTGCTTATTCTGGAGAAACTCAACTGCTTAGCATTTATGTCATTGGACTTTGTTTAAAAAGTAAGTGAAACTATTGGGTCTGTGTTCAAGTCTGAGAAGAGCTAATACCCTGGATAGTACAGAGTAACGTAGTTTTGACTTTCACATATTCACTAACTCATTCATTCATAGTAAAAATTATTTGGGTATAACTTGCCTCTTTCATATATACTCATTTCCTTCTTCCTATTTGATGGAGAGATATCAAAAACATATCACATTAGTACACATATTCACTTGTCCCAGTACATACATATTTACATTTACACTTGAGATCTTATTTATTTTTATAACAATTTTGCAGTAGGGAAATTAAAGAATTCTACCAACATCTTCAGTTTGAAATTGATCAAATGTACAATCAAGATGTATTAATAGTTACTGATGATTGGAATGCACTTTGGAAACAAAGAAGAAGGGTCAGTAGTTGAAAAATATGGAATTGGTGATAGAAATAATGCTGGAGACAACATAATAGAATTTTGCTAAACCAATCATATTGAAGGAAGAAGTCTAAATTGCACTGAA
>NW_006408594.1:14319999-14325347 GCF_000296735.1 Chrysochloris asiatica
ATTTCCCTTCTGAACAGGAACCAGACAAGGATGACCTTTATCACCTCTTCTAGCATAGAGGTTATGAATTGGGTTGCGAACCGCAAGGTCAGCAGTTCGAAACTACCAGCTGTTCTGCAGGAGAAAGATGAGGCTTTCTGCTCCCGTATAAATTTCCAGTCTCGGAAACCCTGTACAGGGTAGCTATGAGTCGGAACTGACTCCACAGCACATAACAACAACAACAATTTAATATAGTGCTAGAAATCTCAGCCAGAGCTATAAGGCAAGAAAGGGACTTCAAAGATACCCAAATTGCCAAGGAAATAGTAAAACTCTATTTTTGAAGACAAGATGATCTTGTGCATAGAAAGTGTCAAAGACTCAGCAAGAAAATTATTGTAACTCATTGAAAGATTCAGCAAAGTGGCAGGGTATAAGATAAACATACAAAAATCAGTTGGAGTACTTTATACTAATAAAGAGAACTCTAAAAAAGAAATCAGAAAAACAACACCAGTTTGAATAGACACCCAAAGATGCACTCTATGGCACACTACCACCACCACCAACAACAACAACAATGCAGCACTTAGGGATAAATCTAACCAGACAAACAAAATACCTATACAAAGAAAACTACAAAATATACTACTAAAATCCAAAAGAGCTATAAAACCTGAAGACTATACCATACTTATGGAAAGGAAGACTCAACCTTTTGGAAATATCCACACTACCTAAATCAATCTATAGTTATAATGCAATTCCAATCCAGATTCCAACATCATTTTTTAAATATATGGAAAAACTAATCACTAATTTTATATATAAAGGAAAGAGGACCTGGATAAGTAAAGCTTTACTAAAGAAGAACAAAGAAGGCAGCCTCTCCATTCCGTTACCAAACCTACTACTACAGCCATATTGTTCGATTGATCTGTGCACAACAAAAGATGCATAGATCAATGGAACAAAATTGGAAACCCAGAGGCAAATCCATCTACTTACGGCTGATCTTTGAGAAAAGGTCATAAAACATCAAATAGGTAAGCTACATTAAATGTTTCTTTAACAAATGTTGCTGGCAAACTGGAAAACCATTTGCAGAAGAATGAAATAAGACTCATATTTCATGCTGTACAAGAATGAACTCAATGTGGATTAGAGACCTAAATGTAAAACCTATAACTTTAAATACCATCAATGAAAAACTAGGGGCAAATTTAGGGGCTCTGATACACAGCATAAATACTCTATCAAATATTAATGTAAAAGTGCAAACAGAAGAAAACAAACTTATGTGTTTCAAAAGATTTCATCAGAAGAGTAAAAAGAGAACCCACAGATTGGGAAAAAAAAATTTTTAGCAGTGCTATATTAGACAAGGAGCTCTGGTAGCGTAGTGGTTACGAATCGGGCTGTAAACCTTAAGGCCAGCAGTTCGAAACTACCAGTCGCTCCTCGGGAGAAAGATGAGGCGTTCTGCTCCTGTAAAGATTTACAGCCTCGGAAACCCTGTACAGGGTCGCTATGGGTCGGATCCGACTCGATGGCACTTAACAACAACAACAACATATTAGACAAGAGGCTGCTCATTAAAATTTATAGAATACCTAAACAAGGAAATGATAAGTAATCCAATTTAAAGATGGTCAGATGACAAGAATAGACACTTCACCAAAGAAGAGATTTAGTTGGCCAAAAAGCATATGAATAAATGCTCATGATTATTAGCCATATGAGAGATGCAAATCAAAACAACAATGTGATATCACCTCATCCCAGCATTAACAGCAAAAAAACAACAACAAACAAACAGAAGAAACACAGAAAACAACAAATGCTGGTGAGGTTGTGGCTGGACTCCTACACTGTTATATGGTACAACCACTATAGAAAATAGCATGGTGCTTTCTTAAAAGGTTCAAAAGAGAAACACTGTATGATCCATCAACCCTTATTCCTTAAGGAGTAAAATTTGTGATTTGTTGTTGTTGTTGTTGTTGGGTGCCATCGAGTTGGTACCAACTCATAGTGACCTTATGCACAGCAGAATGAAACACTGCCAGATCCTAGGCCAACCTCACTGTTGTTGTCACACTTGAGTCCATTGATGCTGCCGTTTTGCCAATCCATCTCGGTAGGGGTCTTCCACTTTTTCTCTGACCCTCCACCTTAGTAAACATGATATCCTGCTCCAGCGACTGGTCCCTCCTGACAATATGTCCAAAGTATGAGAGACGAAGTTTGGCCATCCTGGCATCCAAGGAGCAACCTGGCTGCACTTCTTCCAACACGGATCTGTTGGCTCTTTGGGCAGCTCATGGCACTTTCAATATTCTCCTCCAACAGCATAACTCAAAAGCATTAATTCTTCTATGGTCTTCCTTATTCAATGTCCAGCTTTTGCATGCTTATGAGGTTATTGAAAATACCATGACTTGGGCTGGGCGCACCTTAGTCCTCAAGCTGACATCCTTGCTCTTCAACACTTTTAAAAGGTCTTGTGCAGCAGATTTGCCTAATGCAATACATCATTTGATTTCTTGACTGCTGCTTCCATGAGTGTTGATAGTTGATCCAAGATGAATGAAGTTCTTGACAACTTCAATGTTTTCTCCATTAATAAGAATGTTTTTTATTGGTCCAGTGATCGGAATAGATATATACACATCCCTGCTCGTCACAGCACTATTCACAATAGCAAAAATATGGATACAACCTAAATGCCCATAAATGGAAGAATGCATAAGAAAACAATGGAATAATACTATGCAACATTGAAAATAATAAATCTGTGAAACACCTCAAAACATGGAAGAACATGAGAATATTTTACTGAGAGAAATTAATCAATCACAAAAGGACAAATATTATATTAGACCATTATTTTAGAAAGCCAAGAAAAAATTTTCTTATTAAATGAAACATTCTTTGGTTACCAGGGGTGGGAGGAAAGGGATAGGATTTTACTGGTTAGAGGGTAGACATGTGTTAACTTGGGTAATGGAGAAGACAATATATAGCAACACTAGTAAGATAGGCTAACTTGGAATGGTCAGCCATTCAATATCATAAAGGTAGCATTTACCTAAGGAAAAAGTTCAGAAGCATTGAGAAGGAGGGTGGAATGGGAATCACAAGGAAGAAGTGGGATTATTACATGGAGTATATTGCAATTCACTGAAATGAAACAAAATATATGATCTATTGATTGTGCATCTATGATCTGTTCTGTAAACCTTCACTCAATTCACAATAAAAAGTAAAAAAGAAAAAAAAAAAAACACACTCCTTAAGTGTCTGCCATAATGTTGAAAGAATGAGTAAATGAATTTAATTGAATTATTTGGAGAAATAAATTAGGTTAACATATGCAACAGTACAGATGAATAAATACAATTTGTCTCTACTCAAGGCTAAGACTTTCCTATCCAAATCATTAAGGCCATTCTAAGCTGCCAGAAGGGCCAATAAATACCAGGCTATTGATCAGGAGGAGCTCTGGTAGCGTAGTGGTTATGACTCGGACTGCTAACTTCAGGGTCAGCAGTTTGAAACTACCAGTTGTTCCACGGGAGAAGGATGAGGCTTTCTGCTCCCATAAAGATTTACAGCCTCAGAAACCCTGTTCAGGGTCGTTATGAGTCGGAACCGACTCCACGGCACATAACAACAAAAAACAACAATCAATCAAATAAAGGACATGAGAGACTATTCTGAGTTTATCACTTAGGCCAGTTTTAAGAAATTCTTCTGGATCATTCTTTTTTATTTTTCTTTTTAATGTTTTATTGTGAATTATGTGATAGTTTACATGGTAGAACATTAGTTTTACATTCATCCTATCATATATCTTTTCATTGCCATGGTTACAATCCCCTCCATGCATCATCAAACAAACAAAGGGTACATGCCGCACATCTGCCCCCACCCCCTCGGCTGTCAGAACACAGACCCTCTCCCTTCCTGAGTCCAGAGTCCCCAGCCACTCCATCTCTCCAAGTCATCATCTCTGTCTCCATGTCTGTTGTCACTGCTTCTCTGGATAGAGTCCCACACCCTACTTTTCGCTCTTGATGGTCCCAGGGACCTCCACTCCTGCACTGCAAAATCAATCACTCTCCTTGTTTTGTTACAAAATGTCTACCTTTTCATTTCCAACACTCATAGTTAGTCCTGATAGCAATTATTCACTTTTATACCACAAGACTCTTATCCCCCATCTCCTTTCATCAGCCCAGTTCGGACAGATTGGAAACCACTCAGTGAAGATTCTACCTTCCCCTGTACACTCTGGAACTAGGTTCCCTCTTGAAAGTGTAAGCCAGTCACTTGCCTTTATAGCCTGCCCCTGACACTTTTGGGTAGCCAAAGTCTAAGTTGCCCATCTCTGTCAATCCTGCATACCAAAGAGGTGGGAACGATCCTCCCTGTAAAGATTTGTTCCCTCTTTTGAGCTACTACATCCATTGGTGTAGGTCAGGTTCATCAAATTGTAGCAGATTACTCTTTTTTCCCCTTCTTCTTTCTTCTTCTAGTCGAGTTCTGATCATCCAGCCATTGAAGCCAGGTCAAGTGGGTACTACCTGCAAGTATGGGTGCTCTTGTGCATCTCCCCTCACTTCATATCAGCTGACACTTCACGTTCTGCTCTAGGCTTCTGTGGCCATGTCACTGTCTCTGTGCCCAGGAGTCCCCAGGTCTTGCCATACTGCTGACCCAACCAGGTCTCAAACCAGGTTCACAGGAGTCGATTGAACGTGGTCAGACTTAGCTCACAACTTCATTGCTGTTTTTTGGATCATTTTTAAAGGCATTCTTAAATGTTAAGCAGTGAAAAGAATAGCTAGCTGGTCAAGAATTTGTATATATCTCTTATCTTAAGTGTCTGGTGATGTTCTTTATTAATTTCTTTTGTCGGGCCACAAAATTTATGTGGACTTTTGAGCAATAACTATAGGGGCCTTTTAATGTATATGTGGACTATCAGACTTCCTCTAGGTCCATGAGTTTAAAATTTTTTTTTAAATTATGATTATGGTTTGCAAAACACTTACACTTTGTTTATCAGCTGGTGGACGCCATCCTGCCAAGGAGCAGAATGGCGAGAAGCCTTATGCATGAAAAGTTCATTGTTCAGCAGAGCGACAATGAATGTCCCCTTGGTTAGCAGAGCTACAAGGGATGATTCATGCAGGGGACTCACAGTTTCTAGCTTTCCCTTGGAAAAATAGTTGATTTCTGATTTTCCTATAAGAAGTTTTAGAAAATCTTGCATAATCATTAGATACTTTAAACAAACCTCACATTATAATAGTTGCCTTTCACATTAACATTAACTTTCACACCATATTCAATCTTAT
>NW_006408594.1:14325732-14328161 GCF_000296735.1 Chrysochloris asiatica
ATCTATAGAAAGCAATAGATGTTGGTAAAGTTAGAAATTAAGATGTAGAACTTTGTTTAAAATTAACCTGACATTTTAGGGAGGATTAGAGAGAAACAGAGTCGCTCACAGAAGGCAGACGTTATCAAGGTAACTAAGGAGTAACTAAGGAGTATAGAGACGCAGGAATGTTTGGTGACCTTGTGTTCCTCTTGTACCTTTAATGTAACAATATAATATTTGATTGATTTGTAACTGCTTGTATGTGACTATTATGAGATCATAGTATATTCTAAAGGAGATATAAGAAGCAACAATTTTTGAAATAAAGAGAGTTATCATCACCACCATCTGCCTGAGACTCAAAATGACCCATTGACTCTTGGAGTATTTTTTTATTTTTTCACTTTGCCAACTCCACATCCTCTTTCAAGAGTCTCCCCAATAATTTGTTGAGGCTGGCCCCGGCAATCAGCAGTTCATGACATGCAACAATGAGAAATACAGTTATTTACATCTAATTTCATAATCTAGTGCATTCTATGAGACTCCCAATTTCAATATCACCACTTTTGAAGAATTCAACCTCTCTATAAGTGAGACTGTGCTTTGTTGCCAAATTCCAGTTTCTCGTGGTCTCTCTGGAGCACCTTCCTAGCCTCAGAGATCACCTGTTTCTTCAGCCCTAACTTTGGAAGATTTAGAGTGATAGCAATCTGGAATTATTTCACCTATACATTCACTGCAATGGAAACCAATACAGTCTTACTTTCCCAGACATAACAAGAAGTCCAGATGGAGGTAGGAAGTGACTAAGGTCAGCTTAGTGTATCCACAAAGCTAGGATGATTGCCCTGTAATTCTATTGGAATTTATAGTTGCAAGATGGCTGCTACATCTCTGAACAAAAGTCATGTTCAAGAAAGAATGAAGACAAGTGGGAAATAGGGGAATGTCAACTGTATCTTTCTTTTCTTTTTAAATAATGAGAGCACTTTGCTAGATCTCTGTTCGGTCTCTGACTTTGAATTCTAACCTCTGCCAAAAACTATGTTACATGGTCTTCCTTGATGCGAAGGATGCTGGAAAATGAAGTAAAGGTAGTCCTTGACTTATGACATGTTTGAGTTACAACAAACTGCACCTATGACAGTCAGTGTATCTAAAACATTATATCTCCCTGGGTGGAAGTTGCCAGAAAATTGCTGCAAGGGATATGGAGGGAAATGATGAGTTAGTTAAACATATCTCAAGTATATGACCAGAATAATATGATGAAACCGTATGGTGGAAAAACCATCCATAAGGTATGGACACTAAATTTAGAACTTGATATTGCTAGTGTCAAATAACTCATAGATCACAAAGAAGAGGGACTGACAGATCAGGGGAAAGAAAAAATAAACAATGAGGAAGAGGAAAAAGTGAATTTGTCAAAAATTTTACAGTGAAAGGATTGTTGGTCTTGTTGTTAGGTTCTGACCCATAGCTACCCTATATACAATAGAACAAAATACTGCCCAGTCCTGCGTCATTCTCACAATTGCAGCTATGGTTGAGCCCATTGCTAATGATACTGTGCCAATTCAATTTTGTGGGTGTCCTTCTCTTTTTCACTGACCCTCCACTTTACAAAGCATGATGTTTTTATCCTGGAAATCATCCCTCCTGATACTGTATCTGAAGTATGAGAGATGCAGTCTGGCCATCTTGGCTTCTTAGGAACATTCTGGCTGTAGCTCTTCCAACACAGATTTTTTTGTTCTTCTGGAAGTCCATGGTGCCTTTAATATTCTTTTCCAACACCATAATTCAAATGCATCAATTCTTATTACAGTCTTCCTTATACAGTGTCCAAATTTCACATGCATGTGAGGATTGGGTCATACCATGGCTTTGGTCAGACACACTTTAGTCCTTAAACTGACATCATTGCTCTAGAACAGTTTAAAGACATCGTGTGCAGAAGATTTGCATAATGGAATACATTGTTTGATTTCTTAACTGCTGCTTCCATGAGTATTGATGGTGGATCCAAGCAAAATGAAGTCTTTGACAACTTCAGTACTTTCTCCATTTATCATGATGTTATCCATTGATCCAGTGGTGAGGATTCATATTTTCTTTTGGTTAAGGTGAAACCCATAATGAAGGCTGTGGTCTTTGATCATCATCAGTACTTTGTTGTTGTTGTTGTTAGGTGCCATCGAGTAGGTACCGACTCATAGCGACCCTCTGCACAGCAGAATGAAGCACTGCCCAATCCTGGGCCAACCTCGCTATTGTTGCCACACTTCAGTCCATTGATGCTGCCACTTGGCCAACCCAGATCCTTGGGGAGTCTTCCTCTTTGTCTCTGACACTCCACCTTACCAAACATGGTATCCTTCTTCAGTGACTGGCCCCTCCTGACAATATGTCCGAAGTATGAGAGACGAAGTTTGGCCATC
>NW_006408594.1:14329138-14334359 GCF_000296735.1 Chrysochloris asiatica
CATTTCTGTATTACCTTTAGTAAAACTTTACTTGCATGGGATATCAAAGAGATACTCCTATGATTTCTGCATTCCATTGGGTCACCTCTCTTTTGAATGGGCATAAATACAGATCTCTCCCAATCAGCCGGCCACATAGTTGTCTTCCAAATTTCTTGGCAGAAATGAGTGAGTGTCTCCTGTGCCACTTCACTTTCTTGAAAGATTTCAATTTTTATTCCATCAATTCCTGATGCCTTGTTCTTTGATAATTCCTTCAATGCACCTTGGACTTCCTCCCTGAGTATCATTGGCTCTTGATCATATGCTGTCTCTTGAAATGGTTGAACATTAACCATTTCTTTTTGGTACAGTGACTCTGTGTATTCCTTCCATCTTCTCTTGATGCTTTCTGTGTCATTCAATAATATGTCCAGAGAATCTTTCAATAATGAAAGTTGAGGCTTGAATTTTTTCTTCAGTTCCCCCTGCTTGAGAAATGCTAAGTGTGTTCTTCCTTTTTTGTTTTCTGATTCCAGATCTTTGCATTTTGTTGTAATATTTGGCTTTATCTATTCTTTCACCA
Organism: Chrysochloris asiatica; assembly: GCF_000296735.1. NCBI lineage: Eukaryota > Metazoa > Chordata > Mammalia > Afrosoricida > Chrysochloridae > Chrysochloris > Chrysochloris asiatica. Next base: position 14,329,704 of record NW_006408594.1, read on the forward strand.
TACTTATTCAAACTGTATGCTGTATGTTGATCTTCGAAATTTTCTGTTCATCTCTTGTACCTCCTTATTTCTTCCATTTACTTTAGCATCTCTACTCTGGAGAGCAAGTTGCAGTGTCTCTTCTGACATCCATTTTGATCTTTTCCTTCTTTCTTGTCTTCTTAATGACTTTTTGCTGTCTTCATGTATGATGTTCTTGATGTCATCCCACAACACTTATGGTCTTCGGTCTTCAATGTTTAATGTATCAAATCTGTTCTTCAGATGATCTCTAAATTCAGGTGTAATACAGTCAAGGTCATATTTTGGCTCTCATGGACTTGTTTTCATTTTCTTCAGCTTCAGTTTGAATTTTCATATGAGTAATTGATGGACTGTTCTACAGTCTGCCCCTGGCCTTGTTTTGACTGATGATATAGAGCTTTTCCATCATCTCTTTCTATAGATGTAGTCAATTTGATTTCTCTGTATTACATCTGGTGAGGACCATCTGTATAGTCGTCTCTCATGATGTCTAAAGAAGGTATTTGAAATGAACAAATCATTGATTTTACAGAGTTCTATCTTGCATTCTCCAGCATAATTTCTATCACCAAGGCTATAATTTCCATCTACTGATCCTTCCTGTTTGCTTCCTGCATTTGCATTCCAATCACCAGTAATGATCAATACATCTTGATTGCATGTTTGATCACATCAGATTGAAGGAGTTGGTAGAATTCTTCTATTTCATCCACACTGGCTTTAGTGGTTGGTGCATAAATTTGAATGATTGCCTCTTGGTTTATGTACAGGTTACTGGTGAGCATAATAAAATGTTCTGGAATACTCATTCTCCACAATTAAAAAGTGGCATGGCTTCCAGACTTACAGCAACACGCAAGCCACCACAATATTACAAGCTGACAGATGAGTGGTAGAGTGAAAGATTAGCTAAGGTTTTTTTCTTAATTAATTTAAGGGCTTTCGTGGCCTGGACACATGGACCCAAACACTGATGATTTTCTTAGAGTCAATAGAGAGATTCAAGAAGCAGTGAGATGTTACTGTGAAATACATGAAGAAAGAAAGAAAAGGCCCACACAGACAACTCTCATTTGTTTTCTGATTGGAGTGCCATCCACGTTCCCAGAGATAATCCAGAATCATCCTCAAGAAGTGTTATTACCGAAGCTGACAAAGTGTCAACATCCTATGACCCTTCTTCATCCTCAGAGTAAATTTTTATGATTTGTCTATTTTGTATGTATGTATTAAAATACATCCATAAGTTTATATGCAATTTACCCAAGCCCCAAAGATCAATACATATCATATTTGTAAAGATTCTAATGCAAAAGACAATAACAATGAAAACTTTCTAAAGAAGATTTCTACATTCATCAGAACCTATTGATGTTGGACACATTGTAATGAAATTCCATCATTAAATCAGAGACTATGTATGTGATGTCTCCCCTGGTGTCTGCTACCACTATGCTGTCCTTCATGACAAAGAAAAATAAAAGTAAGATTCTTTGCAGATGGACTGAGGTTTAAGCCCAGCATCCTATCTGACTAAGGAGCCTGGGTGGTACAACAGTTTGTGATCAATTGCTAACCTAAAGGTTGGTAATTCAAACTCACATGGTGGTTATGAAGAAGAAAGGCCTTGGAAACTTTCCCATAAAGATTAAAAAAAAATCAAACTCATTGTTAAATCAATTCCAATAAATAGTTATCTATAGACTAGAAGTGGCCCATAGAGATTACAAAGCTGTAACCTTTATGAAAGCAGACTTTCTCCAATGGAGAGGTTTCTGGGTTTCAAAGTATGACTATTCAGTTAGCAACTGAAATGCATACCTATTGAGCCACCAGGCCTCCTCCATAAAGATAACATCCAAGTAAACTCACTTTGATAAATAGGGTCACTATGAGTTGACAGTCAACATCAATGGCAACACCACCACCAATGCTATATGTATGTCCTTGGGCACATTATTTAATGGGTCCAGATTCAGTTTTCTCATCTGTAAAATGGAGAGAATAATAATTAGCCCATAGGGAAACAATGTGAATAAAATATGATGATCCATGCAAAGAGCTAAGCCCAAAAGCTATTACTAGGTTTCCTTTTAGGTAAGGTATTTTGTAAGTGTTATAATGTATCATTGTTTTTGTGTACTATTGAGAGTCTGTTCTGACTCATAGCCACCCTGTATAGGGTTCCCAAGGGACAGAAGGTAGGGTTGAACTTCCAACCTTGTGGTTAGCAGTCCAGCACTTATCCTACAATGCCACTGTCTTTTCCTATTTGATCATTATAACAAATATTTAAAGAAATCATCTATCTCTTTTAGATTTCATCCACTCATTCAATCAGCAAAGATTTACTGAGCACCTGCTATGTACTAAGCCTTCTGCTGAATACTGAGGATGCAAAAATAGACAAAGTCCCTGTTCACATAGCATGAATGATCTAAGGGGTAGGACAGATACTAAACAAATAATCATGAACATAAAAGTCTAATTAAAACTATGAGCAATTATATAAACTGGGATTTCTCTCTCTTTCAAAGAACATGCAGTGCTTTTTTAAAATTCCAGAAATTTAGTTATTTTTTATACATCTGTAAAAGTTACTTTGAAACTCTGAAACTTCTTTGCCTGCTTTTGCACTCAGGGCATTTTGAAAATTAATTCCTGTACCTTGTTAGGAATATATTTCTTTTTTGGAGCATATAAGAACTGTATTTCCTGCAACTGAAAATTAATGTAAGATGTTGGCTACCCTGGAATGGAACAACCGACCGTATGAAATCATTTTGTGGTTTGATAGTCCATTATTAGCCGGAGGAGTTTCCACCCCCTCTCCTACCCCCAACCGTATGTCGCTGCAAACAGCAATCAGTTCAAGAAGAAAAGATTACAGCCAGGTGCACCGTTTGAAGTTTTTGTGGGTTTTCTCTTTTCTTTTCATTGTGGTGGGGGTGAGAGGGTGGGTAGGAGGGTGTCAGGGAGAAGAAATCCCTTTTGTTAAGTATTTGCAGTCTGTGGGCATCCTGGTAATTCAGCAAGCATGTATGGAATTTTAGGGTATTGGGACCTTTTGTGTTTTACCATCAAGCTCTAACCTCAAGGGCATTTGCTGTGGGTAGAAATGGGAGTTGTGAGGTTTATTCACTGATGTGCAAAATGACATGATCCTCTTAAGAGTTGGAATGAGTTTCATTAGATGAAAGGCAAGAACACAGTTGAGCTTAATATCTCATAAAAGAATCCAAGAGATGTTTAATAGAAATTGAATTACCTTTGTACAGATGCTTAAGATGTGACAGATAAAGTACATTTTCCATGATGGCCCTTTTACATTCCTAAATAACAGATGAACAAACATCTGTCATCTTCCAACTTCTGCTTTGTTTTATTCTTTTGAGAGCTCTTGAAAATTCTTGGCATAAAAATATATGCAAGCTTTGAAAATCAGAGTTAAATTAAAAGAAATATACTGAGAAACAGATTAAAGAGGTTCCTCCTAGGTCCTATGGAGTCATTGTTAAGCCACTAATTGTGAAGTCGGTGGTTCAAACCCACCACCTGCTCTGCAGAAGACAGATAGGGCTGTCTGCCCCGGTAAAGATGCCTGGTCTTAAATGCAGTTTTACTTGAGTCTATAGAGTTACTATGAGTTGGAATCAACTCTGCAGCAGTGGATTTGGTTTCAATTTTTCCAAGATTCTAACTTCTTTCAGGGTATTGGTTTTGTTTTTGTTGGAGTAAGCTCCAACTCACAAAGTAAGCACCAGTTGTCATAGAGTAAGCTCCAACTCACGTAGACCCCCTGTGTGTCAGGGTAGAACTGTGCTCCAAAATGTTTTCACTGGCCAATTTCACCAGTGAAATTGTAGATCACCTGGCCTTTCTTCTAAGGTGTCTCTGGGTGAACTCATACTTTAAACCTTCCATGTTAATGGTTTGTAACAACCAGGGACTCCCCAGGCATGACAGAATGACCTTAAGTATTGGACCTCAAGTGAGTACAGAACAAGGAGTAATTTGTAATCTCAGGCTGGCTCTACCCAGAGCGGAAGTTCAAGTCCACCAGCCGCTCCTTGGAAAAACCCTATACAGGGCTGCTATGAGTTGGAACTGACTGGAAGGCACTTAGCATCAACAGGTCAGATGGCCACACCCAACTGGAAGAAAACCCATTGCCATCCAGCTGATTCTGACTCATAGTGATCCTATAGTGAGTAAATTCTGTCTTTCTGTGACATGTTCTGAGGCTGCAAATTTTTGTGGGAACAGAAAATCTCATCTTTCTCCTGTGGGAACCCATGGTGTTATTGCTGCGGCTAAGCACTGTCGAGTCAATACCAACTCATACTGACCCTCTATAGGACTTCCGAATGGAAGCTGGTGGGTTTGAATTGCCGACCTGTGGTTTGTAGTCCAGTGCTGGCCTTACAGCACCATACCAGAAGTCCTTGGAAAGCCATACGGTTTCCTAAATTGTAATCTTTATGGAAGTGGACAGACACATATTCATATATAGCAGTTGATGGGTTCCAATCACCAACGTTTGGGTTACCAGCCAGTGCTTTAACTACTCTGCCACCTCAGCTCCTTCCAACAATAAGCTAGATTGGGAAAAGTAGGCTTTTTTTTTTTTTT
>NW_006408594.1:14336779-14341362 GCF_000296735.1 Chrysochloris asiatica
GTGGCATCATTGATGGACTCAAGTGTGGCAGCGGTAGTGAGGTTGGCCTAGGATCGGACATTGTTTCGTTCTGCTGTGCATGGGGTTGCTATGAGTCAGTTCCGACTTGATGGCACTTGACAACAACAACAATTGTGAATTATGTGATAGTTTACATGGGAGAACATTAGTTTTACATTCATCCTATCATATATTGTTTCATTAACATGGTTACAATCCCCTCCATGCATTATCAACCAACCACAGGGTATACCTGCCCCTGGTCATCAGCACACAGCCCCTCTCCCTCTCTGATCTAAAGTCCCCAGCTGCTCCATCTCTCCACATCATTGTCTCCACCTCCATGTCTGACATCACTGCTTCTCTGGGTAGGGTTCCACTCTCAGCTCTTCTCTCTTGATGGTCCCAGGGACCTCGGCTCCTAGACTGCAAAGTTAATCACTCCCCTTCTTGCTACAAAACATCTCCCTTTACATTTCCAACCCTCACAATCAGTCCTGATAACAGTTATTCACTATTGTATCACAAGAGACCTATCCTCATTTCCTTTCACCAGCCCCCCCTAGACAGATTGGATACAACTCAGTAGAGATTCTACCTTCATCCATGCCCTCTGGATCTAGGTTCTCTCGTGAAAGCTTGTAAGCCAGTCATTTCTTGCCTTTGTAGCCTCCTTCTACCCCCATTTTAGGTAGCCAATGTCCATGTTGCCCATCCCTGTCTATTCTGTGTATGGAGGGGGTGGGAATGATCCTTGCTGTAAAGATTTGTTCCCTCTTTTGAGCTACTGCATCTGTAGGTGGAGGTCAAGTCCATCAAATTGTATCAGGTTACTCTTTTTTTCCTCTTCTTTCTTCGTCAACTTGAGCTCTGATCATCGAGTCATTGAAGCCAGGTCAAGTGAGTATTATCTGCAAGTGTGGGTGTTCTTGCGCATATCCCCTCTCTTCTTATCAGCTGGATGCTTCACTCTCCACTCTAGTCCTCTGTGGCTGTGTCACTGACTCTGGGCCCAAGAGTCCTCAGGTCTTGTCACACTGCTGGACGACCAGGTCTCCACCCAGATTAACAGCAGTCTATAGAACATTGAGGGTTTATCTCACAGCTTCATTGCTTTTTTTCCCTCACTTCCCCTTATCAGTGACGAACGTGGTCACCAATCAGAGCGTATATTCCCATTGAGTCTTATTCTTGGAAGGGGGTTTGCCCTGAGGGGACCTGACCACTTGCCTTGATATCTCCTGGGTTAGCAACTTGCTTGTTCTTGTAGTAATCAGTTGGTCTGCCTCTATTGTTTTGTATTTTTCCTGTTGGTCTTTCTTTCAAGAAATATCTTCTGTTCTTCTAGTCACTCCAGGCTGGTCTGCCCATCCTTTCAAGAGGAAATTTCCCACCTCTGAAGATTCTGGATGCTGTTCAGGATTCTACCTATGGTCTTATGTAATGCAGAAGCTCTGCAGGAAGCCTCTTTCACTGGACATGTTGTAGACCCATTATAGGTATTCCAATCAGTTATAGGCAGAAGACAGACTTACAAGCTTTCTATGGTGATATTTCTGGCTATTCCTTTCTCTCCTCTACAGTGTCTATTTTTAATGGTATGCAAGGAAAACCAAGATTCAAAAGACAGCCAAGCATCTTAACATTATTTCTCCCCTTTCTCCCATTCCAATCATGTCTCAAATCCTGTATCCCAGAGCCCTGTTGTTCCAAGGTTGTGCATACATCATTCTTTACCTCTGTCCCACTTACCCCATGCAACCCTGCCTAATTGTTCTCCCATCTGCTTTGTTCTTCCATTCCCCTCCCCCTTCTTGTATATTGCCCACTTCCCCAGCACTCAAACTATCCTGTGTCTATTCTGTGCCCTGTGCTCCACCTTCCCCTGCCTCCCCTCCAATATGGAAAGCGCCATATTGCTTTCCAGAGAGGTTGGACCATTTTGCAGTCCTACCAGCAATGCAGGAGTGTCCCAGTCTCTCCACATCTTTGCCAACATTTATTGTCCTCTACATTTTTTATCTTTGCTGTTATTGTTGGTGTGAGATGATATCTCATTGTTGTTTTGATTTGCATCTTTCTAATAGCTAGTGACTGTGAATATTTCTTCATATATTTGTTGGCTGCCTGGATCTCCTCCTTGGTGAAGTGTCTGTTAATGTCCTTTGCCCATTTATTAATTGAGTTATTTGTCTTTTTCTTGTAGTGGCATTGTAGTTTCCTATATATTTTAGAAATAAGTCCCTTGTCTGATGTGTCATTGCAAAAGTTTTTTCCAATTCTGTGGGTTCGAAAGGTAGGCTTTTATATTGTGACTGTCAATAAAATAATTTCTGTTAGTAAGGAAGAAGGTGAAATGGAGCATTGCTAGGCAACTAGTGGAGTCCTGGTGTGGCACTGTGGGCTAATGCATAAGACTGCAAAGTTGTTTGAACTCCAAAGTTGGTGGTTCAAGCTCACCAGCTGCTCCTTGGAAACTCTATACAGGGTCACTATGGGTCAGAATTGACTCAATGGCACTTAACAACAACAGCAAGGCAACTAGCAGTCTTTGCCATAGGACCTATAGAATTCAGCTTAACCACAAAAGTACCAAAGTCCTAAAGACACTAAAAGCAGATAATTATGGGCAATATTTTGGTCCCCATGAAAGAAAGTGCTCAGTTAAGGTTTCTGTTTTTGTTCTTGCTATTATCTTGTGTTCAGTAAAATCATATAACTAAGTCCAGAAACTCAGATGTTAGAACTCATATAGACCTCCAAATAAGTGTTGTTCTGTAACTCAGCAATTAACCTTCTAACTGATTTCCTTATGTCTTGTCTCCATCTCATAATCTATTCCAAACACTGCCACCAGAGTGATGGTTACAAATGTTAAATGAATGTAGTTTCCCCTTTGCTTAAAACTTTCTAAAGGACCCCTAGCATGGATCTACTAAACATTTGGAGTCCTTCCATTTGCATTTGAAGGGATCTTCAAAATGAGACCCTGTGAGTTTTCCCAACCTCATCCTTTTTTGCCTCAACCTTGCATTGACGGTTCCTCTAGTGGAAATTCCTCTATGCCTCTTTTGCTTCCTAGTCCAATGTCTGATTGATCAGCAAAAACTAATAACTCATTTCAGAGCACCTCTTCAATTCCTCTACATTTTACCACTTCCACTGCTGCCATCTTGATCTAAACTACAATCATCTTTACCCGGAATAACTATGGTAGTCTCTTAACTGGTCTTTCTGCTTCTTAATTCACCCCTACTGCCCAGACATCACACTGCTGTAAATAAGATTATACTGCTTCCCAATTTGTTGCTGTTGTTAGGTGCCATTGAGTCTATCACAACTCATAGTGAACTCATGTAACAGAATAGGATTGTCACATAAGGTTTCTAGATTAATCTTTACAGGGGCAGAACCTCAGGTCTTTCTTCTGCAGAGCCACTGAGTTGTCTTGAACCACCAATCTTTAGGTTAGCTGTAGAGCACTTAACTGTTGGGCCACCAGGGCTCCTTCTTTCCTCTTTAGGAACTTGTATAGATTTCCCACCCTACTTACTTTCCAAAGCTAGGGAATATATCCTTGTTCCCCAGCTCACTTCTCTACAGTTAGATTGGTGCCCTTCGTTGCTCCTTTAACATGACCAAGTAAACTTCTCTTCACAGTCTTTTCATGTGTTATTTCCTTTGCTAGTGATGTCCTTCCTGCCTCTTCTGATAAAATTCAAGGGTGAGTAAAAAATTATTCACACTCTGGTTATATTAAAATGTAAGTTCACATCCATGGTTGATGACAAAATTTAGCATGCATGTGAAATGATTCTGTCAAATAGATGAGTGGCAAATCATTTGCAAATCAGCTGTGTCTCTGCCTATTAAATAATCTATGACCGACTTGGGTTTCAAAACATTTGTGCAAGATGGATACAGAAACAACTCATGAAAAAACATAAAAAGAAGCATTTGGACATCTGCAAACAAAATTTAGATCAATACTCCAAGGAAGGTAAAATTTCTTTTAAAAAAAACCATTACTGGTGACAAGATATGGATGCATCACTATGAGCCTGAGAGTAAATGGCAGAGTATAGAATGGAAACATCCTCAATGGCTGACCAAAAAAAAGTTCAAAAGTCAACTATCAGCAGGAAAATTGATGCTTACAATTTTCTGGGATCCTCAAGGGCCAATATGGAACACTATCAGGAAAAAGGTTCAACAATCAACAGTCCACATTACAATGAAATACTCACTGTAGACCTGAAGCCTAAGCTTCCGATTAAAGGCAGAGGACTGCTATCCAAGGGTGTTGTAATCTTGCATGACAATGCATGTCCACAAACCTCTGCCCACACTGTTGACATTCTGCAAAAACTTCTCTTTGACTTAAAGCATCCTCCCTATAGTCCTGATCTTGCTCCATCAGATTATCGCCTGTTTGGTCCTCTGAAAGCAGTCTTTCGAAGATGAAGATTCACCTTTGATGAAGAAGTGAAGACAGCAGTGCATTATGGCTTGCAGCTCAGCCTAATATATATATATGTTATACAGGCTTTAGAAGATTTTTAGTTTCTAGTTATAGAATTCAG
>NW_006408594.1:14341775-14344060 GCF_000296735.1 Chrysochloris asiatica
CATGTCCCCATCTCTGCCTCCATCTCTGGTGTCACTGCTTCTCTGGATAGGGTCCAGCATTCTGCTTGTGTGCTTCTCCCTTGATAGTCCTAGGGTTCTCTGTTTCTGGACAGCTTGCGTAGAACACAGACAATTTTCTGAACCGTTTCTCTGGTGACATCTGCTTGCCTTACTTTAAATGCCTTGGCTCCAGTCTGTCGATAGCAAGAGATACCATATACTGTGGCTCCGTTTCCATTTCTGGGTGGCGAGTGAAAATACACAGTATCTTCTTGGTAGTTGTGTGCACCATCTGGTAAGACAAGGAAGGGTAAATACTTCCATTCTTCCAGTAAATTGTGGCTGTCGTGTCCATTGCCTGGAATCAGGGGTGGGTACGAGAATTCAACCTGGAAGCCCTTCTTGTGGTGAAAGCCCACCACCACGATGTGCAGTACGGGCCCCCAGGGCACGCCATCGCTGTCACCCTCGTTCTTCTCCATGGGCGGCTGTCGCGGGTCTGCACAACCACGACATCCTGTACTATATTTCTTAAATTTATATCTGAAATCTATTTTTGTTGCTGGTCTTAATTTCTTAAAATAATATTTCCCATAAGACTATAGTCACTGCTCTGGTTTTATGCCTGTATATTTGAATCTTGAATGCATGTTTGCGTGATTTTAGAAAGCAGAATTTGGTAGAATTTTTCAATTTCTTCCTCACTGACTTTGGTGGTTTGCATAAATTTGAATAATAGTTTTATTAGATAGTCTTCCTTGTATGTGTATCACAGAAAGCACTGTACTTCAAGATAGATCTTGAAATGTTCTTTCTGAAGATGAATGTGATGTCATTCCTCTTCAATTTGTCATTCTCAGCAAAGTAAGCCATTTGATTGATTCAAAATGGCCATTAGCCTAAAATATTTTTAAATAAAGGAATATGAAAGCTTGTGGGCAGACTATCAAAGTGTATTGAAAAGCAAGAGGTTATATGGAACAATTATGCATTTGTGTTTTCTAAATGTTTATTAAAATAAATTCCACAGCCAGAGTGCAGATAATTTTTGACTCACTCTCATATGAGTGTCATGTTGGTGTTCTTATGTACAACAGAAACACTGTCCAGTCCCGTATCATCCTGACAATCATTGCTGTATTTGAGGTCATTTGTTGTATGTGTTGCAGCCACTGAATCAAGCCATCTCCATTTTCCCAAACATGATGTCCTTTTCCAGCAACCAGTTCATTTGGATTTGCATCATGCACAAAGTACATGAGATGAAGTCTCGCCATCCTTGTTTCTAAGGATCACTGTGGTTGTATTTCTTCCAAGACAGATTTATTCATTCTTCTGGCAGCTCACGGTATATTCAATATTTCCCCCCAATACCATACTTCAAATGAATCAATTCTTCCTTGGTCTCCTTTATTCATTGTCCAGATTTTGAATGCAAATGAAGTCAGTGAAAATACCATGGCTTGGATGAGGAATACTTTAGACCTTAAAATGATATCCTTGAATGATTTTGGTTCATATCTGCTTCCAACTCCTAAAATAATCCCTATTGCATAGTAAAAATTCAGTAAACATTTTAAAAATAAATGAATGTGTTATATGTTTTTGCTCTTATCACACCTATATCCTAGGCAATATGGGATGAGACAGATGGATGAATCTGACTCCACATCTTCTGTTAAGTGAATAACTATGGGCAAGTAACCTCTACAATTCTAAAGTGTAGAGTACTTAATGTTTATGAACATCAATAATGTAGTAATAGGCTCCCCTTCTAAGAAGCCTGAATTGGTGAAAAGATAGTTTAGTGGTTTTCAGGACTGCAGTCTACAGTGTCCTGAACACAGACAGATGGCTTCCCAACTGGACAGACAGAAACATTTAGGAGGCTTCAAAAACATAAAATCAATATGCTTTTTTTGTTGTTCTTTAAAAATCACATTCTCCTCTAGGAAATAGATAATTCATTTAAAAATGCTTTTCTTCTTCTACCTTATCACTACCATGTAACAAAAATGCAATGCACTTGTAGGAGAAAGAACATATTCTTAATATTTTTACTTGTGTATTTCTCTGAACTTTGTCCATAAATTATGGGTCCCTTGCTGGGAAGGAAGACAATGCTTTGCTCTTCTGTCAAATGTACTTATCAAATTTGCACTAACTTTGTCAAACTGAAGCTGAAGAAAATGAAAACAAGTCCATGAGAGCCAAAATATGACCTTGAATATATCACACCAGAATTTAGGGATCTTCTGAAGAACAGATCTGATACATTAAACACT
>NW_006408594.1:14345813-14346729 GCF_000296735.1 Chrysochloris asiatica
GTAAGGTGGAGAGTCAGAGAAAAAGAGAAAGACCCCTAATGAGATGGATTGGCAAAGTGGCAGCATCGATGGACTCAAGCGTGTCAACAGTAGCGAGGTTGACCCATGATCGGGCAGTGTTTCGTTCTGCTGTGCATAAGGGCGCTATGGGTCGGTACTGACTCGATGGCCCCCAACAACAACAACTACAGTTCACTAACACTCAGAAATTTCTTCAGTGGGTAGGACTATGATTGGGTTGACCATATGTCCTTGATCATACCTGCTGTTGCGGTGTAATTATTAATAGTGCCTCCTTTCACTCTCATATGTGTTCCAGTTTGGACAATAAATTTTGTTTCCACTTTACTTATAATCCAAGAATAGAAGTACATCTTGAGAAGAATAGACTATGCCTATTGCATTTCTTTCTCCTTCCTCTTTCCTTCTTTTGCTATTATTTTATTAGCTATCACCATAATCCTGAAATACTCTTTATAATCATTGTTGTTGCTAGTGGCTGCCAAGTTGGCTCCAACTCATGGTGACTCCATGCCCAATAATTAAATGTTGCTTACTCCCATGACATCTTCATAATCACCAACATGCTCAAGTCCATTGTTGTAACCACTATGTATTTTGAGGGCCTGCCAACCTAGGGAGACTTATCTTCCAGCACTGTACTTTCAGAAATAGATTTCCAGAACTTTCTACTTACTTTGCCTTAGTGTAGAAGTTCTATTGAAACCTGTCTGCCATGAGTGACCCTGTTGGTATTTACTCAGCATTTTGTTTTTGTTGTTGTTGTTAGGTGCCATCGAGTCGGCTTGGGTCAGGCGCACCTTAGTCCTCAATCTTTGCTCTTCAACACTTTAAAAACTCTTATGCAGCAGATTTGCCTTCACTTTCAGCAAGCAAGGTTGTATCATCTGCATAT
>NW_006408594.1:14348040-14348557 GCF_000296735.1 Chrysochloris asiatica
TGAATTTTCATATGAGTTATTCATGGTCTGTTCCACAGTCTGCCCCTGGCCTTGTTTTCACTGATGATATAGAGCTTTTCCATCATCTCTTTTTGTAGATACATACAATTTGATTTCTATGTATTCCATCTGGTGAGGTCCATGTGTATAGTCATCTCTTATGCTGTCTAAAGAAGGTATTTGAAATTCAGCATTATAGAAACTTTCAAATCATCATAGTATCATATACTGTGTAAATACTACTTCACTTATATTGCAAACTGAACCTAAGTGTTCTTTTATTCTTACAATATATGATACCCCCTAGCCCTATCTATTTCTAAATCCTTTCTTCAGTGTAGAACATTGATCTGATTACCTTATTGCTCAGCTCTAGCAAATAGATATAAACATACCCCATTCAGAGAAATGTGTGTATTTGTGGGCTGGAGGACCTTACTTACCTGTGTCTGCCCACTCTGGATCACAGAATATTGACTGCACAAAAAGCCAGATTATATGAAGAAGTATGTGACAT
>NW_006408594.1:14350147-14356878 GCF_000296735.1 Chrysochloris asiatica
GTCAAGTGGCAGCATCGATGGACTCAAGCGTGACAACAGTAGTGAGGTTGGCCCAGGATTGGTCAGTGTTTCGTTCTGCTGTGCATAAGGTCGCTATGGGTTGGTACCAACTCAATGGCACCTAACAACAACAACAATAACAATGAGGCCTATGTTTTCTGGACTATGTTTCTATTTTCTAAAGCCATATGTATAAATGGAAATGTTTCAAACTGTAGTCATTGATATCAGATGTATTCTGACTTCAGATGAATTCTGACCTTGCATTCCCACGAAACAAAAGGTTAGGATATAAGCCATTTGGGAAGAATGGGTTAAAAGATAAATAATTGTTTTCCCAGAAAACAAACGTGTTCACGAATACAATCATATATAACTGAGTACAACCATGTACAACCAAACCAGCTGGTACCATTCACCTAGGTGATAATCCATTCCTCCCAGCTAAATAGCTGAGGTTTACATTTCAAAAGACTTCAAGGTGAAGCTGGTCTTATCTATAATTGATCCCTTTATTCTCTCTGTATATTAAGGAGCTCTGGTAGCGTAGTGGTTAAGAGTTGGGCTGTGAACCACAAGGTCAGCAGTTCGAAATTACCAGCTGTTCTGTGAGAGAAAGATGAGGCTTTCTGCTCCCGTAAATATTTACAGCCCTGGAAACACTGTACAGGGTCACTATGAGTCAGAACCGACTCCACGGCACATAACAACAACAACAACATATGCATTTTGGTTTTTCTTATTGTATATTTTTACTTAGTCCAACTCAAGCTATATTTTTCTTCAATAAATCCTTTTTTCTTAGGGCAAACCATTGGCAACTTTCTCACAAAAGGAAAACATAAAAAGGGAGAAGAAAATGAAAAAGGAGAGAGAAAAAATTAGAAATGGATGGTGGTGATGGTTGTGCAACTTTGGAAGCATGTTGTTATTAAATGTCCTTGAATTGATTCTGGCTCATAGTTACCTCATATAGAGTTTCCTAGGAGTGGCTGGTGGGTTTGAACCACTTACCTTCAGGTTAGAAATCCAGTATTTATCCTACGGTGCCACACCAGGACTTCATAGGGAGTGTAGTTGGTAAAAAACTTAAACCTTATTTCCAAACAAAGTATGAGCTTTTCTTCTTAAACATTTATGGTGACAGAAGCAGGAATTTAAAGGTGTATTATGTTTCATGATACCTGGGGCATTGGGATATGCACATGGTATATGTTGAACCACTTTTGGATCTCTGCTTTCACAGATTCTCAGGAATTATTTAAAATAAGATTAAAACAAAAATCCTCTTGAATCTGAGTTCTACTCCATTACACTGATCGCTTTATGAGTTGTACTGTGGATTTGTTTTCGTTCTTACAAGTAAAAGTGAGTTTGTTGTAACTATTTTTATCAAATGGGAAATTCCGTGTATAAAGGACATTTAGAAACACCTTCTGGGACTCCTGTTCACTACATAAACAAGTATTAGTGTCCCGTAAACAAGCATTATGACCCTTAGTCATGTAAATTTATGCCTGGACAGCACAGCCTCAATTGAGACAGTTTGAAAAATCAGCAGCCACCTTAGGTCCTTTTGATCTAAGTTAACTTTTCCACATGGTTTGTTAGAGAACAGAGGTTTCTGGATTTAACAGTCCCAGTGGAACTCGTATTTTGATTGGTTTACTGAGGCCTCTAAAAGACATCAATACAGCAAAAATGTTTACCTTCAGGACACTGTCCCTGAATTAAGTAAGTAGAATATGGCACTTCAATTTCATTGTCAGCTCTCATCCCTTCAACTTGTCTGCCAGCTGCTCCAGTTTATACCCTTCCTTGCCTTTCTGCTCCTCTGATAACACTTGCTGAACTTCCCCTTTTCTCTAAAAAATCCCTGCTTAAAATGTCCTTTAAAATTCACCCCAACTGTGATGCCAAGAATCAAACCTCCACCCTGCCCCTAACCTCATATGCTCATAATTAAGTCACATTGTGAAAGATATTCCTAAGCTTTATACTTTTGGAGAATTTAAAATCCTTGTTGAAGCCTGCTAGCTTAGATTCCCCAATTTATATCAGCTTGTTCACATGACTATTGGCCCTGATTGAGCCCAATTATTTCTAGAACAGGCTGAAAATAAAGATCCCAGGGATAATTTAGCTTTATATATTAATAAAATGGCCACTAAGCTGTTGGAAAACTCTCAAGCCATGAGTAAAAAATTGCTGATGGATATTCCAAAGGTCTTTCCTCCACTGAATGATTGGACTAAAACTCACTCGTAAACAATATAAAGATGAAAGCATTTATTATTAACAGATTCCGCTGCTCCAGAAATTTTCTGAACACTCTGGACTCAGTTTGACTGCACCTGGTGCCTCTGATATTTTCATGTTGCTGTTAAGTGCCATCGAGTCATTCCAACTCATAGTGACCCTGTGTAGGGTTTCTAAGACTGCACATCTTTATGGGAGCAGAAAGCTTCATCTTTCTCTTGGGGAGTGACTGGTGGGCTCAAACCACTTACTTAAGGTTAGTAGTCCATTGCTTATCTTACAGGGCAACAGCTGTTTTCATATCTGGTCATAAATCTAAGATCTCAACTGTAGTAAAGCAACATCTTAGAGTTGTTGAGCTAACCAACTTAGCTTACAAACTTTTCTGGACTCCTGAAGCCAAAAGCGCTCCTAAGAATAATAAACATCTTTCCGTTGCAACAATTACAGTCTCCCATTCAAAAGAATACGGCTCTCCCAATGAAAAAGCACCAAAATATCTAAAACAAACCCTAGCAGATTTGAAGAAAGAAATAGATGAATCTACAATAATAGTGGGTGACTTTAATACACCACTCTCAAAAATGGATAGAACAACCAGAAAGAAACTTGACAAAGACACAGAAGAACTAAACAACACAATCAACCAACTAGACTTTATAGATGTATGCAGAGCATTCAACCCAACAACTACATAATACACATTGTTTTCAAGTGCACATGGAACATTCTCCAGAATAGACCATGTTTTAGGCCACAAAACAAGTTTCCATAAATTTATAAATATCAAAATGCTACAAAGCATCTTCTCAGACCACAAGGCTATCAAATTAGAAATCACAATAGAAATACCAAGGAAACCAAGACAAATACATGGAAACTGACCAACACTCTTCTAAAAAGTGACTGGGTAGTAGAAGAAATCAAATGTGAATTTGCAAAATTTCTCGAAATCAATGAGAACAAAAATACAACATACCAAAATCTCTGGGACACGGCGAAAGTGGTGCTGAGAGGACAATTTATAGCAATAAACGCACACACCCAGAAAGAAGAAAGAACTAAAATTAACACATTAACATGGCATCTACGACAATTAGAAACAGACCAACAGAGGGAACCCACAGTCACCAAAAGAAAGGAAATAGTAAAGATCAGAGCAAAAATAAACGAGATAGAAAACAGAAAAACTATAGAAACAATCAACAAGACAAGAAGCTGGTTCTTTGAAAGAATTAACAAAATTGACAGACCATTGGCAAACCTAACAAAAGAAAAGAAAGAGAGGACACAAATAACACGCATTAGAAATCACATGGGTGAGGTCACAACGGAACCAAAGGAAATCAAGAGGATAATAACAGAATACTATGAAGAGTTATACTCCAAAAGAATACTGCTAAACCTTCTTTTGTACAAAGGTAGAAATCTGTCACGATTGAAAAAAATGAATGCTATAAGTTAAAAAAATAAACAAAAGACTGACTTAACCTCTTTCCCCCTTAAAAAAATGCAAAATCCTCTACAAAGTGATTTAGAATAAAGGAACTACAGGGACAAAACAAAAATTAAGTGTAGTGGCACTTAATTCATAAGGATAAACTTATTTATTAATGGAGACTCTTACCTGTTTGCTACTAATCCCACCTTTTTACAAAATCCCCTGATGTAGAGTATTAAAGTCAATAACTCTTGGTTCTATTTAAGATGTCTACCTTTTTCTTCATGATGGTAATCCTGTCAGTCTATAGGAAAGATATTTTTATGCAAATGGAATTTCCATTTGCAATGGAATTTCCATTTGCAATTTAATAAAAAGGGGAACCATTGTTTCTGGAGTCTTGGTGTAGGACAAGAACTGAACTGCTAACTACCAACCGCTTCTGGAAAACCCTATACAGGATTTGCTGTGAAGTCAAAACTGACTCAATAGCACTTAACATTACTGAGTCTGCCTGATACCACAGTGTCAATAGAGACAGGGTTTGAGTAAGTTTGCGTTCCTGAAGAAGACATTTGCTACATGTAAGAGTTTGTCATGTCTCTCCAAAATTCAAATCAGCCTAGTCCACTCCCTTCTCACATATTATCCCTAGAGATTTGTCAGCTGAACTAATTAAAATAAATTATCTAAACCTCTGTCAAAATGCCTTAGTGTTCATTCAAACAAAGAGCAAAAGGAGGACTCTCTCCCATCACACAAATCTTCTTTCCTTCCCATCATACAAAATTTCCTTTCTGAAGGTTTAATTGTCCTTTGTAATACTCCTGTTCTTCCAAATAATAGGGATTGGAGATGTGTTCAAGATTTCCATGGAATCAACCATATTGTTTCTTTAGATTCCCAGGAGTCCCTAATTCTCATTCATAACTTTCTAATGCACCTTCAGATGCAACTTATTGTATGGCTCTAGATCTTTGCAGTGACTTATTCTGTATTCTGTGTATTCTCAAAAAGTCGGTATTTGTTGGACAATTTTTGTTGTTGATATTTGTTTTGATGATATTTGAGAAATAGCAACAATTTATCAAGACTTTAGCACCCAAAGGAATTGCCCACCTATTTTACTGAAATTCTGCAAGTGAATTTGTAGCCCTGGTAGTGTAGTAGATTACAAAGTAGGCTGCCAACCATCACTACAGTTTACAAACAAATACATATTGTCTGGATTTGTTCCTTCCAGCAAACTTGCCTTGATGGCAGTGCAGGTTGATTAAAATATTGGGTTGCTGTGGACATAAAGTTTCCAAAGAAAAATTAAAAATTGCTCAGTTTTTTGTTAGTTAAATATTTGGGCCCACCTTATTTCTGCAGAAGGCATCTCTAGTGATCCTAAGCAGAAAGAAGATAGTCTTATCTTCCCTATACCCAAAAGAAAGAAAGAGGTACAAGGGTTTTTAGGGATTTGTAGCTGTTATTAAGCCTGGTTTCCCTACTTTCCTTTGTTGGATCAACCTTTATACAAATATTTAAGAGACTCTGAGCTGGATCATTCCAAATTGTATCAGAAGACTGAGACAGCAGTCTTATATTAAAAGAGGCTTTAATGAGCATACCTGCTCTAGGTTTTCCTAATAGTTGCCTAGATTTTTCATTATTTTTACATGAATTATTTGGAAAGGCTTTAGGAATACTAACTCAAAAACAAGGGGGGAAATAAAGATCTGCAGGTTATTTTAGCCTGCATATTGACCTTGTAAGCAGATGATACCCTCTCTGTCTCATGCTGCTGGCTGCTACTTCCAAACTAGTAGAAACCACAGTAGATGTGGTGCTGGGAAATTTTTTTAGATGTCTATATATTCCTCGGAAACCCTATCCAGGGTCCTACACAGGGTCCCTATGAGTCAGAACTGACTCAATGGCACTTAACAACAACAATGTGCCCTATGCTGTGTCTGCCTTACTTAACTCTACCTTGACACAACATCCTTCTGTCAATAGGTTCACCACTTATGAGGTTCTCTTCCTGGCTTTATCTAATATTACACTATTTTCCAAGATTTGTTGGAATCCAGCTATTCTTCTCCCTGCAACTAATGAAAATAACCATTCTACTTATGATTAGACACCTAAATTTCACAAAGCATCTTTTAGCCCCACGGAAAGACTTACATGAGAGATATTAAATCTTGATTTAGATTTGTTCGTGGCTTTTTCCTATTTAAAATCTAATCATACTGTTTTGTTAACATGGTGGCTCCATACAATAATCACTGGATTGCAAATTACAAGGTCCGTGGTTGGAGCACACCAACCACTCTCCAGGAGAAAGTTGAGGCTTTATGCTTCCGCAAAAAAAAAAAAAAAAAAAAAAAAGTTTTAATTTGAAACCTTGGAATATAGTGTAATGTTATATACAGCCAGGAAAAGAACTCAGAATCCTTATACAGGGTCGGTATGTGTCAGAACCAACTCTAAGGCACTTTACCAACAATGTTATTAGGTACCATCAAGTCAGTGCTGCAACTCTACGTACAACAGAACAAAACACTGCCTGGTCCTGTGTCGTTCTCACAGTGGTTATGCTCGAGCTTATTGTTAGTTCCAATGTGTCAATCTCGTTGGGGTTCTTTCTTTCTTTTTTTTTCTGATCTTCCACTGTACCAACCATAATGTCCTCCAGATGCTATCCCTACTAACAATATTTCCAGAGTATGAGAGATGAAGTCCTGCCATCCTTGCCTCCAAGGAGCATTCTGGCTGTATCTGCCAACACAGGTTTGTTTGGTATTTTGGCAGTCCGTGGTACTTTTAATATTCTTCTCCAACTCCATAACTCAAATGCATTGATTCTTCTATGGTCTTCCTTATTAATTATCCAACTTTCACATGTGTATGAAGCAGATGAAAATACCATGCTTAGGTCAGGCACTTTAGTCCTCAAACCGACATCTTTGCTCTTGAACATTTTTAAAAAGATTTTGTGCAGATTTGCCTAATGCAATATGTCGTTTGATTTCTTGACTGC
>NW_006408594.1:14361851-14363491 GCF_000296735.1 Chrysochloris asiatica
AGAGCCGAGAGCGAGACCCCACCCAGAGAAGTAGTGATGCCAGAGATGGAGGCAGAGATGATGACGTGGAGAGTTGGAGCCACTGGGGACTCTAGACCCAGACAGGGAGAGGGGCTGTGTGCTGATAACCGGGGTGCAGGCTTGTAGTGTATATCCTTTGGTTGGTTGATGATGCATGGAGGGGATTGTAACCATGGCAATGAAATGATATACTATAGAATAAATGTAAAACTAATGTTCTCCCATGTAAACTATCACATGACTCACAACAAAACATTAAAGAAAAAAAAAAAAAAAAGCAAAGATGGCAGTTTGAGAAGTAAGGTGTACCTTACCCAAACCATGGTATTTTCACTTGCCTCATATGCATGTGAAAGTCGAACAGTGAATAAGGAAGAATCAGTACATTGTGATGTTGGAGAAGAATATTGAAAGTACCATGGACTACCAAAAGAACATATGTTGTTGTTGTCAGGTGCCATCGAGTCGGAACCGACTCATAGCGACCCCATGCACAGCAGAACGAAACAATGTTCGATCCTGGGCCAACCTCACTACCGCTGCCACACTTGAGTCCATCAATGATGCCACCCGGCTGATCCATCTATCTCAGAAAAAGTACAGCCAGTGTGATCCTAAGAAGCAAGGATGGTAAGACTTCCATCTCTTGCTCTTTAGACATATTATCAGGAGGGATGTCCCTGAAGCAAAGCATCATTCTTGGTAAAGCAGAGGGTCAGCAAAAAGTGGAAGAACCACAACAAGAATGCTTGACAAAGTGGCAAGAACAATGAGTTCAGATATAATAGCAATTGTCATGGCAGAGGACCAGACAGTGTTTTGTTGTTCTATGAATAGGGTCAGAACTGACTCAATGGCACTTAATGACAGCAATAAAGTAACATATTAGAAAAAGCAGGACAGAGAAAGAACATAAAGTCAAAACATGAGCCCCAAGGGGGAAGGAAGTTCCTCTTCTAAACTTTCTCAGCAAATCAGTGACAGAGCTTTATTAAAACCTCACCCCTGACTTCTGGCTATCATCTTACTAGGGTGCTTCCAGCCCCAAATTTAGATGACTGCTCCAATTGAACCCTTTATGTGATGTGTATGAAAACCCAACAAGGGGAATCTCATTGTTGTCCCCTAAATAACCTAGGGTCTTAGCCTAATGGAACAACGACTTCATTATATTTTGACATCTAATAATAAAAACCAGGTCATTTTTTAGGCTGACAATTCATACTATGGACTAATGCTTTCATCCAGATTTTCACCAGACTCAAGATCTGACTTTGGGGCATGAGGGTCTGCAGAAATGTATATGTGTTTTCAAGGGGGTAAGGGAAAGCCTTTCCTGTGTACCTAGAATGTGGCTTTGATCCACGTCTTCTACTTGTAACCACTCAGGCATTTGGAGCACAGTCATCTGATCTAGCGGTGATGGGCCCCTCTTTTCAGATAGCCTTCAAAATGAGACCACTGCACCTGTCCTGAGGAGATCCACTCATCATTAACATGCTTGTTGTCACTCCTCCAGGGCCCAGGATAGCACAAAGGGCCTAGAGAGAGACTCTAATTGTGCCCTTCCACCTTTTGATAATGAGCTCTGGTAGTGTTGTTGTTGTTGTTGTTGTTGT
>NW_006408594.1:14363591-14369637 GCF_000296735.1 Chrysochloris asiatica
ATAAACCTTCAAACTTTTAAAATATTCCTATCTGTGTGGTTCTGAGTTTTGGAGCTTTGCCTTGTATTCTGTGGTATTGCTGATGGCGAACTTCACTGCACCTCCACCCTAGCCACCATGAAGCCACACCTCTAGACCATTTATTTTTGATACAGTTACATTTCCTTTTTTTTTTTTTTTTTCAATTTGTGAGATTAGCAGCCTGTTTATTGCAAATACATTTTTAAAACTAGATAAAAGATGAGTATATACATGGAGTTCACAAGATGGAATACACTGGAATCAAATTGACTACATCTGTGGGAAAATACAATGGAAAAGCTCAGTATCATCAATCAAAACAAGGCCAGAGGCAAACTGTGGAACAGATGATCATTCGTTCATATGCAAGTTCAGACTAAAGCTGAAAAAAATTAAAACAAGTTCATAAGAACTAAAATATAACCTTGACTCTGGTATTAAGTGCCACCAGGTCAATTTTGACTCATAGTGAACTTATGCACAACAAAATGAAACTGTCCAATTCTGTACCATCCTCACAATTGGTTTTAAACTTGAGATCATTGCTTATGCCACTGTGTCAATCCATCTCATTGGGGGTCTTCCTCTTTTTCATGGACCTTCCACTTTACCAGGCATGATATCTCCAAGGACAGGTCATTCTTGATAATTTGTCTATTGTAAGAAAGACAAAGTCCCACCATCACTTTCCATCTTTTTTTTTGATGCTTTTTGTACCATTTGATGTTTAGCTCATAGAATCTTTCAGTATTTCAAGTCAAAGCTTGAATTTTTTTCCTCAATTCTTTCAGCTTAAGAAATGCTGAGCATGTTCTTCCTTATTGGTTTTCTAACTGTAGGTCTTTGCACATTTCATTACAATATTTGACTTTGTCTTCTCAAGCTGCTCTTTTCTGAAATTTCCTGTTCAGTTTTAACTTTCTAATTTTTTCCATTTGCTTTAGCATCTCTACATTGAAGAGCAAGTTTCAGAGTCTCTTCTGACATCATTTTGGTCTTTTCTTTCTTTCCTATCTTTTTAATAACCTTTTATTGTCTTCCTGTATGATGTTCTTGATATCATTCCACAACTCTCCTGGGATTCAATCTTTAGTGTTTAATGCCTCAAATCTGTTTTTAAAATGACCTTTAAATTCAAGTGAGATATGTTAAAGGCTATATTTTGGCTCTCATGAAGTTGTTTTTCTTCAGCTTCAACCTTAAATTAAGGAGCTCTGGTAACGTAGTGGTTATGAATCGGGCTGCAAACCTCAAGGTCAGCAGTTCAAAACTACCAACTGTTTCATGGGAAAAAGATGTGGCATTCTGCTCCCGTAAAGATTTACAGCCTCAGAAACCCTGTACAGGGTCGCTATGAGTCAGAACCAACTCCATGGCACATAACCACCACCAGCCTTAAACTGCATAGGAGCAATTGATAGTATGTTCTACAGTCAACCTTTGGCGTTGTTTTGGCTGATGATATTGAGCTTTCCCACCATCTCTTTCCACAGATGTAGTCAGTTTCATTCCTCTGTATTCCATCTGATGATGTCCATGTGCATAATCACATTTTAATTTTTTTAAATGGTATTTGCAGTGAATAAGGCAATGTTCTTGCATAATTCTATCAGGTGATCTTCTGCATCATTTCTATCACCAAGGCCATATTTTCCAACTACTGATCCTTCCTCTTTGTTTCAATTTTCACACCCAATCACCAGTAATTATCAATACATTTTGATTGCATGTTTGATCAATTTCAGACCTAAGAAGTTGATAGAATTCTTCAATTTCATCATCACTGGCTTTTGTGGTTTGTGTATAGATTTAAATAATAGTGGTATTACCTGCTCTTCCCTCTAGGCATATGGATATTATTTCTATCACAGGCAGCATTATACTTCAAGGTAGATTTTGAAATGTTCTTTTTGATAATGAACACTATGACATTTCTCTTCAATTTGTGCTTCCTGGTATAGTAAACAATATGATTGTCAGATTTTAAATGGTCAATACCAATCCATTTCAGCTCACTGATGGCTAGGATATCAATCTTCATGTGTTCCATTCCATTTTTGGCAACTTCAAGTTTTATTAGGTTTATACTTCGTGCATTCCATAGTCTGATTATTATCAGATGTTTACCTTTATTTCTTCTCATTTTTGAGTTGTGCCCCATCAGCAAATGAAGGTTCCAAAAGCTTTACTCCATATGCATCATCACAGGGGTACACATACATATATAAACTCTATTTTGAGGAGGCAGCTTTTCTCCAGTTGCATTTTAGTGCCTTCTAGCCTGAAAGGCTCATCTTCTGGCACTGAAACTGACTATGTTCAGGTTATATCCATAATATTTTCATTTCCTAACTCTGTATATGACAATACCTGCTACTATTCATAAAGTTTTCAGTTGTTAAACATTCAGAATTAGTTTTTCTCTCTTTTTATCTAGTTTGTCTTAGTCTGCAAGCTCAGCTGAAATCTATCCCCCATGGGTCACCCTACTGATATTTAAAAAACCAGTGACTTATCTTCCAGTATCACATAGCATGCAAACCACCATAGTACCACCACAGTACAACAGTGCTCCCTATTAAGGTAGGTACACTGGATATACTGACATGACTTCTACTGAAGTCCTGAAATTCAGGCTGTCTCTGAAGTCACTTCAGTCCAACAAGCCAAATAAACTGCTCTCACTAGAACTTGTATAATTGCTTCAGGAAACTCTGCTAATATTTTTCACAGACAGTTGATATTGTTTTGGAATTGTACATGGTTATGGCATATTCTAGACACAAAGGAATTTTTTTAATGTTTTATTGTGAATTGAGTGAAGATTTACAGACCAGATCATTAGTTTTACATTCAACTAATCATACACTTCATTTCATGTCAATGATTTCAATCCCCTCAGGGTAACATCATCTGTCCTACTTCTTCTCTGGGTTTTCTCTTTCCTTTCCCTTTTCTTTCCCAAACCTTTTGAATTTTATCTTTAGGCAAATACTGAGCATTGATCCTAAAGGATTGACCACTCTATTGCTCTATTGTCTGTGTACTTCACTACTTTTGTTGCCCCCCTGTGTACCTATCTATTGCTTGGCTAAAAATTGAGCCATGGCAGTGAATTAAGTTCCAGAGCTGAAGTGTGACCAAGGAACAGAGAGGATTTTTAACCTTTTCTGGAAATGTCATTAGAAAATGAAGCTTTAGTAGTAAGTCTAGATGCTCTGTTACATGCTCTGAAATTGCTGTGATAAAAATATGAGCTTACCAGTAAAAAGAAGTGCCACAAACTGGGGGAAATTAGAGAACTAATCTTGTTGATATGACAACCAAACAAGCTGTCTTTCAAGTTATTTCTTCATTTAAAATAAATAAATAGATTTCCAAGATGCATCCATTGAAAACTCAATGGATTAACTTTAGAACTTTCAAAACACCATCAATTAGCTTAAACAATTAGGGGATGAAGAAAGATAGGCAGTTATCAAAGTCCTACATCTGAATTATTCTGAGTGGCCAATAAGAAAACTGCCTTATCCAATTCCCTACAAGTTCTAATGAGGCAAGCCTTGCATGAAAGTTCCAACACGGGATGGGACAAAATGATTGAGAGACCTTAGAAAAATATTGGTGTGGAAAATTTTTTGAGGCTGAGCACGTTGTCACACATTGCCCTATTTGGTCTTGTTATGTATAATCCTGGAAAATGCCTGGAAGTCCTATCTGGATAATACTTTTACCTTCCAGGCCTATACTTAAGTGACAGCTAGATTGTATTCAGCTTCTACCCTCAAATGGCTATAAATATGTATGCTAATGATTTGTAGATGCTACCACATTGGGTGGAGTACTGGTATGGTACTGTGGGTTAATGCACTGCACTGAAAATTGGTTTCAACTGCCAGATCAGTGGTTTAAGCTCACCAGTTGCTCCTCAGAAATCCTTTACAGGGTTGTTATGAGTTGGAACCAACTTGATGGCACTTAACAACAGTAGCAACCATCACATTGGCTGGAAACCTTCCACTGCCATCATGCTATATTTAAACGCCCTTCAGCCAGAAGCAGATGACATTGGACATTGGACCTAGATGACTGACCCAAGACTATTAACCAGCTTCAAAAATTCACTTTTTTTTTTTAACCTTTGTCACAGTCATGTCTCTACTAACATTACCCTAGACTGGGCAGGTGCTTTCATTCACCATTTTAAGAGGTTAAATTGTTGGATATGTGCTGCTCTCCAAACATCAAACCAATATGGTCTTCCCTGGTGGGTGTCTCCACTATAGGAATCCAATTGGGTTCCTCTTGATCTGTGACTACAAGAACAATGAAGGCCTATTTCATTGCTAGTTGAAATCATTATTTCTAGATTTCCATTGATTAATGGCCTCTTTTAGGGTCTGAGTTTAAACCAGGTTGTAACTTAGCCTTTAGTCTTCCTACAAAGCATATTTTACTCAATATTGTTACCCAAGAAGAGCCAGCTAAAGAATTTTCTAAACCCTCACACTGTATTCTGCATATTATAGGTCCATATCAACAACTTGTGACAGATTCATCTGATTAATTCCCTAAGTGGGAGGCTGTCCAGTTTTATTCCCTTTGCTGGGATTAATCTAACCTCACTTATATGAATAGCTCAAGGTGTATTATTCTTCAACAAAACTCTTTTTCTTTCATGCCTAATAGAGTATGAAACTTTTTGACAAAGGCAATGCTTAGTACCCCTTCCCTTACAAAGAATATTTTATTGAAAAATAAGTTGGTGTTAGTTTTACCATTGAATGTAATCAGGTTTTCTTTCTCCAGGGATGAGCATCAAACTGTACCAGTCAGCTGGTATCTGGAGAATATGTTCTGTGTTTGGAATTTTCCAGGAGGGGTTGGAATGAACAGTAACAACTGTGATTGTGGCTTCCAGAGAACTCCCTACACTCTTGCTCAGTTCAGTCATCTGACCCAAGCAACTGAATTTATGTTTTTAAAACAGCTTGATGCTAGCTTTGCCCTTGAATGCAATCAGCCTCATTCATGAGTTTATTTTTTCTGTGTCCCCTGCTTCCTGGAAATCAGCCAATTTAGGTTATGTGGGAACAAAGGAATGAATAGACTCATTGTGACTTCTGCTTACCCTCAAGTCTGATGTGTTCCAAAATCAGCCATGCCAAACACAAGATACGAGGTAGCTAAAGAAAATGACTCCCATAAACTCTCCTGACTCATGGCATAAGGAGGTCCAGTTTACCAAGAAACCATTTGAGGAAGATGCTTATTTTCAATAAGGGCTCATCTTGCATCAGATCCAGAAATCAACACAATAATTTTCTCTGGATCAGAAATTCATGTTGGCTTAATCTCTAGATCTCAATGTGCCACTCAAATCTCAATATCCTACCCCATCATGCTACATCCAGAGGAATTATCCTTCAATGGTTGAATTTCATTGAGATTTTCTCTTCTTTCTTACCATCTTATGTAGAGTCCTGGTGTGGCACTTCAGGATATCATATGAGCGGTATGTTACTATGGTGATGATATGCCTGTTGTCAGCCTGGCCATCCAGTGCTGCCATTTGTCTTTGTAAAGAAACACCCAGCCCTAAACTAAGCCCACTTCCCTCAAACTGATTCTGACTCATAGCAAACTTATAGGACAGAGAAGAACTGATCGTAAGTTTTCCAAGGCTGTAATCTTTATGGATTTTAAGGTTGTATCATCTGTGTATCATAGATTGTTAATGAGTCTATCTCCAATCCTGATGCCATGTTTGCCTTCATATAATCCAGCTTCTCTGAATATTTGTTCAGCATACAGATTGAAAAAATATGGTGAGAGAATACAACTCTGGCACACGCCTTTCCTAATTTGAAGCCATTCAGTGTTCCCTTATTCTGTTCACACAACAGCCTCTTGGTCTATGTTTAGGCTCCTCATGAGCACAATTAAGTGTTCCAGAATGCTCATATTTGCAATGTTGGCCATAGCTTGTCATGATCCACACAATTGAAAGCCTTTGTGTAGTCAA
>NW_006408594.1:14375132-14376984 GCF_000296735.1 Chrysochloris asiatica
AAGAGGGACCAGTCCCTGGAGACAGACATCATACTTGGTAAAGCAGAGGGTCAGCAAAAAACAAGGAGATCTCCAATGAGCTGGATTGGCATAGTGGAAGCAGCAATCGGCTCAAGAGTAACACTCGGGATGATGGTGCAGGACCAGGCAGTGTTTTGTTCTAACTTACAGGGTCTCTACGAGTTGGAAGTCACTCGACAACACCTAACAACAACAACAAGATCAGAGTATATGACTCAGGTCACGAATCAGTGCAGAGATGTGCCATTGGCCTCTTTGAGGTCAGATAATGTTATCATTTTGTCCTTCAGAGGCTAAGGCTGTTTATGGAAAGCCTAGGAGTGCAGTTATTTTTAATTACAGTTGAAACTTCATTGAGTACCTACTAAGTTATGGGCACTGTACCAAGCACTAGGACTAGAAAGATGAATAAGACATGAGCTCTCCCTAGTGGATCTTGCAGTCTATAAAGTGCTAGTAGACAACTCCCACCATAATACTAATAACACACAAACTCTTGAATGTATAAAACAGTCAAAATGAAAATCTGAAAAATACTGACTTGACAAAAGTGAGGTTATGGTCCTGAATATGTCTGAAACCACTGTTTCTCAAAGTGCACTCTCCCAAAGTGCATGTTCTAAAGGCAGGCAAATTACCAGGAGTCCTGGTATGGTGCTGTTGGATTAGTACTGGACTTCAAGGTCTGTTTGAGCAGCAAGGTCAGCTGTTCAAATGCTTCAGCCGCTACTTGGGAACTCTATGCAGGGCCACCATGAACCAAAACCTACCCAATGGCACTTAACAACAACAACCATCCAGTTAAAATACAGATTTTTGTACACAATCCAGTTTATGGAATGAAGTAGCCTGAGTGATGGAACCTGTATCTTAAACAAGTTCCCGAGTGAGTTCAATGCCCAGTGGAAAGTACCATTGTATTAAACAAAGAGTGAATCTATATATGAAAACAATATCAACTGCTCTTCTGCTTTTGGATCCTTTTTTTACAAATGAATAAACATGAGGGAGTTTATAAAAAGTTCATGGAAAACTGGAATTAAAAGATAGGAGTTCGTCACAAACTTTTGAAGCTCTCTGTATTCAATGTGAGCAAAATAAAAGTCTGTGTGTATTCAGCTTCAAAATGAGGATCCTAAATAGTCAATAGACAGCAATCCCAAAGTTAACATTTCCTCTAGCCGCTCAATTCATAAATCATCGTGTTTTTGCCTGTCAATGCTAAGCATAGGCTTCCATGTATGATTATATGATTATAAGACAGAAGACATCAATTACTCTATGTACAACATCTTCCCATTTCTAACCTCAATGTGAAATCAGCAATGCCTTTGCTTCTAAAGGGCATCTACACACAGATCATTGTTTAGTAAAGACATCTGGCACCTTTTGTCAAAAGGAGGGTTCAGGGTAATTCGGCTTTGCAATGCAGATTCTGTCTTTATTGCTTTTCATTTTAAACCCATTACAAAAAAAAAATTTTTTTTTAATGAAAAAGAAAAGCACAAACTGTGCAGCTTGTAAATTGGAGTGTAAAGGAGGCAAAGCCAGAGATGGGCTTCTATTCTTAAAGTACAAAGAGAGCCAAAGAAAGTGGAAGAGAGCGAAAACATGTCAAAATCTTAATATGCTTACCCACCTCTCCAACTACTTTTGTAATATCTGCTGTGGCTTAATTCCTAGGAGGTGGAATAAAGACTCACCTTGCATTAAAATCAAATCTGACTGGGGTAAAGGAACAGGGATGATAAGGAAAGACTTAGGGAAATAGGCATGGGCTAGATGGGATAGAGGTAGATTGTGATGTACATACTGCCTCGGAAAACCAAGG
>NW_006408594.1:14384880-14388165 GCF_000296735.1 Chrysochloris asiatica
TCAACTATTCTATAACTGGACTCTTGGTGTAGAGGTGTGGGGGGTGGGGGGGGGCGTGTAGAGGGGAGAAAACAGAAAGCTAGAAATGTGGAAATACAAATAATATCCAATATGCTATTCAACTATTCTATAACTGGACTCTTGGTGTAGAGCTGTAGGGTAGGCTCTAGACTGTGAACCACAAGGCCTGTGGTTCAAACTTACCAGATGCTCCTTGAAATCCTTTACAGGGTCGCTATGAGTCAGAACCAATTCGCTGGCACTTAACAGTGTTCTATAACAAGTCATAACTGGCTTTTGCAGACAGAAATGGGTTCTCCAGTCCCACAGTGGAATTGGGAAAATGAAGCCACTTTGTGCCTTTTGCTCCCTCTGATCATTGTTAATTTGCTGACTGGAGTGTGTCACTGGAACAGCTTTTGCTGGAGCATGTACCTGGCTTGGGCAGCTGTGGGAGGGATGGACAAGGTCCTTCTTTCTGCTCGTGAGGACTGAAGGCAAGACGAGGCTAGGGGCCTTGGGACCTGGAGGCACCCAACAAGAGCAGACCCACAGACCTGCACTGCACTGGCATATCCTTGTCTGTTTGTACTTTCCTCTGGCACATTTTTCCATGGGCTCCCTCTCCACAGTGAAGTCCTGGGGTGGTGCTGTAGGATAAACACTGGGCCACAAGGTCAGTTTGAATTTCAAGGTCAACTATTCAAATGCACCAGAAACCCTATACAGGTGGTTGTGAGCTGGAACCAACACTTAACAGCAATTTCTTCTTTTCATTTCTTTGGTTCTTCACCAACTTCTACCCCTCTCTGCTCCTACCATTCCGTCCCCCCCACCCTACCCCCACACACACTTCTGGGTCTGAGCTGGTCAGCTGTTGAGGGCTCTACAGGTCTAACTCAGTCTCATTAAAAGGTAAAATGTATTCATCAACATCAATACACACACATGTCCATATTTACTATAGTATGTAATAGTGTTGACTCCCTGCAGTGCCCTCATGTGACACTGCGGATGTGCCACTTAAGACTTTGGAAGGATCGTTTTTAAACATTATGTCACCACAATTCAAAAGTCACTGTCCCCTGCCTCCTTTTACTTCTTGGGTGGACCCAGGAAGCTGAGAACTACTGTGTGAGGGAGGTCTTGAGAGAAAGCAATGTCTTATCACCCCCTCCTCCAAATGGGTGTCTAGGGGGAGCCTGGTGAATCTCCAGGTGACCCTTGAGTTAGCCTTTGAAGAATCCTTCCCACAGCCATCCCTCAGATCATATCCCCTAGTTCTGAAGCAGACAGAGACTAAGGCAGAGGAAAAGCACCTGTGTACAGTGGTCAGCACAGAGTGAGCCTGTGAACCGGAAGTCTGATTAAAACTGAAGACATATACTTACAGGGTTTCTCAGGGTGAGGTTCACATCAAGTGATACAAAGTGTTTATTCTCTCTGTACCTGTTGACTCAGAATCTTCAGGAGTGGGACTCAAAAATGTGCATTTAAAAATAAGCTTCAACTTACTTTTTGGTCACAGTAGAATCTGAGTCTGGTGTGGCATTGGAAAATAAAAAGTGGACCACAATTTTGGTTTGAACCTCAGTATTGGCAGTTCAAACCCACCAGCCATTCCTTGGAAACCCTTACAGGGTCACTGTGAGTTGGAACTGACTCAACAGCACTTAACAGATTTTGAGCTAGGAGCCCTGGTGATACAGTGGTTAAGCACTCAACTACTAACCTAAGGATCAATGATTCAAACCCATCAGCCTTTCCAAGTGAGAAAGATGTGACAGTCTCCTTCCAAAGAGAGTCAGTTCTAACTCCTGGAGACCCTGTATAGAGTACAGAGTTCCTGAAGAGGGACTGGTATGTTTGAACCACCTAAATTATGATTAACAGTCCATAAAGATTACAGACTTGGTAACACTATGGGGCAGAACCCACAAGAAGTCAATGAGTTTGTTTGGGTTTTGGCCAAGTTTCAGCTAGCAGCCCTGTGGAATAAAGTAGAATGTTCCCAACAGGCTCCCAACAGAAGTCAACTGTTATATCTTTTTCCTGCAGTGCCTAGTGAGTTCAAAGTACAGACCACTAAGTTTGAAAATAAGTGCTTTGATCAGGGCTTCTCTTCATATAACAAATTTGTATTTTAACAAAATCTTTTAATTCCATAAGTCAAGGGACTGATTTAGATTTGGTCGCAGAGGAGTAGGGGAGATATTTTTAAATAAAGATAAGAAGCAAGGATTCCATTTTCTGTCAATTTGTCCATCAGAGGCAGCTGTTCTACCTTCTCTGTTCTACTCCAATGAGTGTATCCCAGAACCAGCATACAAATTTCTGGAGGAGTGTGGGGTGAGGGGAGGAAGCTTCTGGGACAAAGACTTCTACTTAGAAAGTTGGAGTCTTTAGGTGGTACAGAGCTTGGCTGCTAACTGAAAAGTTGGAGGTTTGAATTTGTCCGGAAAAAAGGCCTAGGAATCTACATCTGAAAATCCTACGGAGCACAGCTCTATTCTGACATCTACAGAGTCACATGAGTCAGAATTGATTAGAAAGCAACTTGAACCTTGCAACTGGGAGCCCTTAACTCCTTGGGAGAGGAGCAGGAACAGTAGAGTACCAACTCCCCTCTAGAGGGCGCCAAGCCAGATAAGAGCAGAGTGACTTCCTGTATCTCTGAGTTTCATCTCTTTTCAGCTAGGAAATCTTGTTCAAGATATTCCTCTGTACATCAGTTTTCTCTACTAGAAAACCGGGGTTCATATTTGTGTCTGCCTTAATAAGTAAATGATTATTAATTACAAAGGGTCCTGAGATGGGTGTAGAGACCCTGCTTTCCAAGATAAATATTGTGAACAGTGGATGTGAAGTTACACACACAAAATCTTCCACATGATAAGTCTGCAGTGGGGGAGAGGAAATGCCTGGTGAAAACTGAAGAGCTTGAGCTTCCTTACACCCAGGTCTAGCCTCCACCATCCCCTTTCTCTACTCCAGCCTTCTGAGGCTGCTTTCTGTTCCTGGAACTCAACAAATATTGGTGGTCCTCATGAGGAAACTGAGGTTTGACTTGGATGTTTCTAGACTAAGAAGATTTTTTGTGTGTTTCCTTCATCTGCTGTATTGAATGACCTCTCTTGTTCCCAGTCTTGGCAAAGTAGAGTAGGGCACATTCTGGCTGTCCAGAGCATAAATTCACAGAAGTAGATGAACAGAGGAAACTTTGTTTCTAGCAGGTACTCCAGAAGACCCAAAAGAAGATCTTTGGGTGGCACAAATGGTCTGCTT
>NW_006408594.1:14388265-14389537 GCF_000296735.1 Chrysochloris asiatica
CTCAGAACCTTCAGAGATGGGACATTCCCAACTAAAGAGACATGCAAACCAACCCAGAATGGCTACATGAACAGAAGATACTTCTTGAAAGAAAGACTGTGGGGGTGGGGGCTAGAAAGAAAAAAGCTTTGGCTATGACAATATCAAGGAAATTGTTTGCCTTGGAGCCATCAAGGCAAGAAAATCAGCCCATCAGGGTAAATCCCTTTCCAAGACTGAAACTCAAAGGGAACACATGAACAGTCTTGTATGCTCGCTGGTGATCGTCCTGGTCAACTTGTAAGTGGGAGTGGAGGAAATGCAGCAAAGAAGACATGGGCTGAGACTGGCCATATAAACCATGGACACAAGATGACCTTGAGATGAGAGAGAGAAGAAGATGGGCTGGCTAGTTTGAAGTTCAGGGAGACATGTGAACTCCTGAGTCCAAGGACACTGACTTAGCCATTGAGGGCTAGAGTTAAGAGTGAAACAGCCATTGGTCTGAGGAGGTGGGAGGCATGAGAGAACTCCCAAACTTGCAGACAAGTACCCATTTGACCTAACTTAGATGGCTTTCTGACCAGAATTAGACTAAATGAAAATAAAGAGGTATGATATAAGGAACAAGCATAAATTGCTACAACCTGATCAACTGGACCTATGCTTGTGGATGAAGGTGCCCAAAGTTCCAACCGAATAGGGAAGGATTCTTCATATCAAGGATCAAGCATGCCTCCTCAGTGCCCTGGGTTGATGGGGACGGGCAACTTAAACTTTGGCTATCAAAATTGGCGGGAGGAAAGGGGTGATTAAAAGGCACAAAGAGGATGACTTACAAGCTTTCATGAGCGTGATTAGTGTCAGAACGAGGGGAGTAAGACAGAAACCCTACTGAATAGTTTTCCTCATGTCCAGATGGGTCTGGGGATGAAGGGGATAGGGTTTTATGGCTTATTTGTGAGTAATTGTTATCAGGTCTAATGGCAATTGTCACAACTGTAAATGTAGAAGAGGCGTAACTACAAGAGGAGCAGTTCATCTGTCATTTCAGGAAGAGAGGGCCCTAGGACCATCATGAGGGAGGAACATGAGATGAGTAAGGGATCTTAACCAGAAAAGCGACAACAACAGAGAGGGTGGCAGAGAAAATGGCATGGAGAGACAAAATAGCAGAGGACTCTAAGCCCATCGACTGAGAAAGGCAATGTGTCTGTGGGCAAGAGGATAGCTTAAAAATGTGCCCTTTGGACATTTAAATGAATACATATTTTCAATGTTCTATGTGTACAT
>NW_006408594.1:14389637-14391979 GCF_000296735.1 Chrysochloris asiatica
AAATCTGCTACACAAGACCTCTTTAAAGTGTTCAAGAGCAAAAATGTTTGAGGACTAAAGTGTGCCTGACATAAGCCAAGTTATTTTCAGTCGCCTCATACACATGTGAAAGTTGGACAGTGAGTCAGGAAAACTGTAGAAGAATTGATGCATTTGAGTTATGGTGTTGGAGGAGAATATTGAAAATACTATGGACTGACAAAAGAACAGATTGATCTATGTTGGAAGAAGTTCAGCCTGAGTACTCCTTGGAAGTCAGGTTGGCCAGACTTCATCTTTTATACTTCAGACATATTATCAGGAGGAGCCAGTCACTGGAGAAGGATATCATGGTTGGTAAAGAGGAGGGTCTAGCTCCATGGGTCTCCTACTTTAGCCTAGAAGAACCCCAGTCTACAAGCAAGACTCCTGCCTAAAGTCATTTGGATTTACTTGTCCAAGGGCTCAGAAGCCCACCCCTCTGTCTTGTGCTCTAGCTCTTGGTTCTGCTGCTGCTCCTCTGCCATCCCTCCAGTGTCATAGTTTCCTGTCCCTGAGTTGAGGAGGTTCAATAAGCAGGGATCTCAGGGTCCAAAGGACAAGCTCTACTCCTGGATCTTCTTTGATGATAGTGAAATCCTACATTGTGTTTCTGAGATGACTCATCTTATACCCATGCTAGAGTGCCAGGTTTTAATACTTACAATTAAATCTGTTATCATCTGCAGCTGAATCTCATCTTCCTATAAATATCTTGCCCCACATATTCTTACCCAGAACTATCACGAAGAATTATTTGGTGGGAGATACAAACGTTAGAAGAAACGTATTAAATAATTCATGAAACCACAGTCATTGCCAAAGTCAGAGAACATGCCAAGTATCTTAGTTCTCTATTTGCTATAACAGAAACACCAGTGGTTGGCTTTAGCACTTTATTTTATCATGTTTTAGGAGGATAGAAGTTCAAATTCAGGGTGTTGGCTCAAGGGGAAAGAATCATCTGTTGGCGCTGAGGGAAGGTCCTTGTCTCTTCCGCTTCTGTATCCTGCTGGCTCCTTGGAAAACTCCATGTGTCTTGTCTCATTTTAAAATACACAAATATTATAGAGACTCTTTATTAAGTCTTAAACAGGAGTAAACACAAGACAAAAACAATCATAGATCATCCAGGTGAGGGAAGTCATTAAAGATGCCATGATGAGTTTTCTGAAGTTACACCTCCATGTGGTAACCTTTTATATATAGGGCACAGACAACAAAGGAATCTCCTCCAGCATCCACAGTCACATACCCATGCTGGGTCTAAGGAAAGCAGGGAGGAGTCTATTGCAGACAGGAAAGCTTACAGACTGTCTTTGAGGATCTCAGGTTATGACATCACAATCAGGCAACTATTAAGAGGCATGCCCAGGAATGTTCCTGTGAGGGGTGGCTGGAGGATATAGCTCCAAAACCCATTTTTAAATATTCAATATATTCTTCTTCCAATTGACAGTTAGACTGTCAAAGGTGCATGAGGTACTCAAAAAAATTGGCATCTGAACACTTAAAACTAGGCACAAGATGGAGTTAAGCTCTGCCTTGCTGGAGTCACTCACAGGCAAAAATCCTTCAGATTTCATACTTTTGTCCACTTGGTATATATCTCATTTTCAATCTGTTTTATATCTATCTCAAAAGAGATTGACTCAAAATATATGCTACACTAATCCTGCCTCATTAATAATACAAAATACCCCATCACAAATCGGATTATAACCACAAAATACTGATAACACATATTCTGGAGGGACACAAGTCAATTCATAACACCAAGTAACAAGTAGTTATAGGAAGTCATTTGTGTTCAGCCCTGTAATCATCCAACCTTTTCATGCATATTTCTACCTAGATCCTCCACAGATATTGAAAACACAGCACTGTCAAAACTAAGCTGTGTTTCTCTTTTCTCAATGCCCAACCCTGCTTTTTCTGATCCATTTATTATGCTGGTTAGTGATTCTGCCATTTTACTACTCTAATAACTTGAGACAACTTCTACTTTTCGTTCTTGAACTCCCTATTCAATTAGTCCTATTGATTCTTCCCCAGAAATTTCTCACAAATTTACCCCATTTCTCTCCAATCAGGAGCCCTGGTGGCACCGCAGTTAAGAGCCACTTAACTGCGAGGTTAGTAGTCCAAACCCACTAGCCACTCCTCTGTAGAAAGATGTGGTAACCTAATTCTATAAAGTTTGCAGCCTATGAAGCCCTATGGGGCAGTTCTGCTCAGTCCTATAGGGTCACTATGATCCAAAATTGACTTGATGGGAATGGATTATTGGCTAGCTATTACCACTGTTTTGTTTAGGTCTTTTT
>NW_006408594.1:14392079-14392858 GCF_000296735.1 Chrysochloris asiatica
TCTAACTGCTGACCCTGAGGATAGCAGCCCGATTCATAACCACTACACTATAGCATTGCAGAATACATAGGCCTGGTGATCTGCTTCTCTAAAGATTATCTCCAGAGAACAAACAAGATGGAGGATGTGGTAGCAGTACAGTGAGGAGCTCCATCAGCAACCACATATAAAGGAATATTTAGACGGTTGGAAGGCTTACAGCTAGGGGAATTTGCAACAGAGGCAAGTAATCCATTGCTTTCTAATCTAAGATGCTCAGCTGCTCCCAGAGCTGCCATCTTGAGTGAGACCAAGCAGAAAAAGGATCAGAGCAGTCACAGACACAGAGATAAAGGTGTGGACACTCCGGGGTTTGTTTGTTTGTTTGTTTGTTTGTTTGTTTGTATCTGTTCATTGGTCTCTCTCTGGCTGCACATCTCCATATAGGTGACAAGAATGGGTGCTTAAGCAAATGGATACCCCACCCCTGCCCCTGGAAGGTTCTACTATGCATGCACACAGATCTCCTTGAAATTTAAAGTGACAGCTTCCACTTAAAACCAAACAGCAGGGCAAAATGCCACAGCTGGCCCTGCACAGTTTATCACTAGGAAAAAGGCCTAAATGGGGATTGTGGAGCGGGACAGGCAGAATAAAAAGGAAATAGTCCAAAAAGTAAATCCTGAGTTACATATAACGACCAACAGTGGCATCTTGAAATTTCTCAGGAAGAAGAGTGAAAGGGAAGCCCATCTCCTGATCACATCTACCTAGAGGCAATCAGAAAGCATTAAAAAAAA
>NW_006408594.1:14396798-14416015 GCF_000296735.1 Chrysochloris asiatica
CCCTAACGAGATGGATTGGCCAGGTGGCATCATTGATGGACTCAAGTGTGGCAGCGGTAGTGAGGTTGGCCCAGGATCGGACATTGTTTCGTTCTACTGTGCATGGGGTCGCTATGAGTCGGTTCCGACTCTATGGCATCTGACAACAACAACAACATGACAGGTTTGCATGATCTAAGTGGGACAGACATAAATAGTGATCCATGCTCAAACTTGGAACAACAGGACTCTGTGAGTCAGAGATCTAGGCATAGTTTTAAGAGGGGAAATAATACTAAAATTCTTGACTGTCTTATGAATATTGGTTTCCCTTGCCTACTATTGTAAAATAGACACTTGAATGGGATAGAAAGGAATGTTGGGAAACATTATTACAGAAAACTTGTAAGCCCATCTTCAGCCTATAACTGATTGGAATACCTAAAAGGAGTTCTAGAAACTTGCCCAGTGAAATAGATCTCTTGTAAAGCTTTAGCAGAGTATAGGACCTTAGATGGAATCATGAGTCCCATCCAGTACCTTATGAGGTAGGACATTCCCATGAGCAAGGACAAGCAGACAGCTAGAGCAATAGAAGATACATTTTCAAAGAAAGGTCATCAGGAAAAACCCAAAACAAAAATGTCAGCATGACTGGCTACTAGTACAAGAATAAGTAAGCTGTTTGCCAGGAAACCATCAAGGCAAACTATCAAGTTCCTTAAGGACAAACTCCCCTCTAAGATTGAAACTCAAAGGGAACACATGGACAGGCATGTAAGCTTGCTGGCGACCACATTGGTCTATTGGTGAGTGGAAGAGGGGGAAAGGCAGCAATGAAGAAATGGGCTAGTTCAACCATGGTCCATTGACTCTTGTTGACCTGGAGATGAGCGAGAGAAAAGGAAGGACTGGTTGGTCCAAAGAGTGGTGATACCTGGGGACACTTGAGCCCATGGACAAGGACATAGACATAGAGGGCTAGAGGTGACAGTGAAGCATCCAGCTGATATGAAGTGAGGGGAGATGCACAAGAACACTCAACCTTGCAGACAGTACGCATTTGAGCTAGCCTCTAGGCTTGATAATCACAACTCAACTAGGCTTGATAATCAGGAAGATTACCAAAAAAAAAAAACAAAACAAAAAAAAACCCACATTTTTTTGATAAAGGAAACAAGGGTAAATTGCTACAATTTGATGAACCTGACCTATATTCATGGAAGTTGTAACTCTAAATACCAAAAAGAGAGGGAAGGAGTCTTCATATCAAGTATCAATGCTATCCCCTCTGTACACAGGGTAGATAGGGATGGGCAACTTAGACATTGGCTACCTTTTTAGGTAGGGGGTGATAAAGGCATGAAGTGACTGGCTTACAAGGTTTCAAGAGGGAATTTAGTTTAAGAGTGGTGGGGGGTGGGGGGAGAAAAAGTCCCCACTGAATAGTTGTCATCTTGTCTAGGTGGGTCTGGTGAAAAGAGATGGGGATAAGATTCATATGATTCAATAGTGAAGAATTGTTATCATGACTAATTGAGACTGTCACAATTGTAAAGGTAGGCTTTTTGTAACAAAACAGGGGAGTGGTTAATCTTACAATCCAGAAACAGAGGATCGTAGGACCATCAAGGGAGAAGAGCACAAGCAGAATGCAGGACTTTATTCAGAGAAGCAGCGACACCAGAGACAGAAGCAGAGTTGGGGACATGGAGAGAGGGAGCAACTGAAGACTAGATTCATGGGAAGAGATGGACAAAGAGCCGGTGGCCAGGAAGCAGACTTGCAGAATGCACCCTTTAGAGGTGTAAATTATTATATATGCCTGAGTGTTTCTTTTCTTTTTTTTAAAAAAAAAAGCTAAAGTGAATAGAGAGAAAAATACTGTTAACTGATGGTTCATGGAGGGGATTATAATCATTATAATGAAACAAGGTGTATGATTTGTTGAATGTAAAACTGATGATCTGCCCTGTAAACTTTCACTCAATCCACAATAAAAACCTGAAAAAAAAAAAAAAATTACCTCCAAGAAATTCCTATGTAGTAGTTATACTCTGTAACACATAAGGTCTCCTTAAGCCACAAGTCAGTAACAAAAACAAAATCAACAAGATGATGCAAAAGAAAGGAATTGATAGCTTGGGGGAACAGAAACTGGATTCTGGCCAGGCAGTACCAGCGGTCTTTGGATTGATTTCTACTGATGGCAACCTCATGTGTGTCAGACTAGAACTGTGCTTCATAGGATTCTCAAGGGCTGATGTGTTGTTTTGGATTTTGTTTTTCAGAAGTAGATCACCAAAACCTCCTTCCAAGGTGCCCATGGGTGGACTCAAAGAGCCAACCCTTTGGATAGCAGCCAAACTTATTCACCATTTATACCTTTGATTGAATGGGGCTTATATCCATCTCTGCCACTTATTAGCTATGAGCCCTCAGTTAAGACTCATAAACTCTTTGAACTTCAGTTTTTTTCTTCTGTTAAATGACACGAAGTAATAAAAGCCTACCTCACAGGGTTGTCCTGAGGATTATCAGAGATAAGGCATGCAAAACCAATAATGTCTATTGTACAGACGTGCTCTATCCATACTAAACTGTTGCAATTCAAAGTTTGGAGGCCATACTCCTCTACTGACATCACTAAGTTCCACACAGTTCTTCTCTCTTGCTTTGTTTTATATTTTACCATTTGTTCTCCATTCTTACTCACACTCCCATCCCCTCTCCTCATCTATGGGATTTCATAAAGATTCTTAGATTTTCGTGTAAGCTCCTGGGAAGATGTAAATCCTCAAAAACCCTAGACAGGGTTTATGTGAGTTGGAACTGACTTGATGGCATTTAACAACAACAAAAAACCTGCTAGGCATTCTGTTAGGTGCAAAGGAGACAGCAGTGAGTAGGGCCAACATGCTTTCAACGTTCAGTGGCTTTCAAACCTGTTAAAATACAGCTTCTTGAGCCCAGGCCAGAGCTTCGAATTCAGTAGGTACAGAACTTATCTCAGGCATCTGTATTTAAATGAGCAAACAGGTGATATTGTGCCCACTGTCCTGCATGTCCTGTAAGGAAACTGGTCACGTCAGTTTATAGGTATCGAGTCATGTTAAGCACCTCTGGCAAATGTACCCACTTCCTTGCTCTGTAGTTTTCAGAAAAAACAGAATTGTAATTTCCTATAGCTGTAAGCACCAGTAAAAGTTTTGGCTGATGGATTAGAACTCTCTCTGACCAGCTTTTCTGTAAGCATCAGTAACAGCTTTGACTGATGGATTAGAACTCTCTCCAGCCAGCTAACCCTACACATGTTGTCGTTGCTAAGTGTTATTGAGTCGGTTCTGACTCAAACCCTGTATAGGGTTTCCCAGGAGCGACTGGTGAGTTTGAACTACCAACCTTGTGGTTCAAACCTTGCGGTCCAGGGCTTCATCCCACAGCATCCCACACACCACCACCACTGATTAATTCTTTTGTTGTGCATCTGCCATATGCATCTTACAGTTGCTATAGGTCTCTGGATGGTGCAAACTATTTGCACTTCCCAAAAACCTAAAGGTTGGCAGTTCAAAACACCTAGTGGCACTGCAGAAGAAAGTACTGGTGATATGCTTTCACAAAGATTACAGCCAAGAAAAACCCTAGAAAGCAGTTTTACTTTGTCACACATGGAGTAACCATGAGTCGAAATCAATTCTACAATACCAGCTTGGCTTTTGGTTTATACAGACACTGTCACATTTGATCCCTATTAATAAACTCTATAAAGTCTATATTTATATTAGCATTCTTATTTTCATATGAGAAAACTGAGGTTAAGTGACCCATGTTCCCTTCCATTTTCTGCCCCCTACCCCATGTCCCTGTCTACAAAAGATGGATTTCTCATCACCATGTTTGTTGTTAATGGGCCTTCTAGAGGGCAGGACTGTCTTTCTTCATCCTGTTATCTTTTGGAAGGCCCAACATCTTTGGACTAACAGATGGTTATTCCAACCATAATCTCAGAATCAGTGATTAGCTAGGTGCTACATTCTTTGGGTGCACAAAGCATACAGAAGACACACTCTTATCTGGCATAGTTGGCACTCAGGATTGGTTGGGTCTTTGAAAAGGACTGTTAAAGCTGGGAATCATTAAGAGATGAGCTATACATACATTAAACATTATATTTTAACCTAAAACATAATAAATGTACATTCATGAACCAGACTTTTGATGTAGGGCCAAAATATTTTCTTTGAGTTTAAGTTCTCTAATTGGCATTCCAGTATTCGCTCTAATATGAACTACACACATAACATATATTCTAGGATTTCTAGTTAAAGTGGAATCGAAGTTAATTGCCCCTTTGAAGCAGTTTAGACACAAAATTCCACTTTTAAAGATGTGTTTTAAGAATTTTTTTTTTTGTAATTCTAAACATACAGACAAGCTGAAAGAATGGCATAATATACACTCAAAATATCCTCTTCCCAAATTAAACAGCTGTGAATATTTTTCCATGTTTGCCTTAGTTTTTGCTGACTGTAGATCAACATCAATATGCACACATCTTCATTTGTCGTTATCTACCCATGTAGCTAAGGAGCTCCTTTAGCATAGTGGTTACGAGTTGGGCTGCCAACCTCAAGGTCAGCAGTTCAAAACTACCAGTGGTTCTGTGGGAGAAAGATAAGGCATTCTGCTCCCATAAAGATTTATAGCCTCGGAAACCTTGTGCAGGGTCACTATGAGTGGTTCTATGAGTTAGGTGTTTGGCCGCTAAGTGCAAGGTTCAAACTCACCAGTCACTCCAAGGAGGAAAGATAAAACTCTTTGCTCCAATAAAGATTTACAGTCTCTGAAACCCTATAGAGGGTCACTGTGAGTCAGAATTGACTCAATGACATTGGATTT
Source organism: Chrysochloris asiatica (assembly GCF_000296735.1). NCBI lineage: Eukaryota > Metazoa > Chordata > Mammalia > Afrosoricida > Chrysochloridae > Chrysochloris > Chrysochloris asiatica. The sequence goes on from NW_006408594.1 coordinate 14,401,680, forward strand.
GAGATGTTTTTATATATGAAAGCAAGCTGCAGGCATCATGACCCCTCACCTCTAAACACATTAGCATGCACTTCCAGAGAAGGAAACTTGTCTCTGTGGCATTGCCACATCATGACAAATAAAGCTAACATCACAATAGCATCTGAGTATCTGATAACCTGTCAATTCTCCCAATTGTCACAAAATCATCTTTTATAGGTTGCTATTGTTTTTCTTAACCAATATCTATTCTTGATTCATGCATTGCATTTGGTGACTTGTTGTTAGACTCCTTTGGCACACCTGACTGTTTGCTATCTGAGTGTTTTCTCGTTTTATTGTGGTTACTTTTGACTCTGCATCTACCGTAAGCCCAGGTGGCACTGTAGGATGAACACTGGACTTCTAACCATGAGATTGGCAGTTCAAACCTATCAACCACTTCATGGGAGAAAGATGAGACTTTCCACTCCTGTAAAGATTTGTGGCTGTGATTAAGTGCCCTTGAGTCGGTTCCAACTCATAGTGACCCTGTGTAGGGTTTCTGAAGAGCAGCGGGTGACTTTGAACTACCAACCCTGTAGTTAGTAGATCCTATAGGGTCACACCAGGACTCCCACAAAAATTTTCAGCCATGGAAACCCTATACAGGATCACTATGAGTTGGAAGCGGCTCGAGGGCAGTGGGTGGGGTACTGTAAGTTGGTAAGTGCCGTCATGTAGGTTCTGACTCATAGTAACCCAGTATAGACTTTCCAAGAAGTGGCTGGTAAGCTTTAACCATTGACCTTGTGGTTCAAACCACCTTGCGGTCTTATGCTTATCCTTCAGTACCACATCAGGACTCACTTGAGCTGTAAGTTAGGTTTAAAAGTTTGAATATATTCAGGTTAAACATTTTTGACAGATTTCTGCACTGGCAATGCTATATTCTGAATATGGCATCATATGTTCTGTATCATTATCCTTTATTGTATGTGTGTGTTTGTGTGAACAAATGTAAGCATTTATCTTTTGTACAAGCTTTAAGTAGAATTGCTGGATTGCAGGGTATGCAAGCTTTTCAAAGAGAAAGAGGTTGTACCAATTTACACTCCTACTAATGCTGCATTCCTACTAACCTCACCAGCATTTGAAATGATGACTCTGGTGATGTTAGTTTGCCTTTCTCTGAGGATCTGGAACCCCCTTTCTTATGCTTTTCAGTAATTAGATGTGGCATGCTCCTTTAATTCTTTTGCCCATTTTGAAATTGGTTTGTCTGTCTTTTTTTTGAATGGATTAGTTGTCCTTTATTGGTTTGTAGACACCCCCTCTCTAATTTGCTATTTAACTCTCTCCTTTAATAACTCTGTCCTTTAGTAAAAGCAACTTCTTGATTTTAATGTATGCAAACGTATCAACTCATTCCTTGATGTTGTTGTTGTTAGGTGCCATTGAGCTGGTACTGACTCATAGCGACCCTATGCACAACAAAACGAAACACTGCCAGTCCTGGGCCAACCTCACTATTGTTGCCACACTCGAGCCCATTGATGCTGCCACTTTGCCAATCCATCTCACTGGGGTCTTCCTCTTTTTCTCTGACCCTCCACCTTACCAAACATGATAACCTTCTCCAGCAACTGGTCCCTCCTAAAAACATGTCCGAAGTATGAGAGATGAAGTTTGGCCATCCTGGCCTCCAAGGAACACTCTGGCTGCACTTCTTCCAACATGGATCTGTTTGTTCTTTTGGCAGCTCATGGCACTTTCAATATTCTCCTCCAACACCATAACTAAAAAGCATCAATTCTTTTACAGTTTTCCTTATTCACTGTGCAGCTTTCACATGAATATGAGATTATTGAAAGTCACTGCTTTTATATTCTGTTCTATTTCTATCTTCACTGTCCGAAGATCACAAAGATGTTCTCTCCCTTATCTTCCAAAAACACTATCATTTTTTATTTCACCTTGAGATCCACAATCTACCTGTGATTATTTCATGTGACCCAGGGGCTGATATTATTTTTCCATTTGACCAGAATCTTTTATTGAAAAAATAATTCTTTCTCCACTATGATCATCATGTTCTGTTTGTCATAAATCAGAATTCATATTTATCTGGGTCTCTATCTGCACTGCATGTGGCCCATGGGTACATTTGTCTATGCCACTATTTCACCATTAAATACGAAGTTTGCAGTAGCATTTTTGTAGATGCTATTTATCAAATTAAAGAGTTCCTTTCTATTCCTAGTTTGCTGAGAATGTTATTCTTAATCATGAATAGACTTTGAATTATCTATTAAAACTTTTTCTGCATCTAGCAATATGATTATTGGATTTCTTTACCCGTTTGGTTAAATTAGGGGTTGCATGGTCTATAATTCCTTATCCTTTTTAATCCTTTTACTTTCAAACTTTCTATACCCTTGCAAGAAGTCTGAGAACCTTTGTGTGTGTTTTTTAAAATTTTTATCCATTTATTTATTTTTTATTGTACATTGAGTGATAGTTTACATGCGAGATCATCAGTTTTTCACTCATCCTATCTTATTTCATATCATTGTAATGATTACAATCTCCTCCATGCATCACAATTCAACAGTAGTTACTTCTATTCCCTCTGTTTTGTTTTGTTTTCTTTTGTTTTGTTTTGATGTACACAAAAACAGTAATATATAAGCATTTAAACAACCAAAGGGCACACTCTGCAAACCTGGCTCCTGGCTAGCAGCACACAGCCTTTCTCTTTCTATGAGTCCAGAGTCCTCAGCTGCTCTATCTCTCTATGTCTTCATCTTTGCCTCCATCTCTGGCATCACTGCTTCTCTGGATAGGGTCCTATATTTCGCTTGTATTCTTTTTCCTTGATGGTCCTAGTGTCCTCTGTTCCTGGAATGTAAGATTATCTACTTCCGTTTATGCTACAAAACTTCTACTTTTACAGTTGTGACCATCGCAATTAGTCATGATAATAACTACTCACTATTGAATCATGGAGTCCTGATGTGGTGCTATGGGCTAATGTGTCAGACTGCAAAGTCATTTGAACTGCAAGGTCTGTGGTTCAAGCTCACTAGCTTCTCCTTGGAAACCCTATACAGGGTTGCTATGGGTCGGAATTGACTCGATGGCACTTAACAACAACATTGAATCATAAGAATCTTATTCCCATCTCCTTTTACCAGACCTGTCTAGACAAGATGAAAACTATTCAGTGGGAATTCTACCTCCTCCCACACTCTGAAATTAAACTCCCTCTTGAAAACTTGTAAGCCAGCCACTTCACGCCTTCATAGTGCCTCAATTTTAGGTAGCCAATGTGTTTAAGTTGCCCATCCCTATCAACCCTGTGTATAGAGGGAATATGTTTGATCCTTGGTGTGAGGACTCTTTCCCTCTTTGCTGGTATAGGTCAAGTTCATCAAATTGTAGCAATTTATACTTGTTTCCTTTATCATATTTCTTTATATTCCCTTATTCAAGTTCTGATCATCAAGCCATAGAAGCTAGGTCAAATGAGTACTCTGTGCAAGTTTGGGCATTCTTGTGCATCTACCCTCACTTCATATTAGTTGGATGCTTCACTCTCGGCTCTAGCCCTCTGTGGCTAGGTCCTTATCCATGGGCTTAGGAGTCCTTAGGCCCCACCACATTTAGGACCAACCAGCCCTTCCTCTTCTCTCTCTCATCTCCAGGTCAATGGAATCTATAGGACGTGGTTGAACTCAGCCCATATCTTCATTGCTGCCTTTCTCCCTCTTCCACTCACCAGTAGACCAACGTGGTGGACAGCACGTCACTTACATGCCTGCTTGTGTGCAATTTTTGTGTTTTAATTGAAGTAGCCTATTGACATTATGGAATCCTGGTGTGGAATTGTAAGATAAGCACTGGACTGCAAGATCAGTTTGAACTGCAAGGTCTTTGGCTCAAATCCATCAGCCACTCCTTGGAAACCCTATACAGGTCACTCTGAATTGGAATTGGTTTGACAGCACTTGATAACAACAGCATTCACATTTAGTATGATTACTGATATGACACGTTTGCTATTTCTCCCTTATCTTCTAAATACCATTTTGACCCCTTTCTGGCCTTTTCTTGCATTAATCAGATATGTGCTAATTATTGCATTTTCCCCTCTATTTACTTCTTTGTTGTTGTTGTTGTTATGTGCCGTGGAGTCGGTTCCGACTCATAGTGACCCTGTACAGGGTTTCCGAGGCTGTAAATCTTTACAGGAGTAGAAAGCCTCATCTTTCTCCCGCGGAACAGCTGGTAGTTTCAAACTTACTTCTTATGTATCCATTAATTTACCATTTGTTTTAGTGACAACCTAGTTATAAAACATGCATCTTTAACATATCAAAATCAAATATAACTAGTCTTTTACTACTCCACTAACTTTGCATAGACCAAAGAACACTCCAAAAGAGCCTTCGTGGTACAATGTGGTGGTGCATTTGCTCTGAAATGCAAACTGAGGTTGGTGGTTCAAACACTTGCAGCGGCTCCTAAGGAAGCCATAAAGATTGGAAAAACCTATAGGGCTGTGCTACTCACATGAGGTCACATAGTTACATAGTTGTCCTTAAGAGAGGCCATTATACTTGTCAAAGTCAAGGATCAGAGAAAAAGAGGAAGACCCCAATGAGATGGATTGATACAGTAGCTGCAACAAAAGATTCAAAGATGGCAACTATGAGAATGGCACAGGACCAGGCAGTGTTTCATTCTGTGTGCATACGGTGACTATGAGTCAGAGCCAACTCAAGCGTCCATAACAACAACCACAAGTTACATACTTGTGACTTCCTTCACTTTTTCTTCATTCCTGAATCTACATGTTTCCTTTGGGGATTGTTTTCCTCCACTTAGAAATTCCCCAAAGTATTTCTTTTAGTGCAAAGTTATGGGTGACAATTTTAATCTGATCTTTAATTTGTCTGGAATGTCTTTGTTGTTGTTGTTGTTGTTAAGCAACAGTGAGTCGATTCTGACCCAGTGCAACCCTGTATAGGTTTTCCAAAGAGCAGCTGGTAAGCTTGAATCACCAATCTTGCAGTTCAAACGACTTTGCAGTCTGACGCATTAGCCCACAGCACCAGTTTATTTCTTAAGCATTTTGTTTTGTTTTGTTTGATTAGTCATAAGATTCAAGGCCTTTGTGTATTTGTTTTTAAAGATGCAGACTCTAGGATTTGTTTCTGTCATTTTTAAGGAGATGCAAGCTGTCTCTTATTGTCTCTCCTTTGAAGAAAATGTGTCTTTTTACTTCTAGGAAAAAAATGAAAAGGATGTTTCTACATTTCTCCTGAGCCATCCTTTTATTCCTAGCTGGGACTGCCTTACAAATATGCTAGGCCTACCTACTGTGCCCCATATGTCTTTTATACTTATTTCTGTATTTTCCATCTTTTATCTCTCTTTAGCCTGGATATTTCTTCCTGACATAGGAGGGGACTTAAAAAAAAAAAAAATCATGTATATTATGAAATGCATATTATGAAAAAAAGTGCATGTATTTAAAACATGTTTTGCACCAAAATAGACTTGTAATAAGTTGTTATAAATGTCTGAATAGGATCAAGTTTGAGGCCCTAAGAAGGATAAGACATCTATTTAAAAAGAGCACCTATCAGAGCAACATAATTTTGAAAAATTGAAGCAAGAACTGACATCAAATTTATGGTAAAGCTTGGGTAAATGCAGAGAACATTGATGTTTCATAAAAAGTGTGTGAAGACAATGACCTAAACAAGTCAGAAGTTTGCAAATGGATAATTCATTTTAAGAAGGAAAAAGATGATGTGGAAGATAGCGGCAGATCATCCACATCAAGTTTTGATGAAAAACAAACCTTGTTTATGCCCTAAAATGAAGAGGACTGACAATTAACAGCAGAAACAATAGGCAACACCATCTCAGTTGGTTCAGCTTACATAATTCTGGATGAAAAACAAAAAGTTGAATACACGTTCTGCTCAGTGGGAGCCAAAATTGTTGCACCCAGATCAGCTTCAGACAAGAGCAGAACTTTCGACGGAAATGATAAACAAGAGGGATCAAAATCTGGAAGCATGTCTTGGAAGAATTACAACAGGAGATGAAACATAGCTTTACTAGTATGATCCTGAAGACAAAGCACAAGAGAGAGGTGGAAGTGATACAGTCAAAGCAATAGTAGGTGGGTCAAGCAGCAACACTAGAGATAGAGGCAGAGATGGGGACATGGAGAGAGAGCAGCTGAGGACTCTAGACTCATGGAAAGAAAGGGACTTGGTGCTGTCAGCCAAGAGGCAGGCTTGCAGAATGTGCTTTTTGGTTTGGTTGTTTAAATTATTATATGTTCCTGAATGTTTATGAGTCAGTCTGCTAACCTCAAGGTCAGGAGTTCAAAAGTAGCAGCCGTTCCACAGGAGAAAGATGAGGCTTTCTGTTCCTGTAAAGATTTACAGCCTCGGAAACTTTATACACGGTTGCTATGAGTTGGCACTGACTCCACGGCACACTACCACCACCACCCCACCCCACCCCACCATCCCCCCAAAAAAGTAAAACAGAAGGAATAGAAGCAAACACTGTTGAATGATGATATACAGAGGACATTGTGATCATTGCAGTGAAACAATGGTGAAAAGCCAGTGTTCTCCCTGTCACTCGGTTCACAATAATTTTTTTTTAAGTGGATGGGTCAAGAGCAAAGGTCACAGCAACAGTTTTGAGGATGCTTAAGACATTTTGCTTGTTGACCTTTTGGAGGGCCAAAGAACGATAATATCTGCTTACTATGAGAGTGTTTTGAGAAAATGACCCAAAGTCCTAGTATAAAATGCCCAGGAAATTGTCACCAGAAAGACTGTTTCCACCATGACAATCCTCCTGTTCATTCCATTCCATGAGGAATCACTAGGCATCCACTTTACAGTTCTGATTTGGCTCAGCTTGACTTTTGTTTGTTTCCTAATCCTAAAAAAAAAAAATTGAAGAGCATTTGTTTTTCATAAAATATTTATAAAAGTATCTTGAATTTAATTGATCTTATGTAGAGAACGTGAGTTTATATGTTTTCCCTAATTTTTTATCTTATAATTACATTTTTCTGTGATCTTTTTGAGGTCCCATGGTAGCTTTTGGTTTTCAAATTCTCTTCAGGTGAATCTAGTCTATCCTTAAACCAAGTTTTGATTTCCTAATTTCTGCTATAGTATTTATAGGCATAAAAATACCATTTCATTGCTTCTACAACACTGGGCTATGAACTACAAAGTCAGCAGTTCAAAACCCCCAGTTTCTTCTCAGGAACCTTATACAGGGTAATTAGGAGCTGAAAATGAATTGACAGCACTTAACAAAATCAACATACATTTCATTTACCTGTTTCAAATGTCCTTGTTGTCCTTTATTCTCTTGAACCTATTTGCTGTTGTTAAGTGCTGTTGAGTAGGTTCCGACTCATACCAACACTGTATAGATTTCCAGGGAGTGGATGGTAAGTTTGAACCACTAGCATGTGGTTCTAACTGACTTTGAGGTCCAGTGCTTCATCCCACAGCACAACACCAGAATTCTATTAACAGATGTTATTTAAATAATATTATTAATTAATAATGTCATTAATCAATATTATGAACCTATTGTTGTCATTGTCAGATGCCATTGAGTCAGTACCAACTCATAACAACCTTATGCACAGTAGAATGAAACACTGACCGATCCTGAGCCAACCTCACAATTGTTGTCATGCTTCAGCCCATTGATGCTGCCACTTTGCCAATCCATCTCACTGGGGGTCTTCCTCTTTTACTCTGACCTTCCATCTTACCAAACATGATATCCCTCTCCAGTGACTGGTCCCTCCTGCCAATATGTTCAAAGTATGAGAGATAAAGTTTGGCCATCCTGGCCTCCAAGAAGCACTCTGGCTGTACTTCTTCCAACATAGATCTGTTTGTTCTTATGGCAGCCCTTGGTGCTTTCAATATTCTCCACCAACACCATAACTCAAAAGCATCAATTCTTCTACGATCTTCCTTATTCACTGTCCAACTTACGCATGCATATGAGGTTATTAAAAACACCATGGCTATTGTCAGGTGTATCTTAGTCCTCAAACTGATATCTTTGCTCTTCAACACTTTAAAAGAGTTGTTCTGCAGAAGATTTGCCTAATACAATATGTCGTTTGATTTCTTGGTGGCTGCTTCCATGACTGTTGATAGTTGATCCAAGAAGAATGAAGTCCTTGACAACGTCAATCTTTTCTCCATTGATAAGAATGTTGTTTATTGGTCCAGTGGTGAGGATTTTTGTTTTCTTTACATTGAGATGTAATCCATACCGAAGGCTGTGCTCTTTGATCTTCATCAGTAAATGTTTTAAGTCCTCTTCACTTTCAGCAAGCAAGGTTGTATCATCTGAATATTGAAGACTGCTAATAAGTCTTCCTCCAATCTTCTGTATATAATCCAGATTCTTGGATTACTTGCTCAGCAAACAGGTTGAATAAGTATGGTGAAAGAATACAACCCTGTTGCACACCTTTCCTAATTTTAAACCAATCAGTGTTTCCATGGTCTGTTCGAATAACTGCTTCTTGATCTGTGTACAGATTCCTCATGAGCACAATTAAGTGTTTTGGAATACTCATACTTAACAATGTTATCCATAGTTTGTCATGATCCACAATTGAAAGACTTTACATAATCAATAAAGCACAGGAAAACATATTTCTGGTATTCTCTGCTTTCAGCCAAGATCCATCAGACATCAGCAATAATATCCCTTGTTCCACATCCTGTTCTGAACCCAGCTTGCACCTCTGGAAGTTCTCTGTCAACGTACGCTTGCAGCTGTTTCTGTATTGCCTTTAGTAAAATTTTACTCACATGGGATATCAAAGATATTGTCTGGTGATTTCTGCATTCCATTGGGTCACCTCTCTTTGGAATGGGCACAAATACAGATCTCTTCCAATCAGTTGACCAGGTAGTTGTCTTCCAAAATTCTTGGCATAGATGAGTGAGTGCCTCCAGTGCCTCCTCACTTTGTTGAAAGATTTCAATTTGTATTCCATAATTTCCCGATGCCTTGCTCTTTGTCAATTCCTTCTATGCACCTTGGATATCTTCCTTCAATATCACTGGCCCTTGATCATATGCTACCTCATAAAGTGGTTTGACATCGACCATTTCCTTTTGGTATAGTGACTCTGTGTATTCCTTCCATCTTCTTTTGATGCTTTCTGCATTATTCAATAATTTGCCCAGATAATTCTTCAATAGCGAAAGTTGAGTCTTGAATTTTTTCTTCAGTTCCCTCAGCTTGAGAAATGCTGAGTGTGTTCTTCCTTTTTGGTTTTCTGATCCCAGATCTTTGCACATTTTGTTGTAATATTTGGCTTTATCTTCTCAAGCTGATCTTTGAAATTTTCTGTTCAATTCTTGTACCTCCTCATTTCTTCCATTTGCTTTAGCATCTCTACACTGGAGAGCAAGTTTCAGAGTCTCTTCTGACATCCATGTTGATCTTTTCCTTCTTTCTTGTCACTTAATAACTTTTTGCTTTGCCCCTGTATGATGTTCTTGATGTCATCCCACAACTCATCTGGTCTTCGGTCTTTAGTGTCTAGTGTATCAAATCTGTTATTCAGATGATCTCTAAATTCAGGTGGGATATAGATAACATTCTTATCAACGGAGAAAAGATTGAAGTTGTCAACAACTTCATTTTTCTTGGATCAACTAACAACATTCATGGAAGCAGCAGTCAAGAAATAAAATGACGTATTGCATTAGGAAAATCTGTTGCACAAGACCTTTCTAAGGTGTTGAAGAGCAAAGATGTCAGCCTGAGGACTAAGATGTGCCTATGGTATTTTCAATAACTTCATATGCATTGGAAAGTTGGATGGTGAATAAGGAACACCGCAGAAGAATTTACGCATTTGAGTTATGGTGTTGGCAGAGAATATTGAAAGTACCATGGGCTTTCAAAAAGGACAAAGATTTGTATTGGAAGAAGAACAGCCCGAGTGCTCCTTGGAGGCCAGGATGGCCGAACTTCATCTCTCATACTTCAGACATATTGTCAGGAGGGACTAGTTGCTGGAGTAGTATATCATGTTTGGTAAGGTGGTGGGTCAGAAACAAAGAGGAAGACCCCCAGTGAGATGGACTGGCAAAACGGCAGCATCAATGAGCTAAAGTATGGCAACAATTGTGAGGTTGGTCCAGGATTGGGCAGTGTTTCATTCTGTTGTGCATGGGGTCACTATGAGTTGGTACCTACTCCCTACTCATTGGAACCTAAAAACAACAACATGTTCAAGGTCATATTTTGGCTCTCCTGGAGTTGGTTTCATTTTCTTCAGCTTCAGTCTGAATTTGCAAATGAGCAATTGATGGTTTGTTCCTGCATCTGCCCCTGGCCTTGTTTGGTGATGATATGGAGCTTTTCCATGTTCCCTTTCCACAGTTGTAGTCAACTTGATTTCTGTGTATTCCATCTGGTAAGGTCCATGTGTATAGTCGTCTCTTATGCTATTTTAAAAAGGTATTTGAAATGAACAGATCATTGATTTTGCAGAATTCTATCATGTGATCTCCAGCATAATTTCTCTCATCAAGGCCATATTTTCCAACTACTGATCCTTCCTTTTGGCTTCCAATCTTTACATCCCAATCGCCAGTGATTATCAATACATCTTGATTGCATGTTTGATCAATTTCAGATTGAAGAAGTTGGTAGAATTCTTCTATTTCATCCTAACTGGCTTTAGTGGTTGGTGCATAAATTTGTATAATTATGGTATTAACTGGTCTTCTCTGTTGTTTTAAGTGCCCTTGAATCAGTCCCAACCCATAGCAATCCTGTATAGGGTTTCCAAGGAGAAGATGGTGAGCTTGAACCACTGACCTTGCTGCTTAAAAGACTTTGCAGTACAGCGCACTAACCCACAGTGCCACACCAGGACTCCAGTCTTCCCTGTAGGTGCATAGATATTATCCTATCATATCGTTGTACCTCATGACAGATCTTGATATGTTCTTTTTGGCTATGAATGCAACACCATTCCTCTTCAAATTGTCATTGCCAGCATAGTAAAGCATGTGGTTGTCAGATTCAAAATGTCCAATACCAGTTCATTTCAGCTCACTAATACCTAAAGTATTGACGTTTATGAATTCCATTTCATGTTTGACAGTTTCCAATTTTCTTAGATTCATACTTTGTACATTCCATGTTCTGATTATTAATGGGTGTTTACAGCTGTTTCTCTTCATTTTGAGTTGTGCCCCATCAACAAATGAAGGTCCCAAGAACTTTACTCCATTTGCGTCATCACGGTCAACTCTACTTTGAGTAGTCAGCTCTTCCCCAGTCACATTTTGAGTGCCTTCCAACCTGAGGGGCTCATATTCCAGCATTATATCTGACAGTGTTTTTCTGCTATTCATAAGGTTTTTAGTGACTAAATATTCAGACGTAGATTATCTCTTCTTCTTCCTAATCTGTCTTTGCCTAGAAGCTCATCCGAAACCTGTCCACTGGGGGTGATCCTGCTGGTATTTAAAATACTCGTGGCATAGCTTCCAGAATCATAGCAACTCACAGGCCACCACAGTATGACATGATGAGTGGTGGATGAACTTATTAATCAATATTATTTAAACATCCAGTTCTGATAATAGGGTCTACTATGTGTCTATATTTAGTGTCTGTTTCTTCCTTTATTTAAAAAAAATCGATCAATCTTGTTTCCTGTGTACCTAAAAATTATTTATTGAATGTAAGACATGTAAGTCATTTCACGAATGTTATGTAAATGGAACCATATTCTTGGTGGCCTTTTGAGATTGGCTTTTTCCCCCCACTCAGCTTAATGCATTTGAGATCTATTGCTGTATCAATAACTCCTTCCTAGATGATATCATCTTCTCCCAAAAATGATTTCTGACTAACTTGCTTGTCTCCTAATAAAAAGATTGGAGATTTGAATCTACTTAGGGGTGTCTTAGAAAAAAGGCCTGGAGAGTTATTTCTAAAATCTCAGCCATTGAAGACATCATGGGGCATAGTTCTTCGCTGACACACATGGGGTCACCATGAGTCAGAATCAACGTGACAGCAACTGGTTTATATTTAACATACAACCTAGCAATTGCACCCCTGAGCACTTATCACAGAGAAGAGAAAGCTATACCCTCCCACATATAAGCCTTATACGTAAGTCTTCATAGCAGCTTTATTTTGTGGCCCAAACTGGGAACCACCAAAACATCCATCAATAAGTGAGTGATTATGCATACAGTGACACTAAAATATTATGAAATGATAAGAAGGAATTATTGAGGCAACAAGAAGTTGGGCAGATATGAAATACATTATGCTGAGGGGAAAAAACAAAAGGCCACCTACTGTATGGTTCCATGTATACAGAAATTATGAAATGACAGAATTATAGAGATGGAAAACTTATTAGTGGTTGCCAGGGTTTGGATGATGAGGATGGATTTAGGGATGGGCAGAATGCAAGGGTAAGGTCTGAAGAGCTTTGTATTGGTGGAATAATGACTATAGTAATGACTACACAAATCCACACAGGGTATAAAGTGGCATAAAGCAATACACACACACACACATCTGTCCAATGTCAGTTTCCTGGTTTTGATACTGTACTATAATTATTCACTATGTATCTGTTGAGGGAAACTGCTTGAATGTTACATAGAATATCTCCGGACTCTTTCTTTAGAACTACCTGTGATCCTACCAAATATTTCAAAATATATGTTACCAAGAAAAGTTACAATAGAAGTATAATTGACAAAGTTTAAATTACTAGATCCTGAGCAATTGTAGACAACAGTTGAGACTGAGTATGCTTTGCAATTAATGAATCAGCTCTGCAACATAAAAAGTTCAGTCTCAGCCAAGCTCTGCAAATAGGTGGATGCTCTGAGAGTCTGGACTGGTAACAGATACTAACAGCAGCTCCACTGATAATTCAGGTAGTGGATAAGGAATGATGAAGAAGGCCCAGATAAAGCCAATATCAGACATCTTTTTAATTGCTAAGAGCAAAAATTCATTAAGTCCTCTGTATGGAAATTGACCTTAAGAAAAAGAAAAGAAAGGGAAAGAGAAGAGAGGCAAGGACAGAAAGTAGAAAGAGTGGGGGGAGGGGGAAATAAAAGAAGAAAAGAGGAAACAAAGAAAAGGAAAGACAAAGAACATTACATTTCCCTTTTAAGACAAACTGAGAATAAGTTTCAGGCTAGGAAAATGGAGGCTAAAATTCCACTGGGTTTCTGAAATCTAAGCACAAACATACACAAGCATTCTTGTCCCCAGATCTCTGTTTAGAATGCAGGATCCTGGGAGAAACTGGATCTAAAGAGGATGTCTTAGATCAATTATTGACGTGCAAGCCCTTCAGAGGTCGGTTTTGTGAAGATTAGTTCAGAAGGTTGTGGGGAGAAAGTAAACATGCCCTATAGTTAGCCTTTCTGTAGTAATCCACTCTGGTGGTTTTTTTTTTTTTTTTTTCTGTAAATATCAGTTGCCACATTACACATACGTAATTAAATTATGTTTTATAATCCTAAACTTACTTATTGCACAGGAACTATTTAACTAGACTACTTTGTCACAGAAAACAAGTGTCTAACAGAATGTAGAAATGGCTTTAAGGTGGAGGCAGATCTGGGAGAAGGGAAAGGTCAGGATGGATTGGATGAAGTAGGAATGTAAGACTGTGGCAGGCCTACTGCAACCCCAACTTTGAGAGGTTTTTCTTTCTTTCCTCCTTCCTTCCTTCCATACTACTTTTTTTCTTACAATTAAAAATATTGGTTATTCTGCATTTACTATATGACAGTCTCTAGAGATATAATGATGAGCTTGTATACTGCTTATCAAACAAAAGTAAGACTTTCTTTATTATGACCTAGTCTAAGAGTCAGTGGTTTAAACCCACCAGCTGCTCCTCAAAAACCCCATGCAGGGTCACTGTGATTTGGAATCCATGGCACTTAACAAAGGCACCATTTTCAACAATAGCAGTCAGCAATTACTATCTGCTCACTGTGTTGTTGCTGCTGCTGCTGCTAAGTGATCTTGTATAGGGTTTCCGAGAAGTGGCTGGTGAGTTTGAACCACTGACCTCATGGTCCACTGCTTATCCTACAGCAAACACCATACCAAGGACCACACCTTATGACAGGCAAAGTATTGAATTTTGAGCCTTTCATATGAGTTTTTAATAGTACATGTTGTTGTTATGTGCTGTGGAGTCGGTTCTGACTCATAGCAACCCTGTACAAGGTTTCCGAGGCTGTAAATCTTTACGGGAGCAGAAAGTC
>NW_006408594.1:14422175-14424095 GCF_000296735.1 Chrysochloris asiatica
TTCAACACTACTCACAACAGGAAAAAAGTGACAACAGTCTAAATTTCTTCAACAGATGAATGGGTATGGACTCTCATCAACTTGTAGATATAAGAGAGAAGAGGAAGGGATAGTTGGTCTCCAAAACGTGGTGAGACCTGGGAACTCCTGAGCCCATGGACAAGGACATAGCCAAGGTGGGCTAGAGCTGAGAGTGGAGCATCCAGCTGATATTAAGTGAGGAGAGATGGACAAGAATGCTCAAACTTGCAGATAGTACCCATTTGACCTAGTTTTGATGGCTTGAAGATCACAACTCAACTAAAAGAAGATAAAAAAAATTCATAAAGGAAATGAGTGTAAATTGCTACAATTTGATGAACTTGACCTATACTTATGTATGTAGTAGCTCAAAATACCAACTGAGAGGGAATGAGTCTTCTTCCTACCCCTTCAATACACAGGGGTTATAGAAATGGGCAACTTAGACATTGGCTACGTGAAACGGGGTGCATGAAGTGACTGGTTTACAAGTTTTCAAGAGAGAGTTTTGTTTCAGAGTGTGAGGGGGATGGTAGATTCCCCACTGAATCATTTTCATCTTGTCTAGACAGGTCTGGTGAAAGGAGATGGGGATAAAATTCTTATGATTCAATAGTGAATAATTGTTATTATGATTAACTGCAACTGTCACAACTGTAAAGATAGAAGCTTTGTAACATAAAGGGGATAATAGTTAATCTTACAATACAAGAACAAAGGACCATCAAAGGAGAAGAACAGGAGCAGAATGTGGAACCCTGTCCAGAGAATCAGTGACACCAGAGATGTAGGCAGAGATGAAGACATGGAGAGATAGAGCAGCTGAGGGCTCTAGACTCATGGAAAGAGAAAGACTGTGTGCTGGCAGCCAGGAGACAGGCTTTTAGGATGTGCCATTTGGATGTTTAAATGATTATATATTCCTGAGTGTATTGGTGTACACCCTCCACCTCTCCCCCACCCTCCCAAAAAAGCCAGAGAGAATAGAAGCAATTAGTGTTTAATGATGGTGCACGGAGGGGATTGTAATCATAGCAATGAAACAATGAATCTAAAACCAATGTTATCCCATATAAACTATCACTCAATTCACAATAAAAACAAAACAAAACAAAAAACAACAACAGAAGAATGGATAAAGAAAATGTGGTTCATACATAAATGGAATATTACTAAGCCTTGAAGAGAAATAAAGTCCTTATACATTTACATATGAATGAACCTTGAAAACATTAAGCTAAATGAAATAATGCAGACACAAAGGACAAATACTGCAATGAAAAATCCAAATGCCTAGACACCAGTGTTGATTGTTGGCTTCCAGTGGGAAAGGAAGAGTTGGTCTTAGGAGGCACTGGGTTTCTGTTCAAGACAATGTGAAAAAACTGGAAATGTATACCCAACATCATTGGGGACAGTCTTACAACATGTTTTATGCACGAATGTCACCCAGGTATACACAGGAAAAAGTCTGTAATGGCGAATGTTTTGTTAAATATATTTAATCACAATAAAAAGTTATTTAAATAGATTAAAAAGTGGATGCTGATAGTAGCGTGTTAATCTCTTAGGGTTGTTGTTAAGATGCAAAGAAATCATGAGTAGAAACCTTTCAGAAGTCTTGGCCTAGGGAAGTTTTGGTGTTAATTTATAAGGTACCTTGCCTCTCAACGCAAACCCCCTTCCAAGACTAAGACCCAACAGAAATGCACGCTCTGATTGGTGACCATACACATCACCAATTGGGGGAAGTGGGGTAAAAGCAGCAATGAAGCAGCAAGCTAAGCCCTACAATGTTCAGTGGACTTCTGTGGACCCAGTTGGGGACCTGGTTGGCAAGCAGTGTGAAGAGGCCTGGGGACTCTTGGGCCCAGCCAGAGTCAGTGGCGTGGCCACAGA
>NW_006408594.1:14424568-14430060 GCF_000296735.1 Chrysochloris asiatica
AGTTTCAAACTGCTGACCCTGAGGTTCGCAGCCCGATTCGTAACCACTGCGCTACCACAGCTAGTGAGTGTATACAAGGTAAAAATTATTCTTCTCACTTTAGTTGTTGTTGTTAGGTGCTGTTGAGTTGGTTCTGATTCAGAGTGACCCTATTCACAACAGAATAAAACACTGCCTGTCCTGTGCTATCCTCACAGTCGTTGTAAGTTTGATCCTGTTTTTGCTGCACCTGTATCAATCCATCTTGTGTGGATCTTCCTCTTTCTCACTGAACCTCCACTTTTCCAAGCATGCAGTCCTTTTCCAGAGACTGGTCCTTCTTGGCAATGCATCCAAGGTATGAAAGATGAAATCTCACCATTCTCACTTCTAAGGGACATTCTGGTTGTACTTCTTCCAAGACAGATTTGTTTGTTCTTCTCCCACTTTTGTCAACGGGGAAATAGAAATTCAGGAAAACAAAGGACCCTACTCTAAATTAGAAACCTAGAGTTGCTAAATGCAAAGTACTGTGGTTTGGACTGTGTCTCTTGTTACGAGGTCATACTTCATTATCTAGCCATGTTTGAGTGACAAAAACATAGAGACAAATATAGGAAAGAAAGAGTGCCATGTGGGGATAGCTACAAGCCACAGGACACCAAAGAAACAGGGTCCCCCAAAACTACCAACATGGAAATAAATGTATGTTCTTTGAAGTTACCCACTTGTGGTATTTGTGTTAGAGCAGCACTGGGTAATTCAGAAACAAAGTCCATCCAAGGACTCATACCTTGAAACTTTCTGCACACACGTTAGTACTTAGCTTAGGAGTGTTCCATAGAACAATGTTGTTCTGGTTATGTGCACTAGAACCGGTTCTGACTCATAGTGACACTATGTACAACAGAACAAAACACTGCCCAGTTCTATACCATCTTCACAATCATTGCTATGCTTGAGTTTATTGTTGCAGGCTCTGTGTCAGTATATCTTATTGAGGATCCTCTTTTTCACTGACCTTCTACTTTTTCAAGCATGATGTTCTTCTCCAGTTACTGGTTTCTCTTAATAACACATCCAAAGTATGTGAGACACAGTTCTGCCATTCTAAGGAGTTTTCTAACTGTACTTACAAAGCAGATTTGTTTGTTCTTCTGGCAGTCCTAGTAAATTCCATATTCTTCACCAACACCATAATTCAAAGGTGTCAGATCTTCTGTGGTCTTCCTTATTTATGAAGCAATGTTATTTTTGTACAATACAGAGCTCATAAAAATCTACTGTAGTGAAACCCTCCAAATTCCCCAAATTATAAGGTTTTCTGGGTGATAGCTGCTTATAAAGATTTTGACATAAATAGTAAAATGCAAAGGACAATAGAGGACAAGAGTGAGTCAAAGTGAAAGTGAAGGAAGCCACCAAATGGGTCTCCACCTTCCTGTTCTCTATGGTCCACAATAGCCTTCATAATGGACTGCATCCATGTACTCGATCCTTCTTGCAGCACTGTGGGGAAAATGCTTCTATCTGTTTTTGCCAACAAGAGAACCAAGCTTCAGACACTTAAACTCACTCAACTGTTGAGGTCACTCAAATAGTAAATTTTCAAGGGCATTTGGTCCATAGTTTAAGCTCTTGATATTTCTGTTAACATTTGCTTCACACTTTACCATGCAGTGGAATCCCTCAAGAGGCATCATCTTATCTATTGGTACTGTGTCCCATCCATTTCACAATAGAAAACAAACACTCAAGAAGGTGAATAGATGAGTTGGAGGTCCAAGCCAACACATGGCAGAAACCAGGTTTGTGTCCTGAGCCTGGTCTTTTGATCACTTCCATATCCTGCTTTCTCCTGCATAGAGATTTTCCTGAAACTAGAATGTCACCAAAGTGTCTGTGGTCCAGTTAATTCACAAGGAGCCAAAGGTCATGGACCATCTCTGATATACTGTTTGTTTTGTTCATTAGTTTGGATCTTGGTGTGAGGCACAAGAGTCCTTGGCACTTAGGGAAGGGGACCATTTGTTTAGCTAAGCATATCATATACTGTATGTGGCTATGTTTAAGACATATACATTATCCCATTAAGCCTGAAAGGTAATGTGGGTTAAAGGGGGGTACACAGGGTATGGAATCAGTCAACCTGGTTCCAAAATCATGGCTCCAACCCTTATTGGCAGTGTGGTCTTAGACAAGTTATACTATTGAAAATCAGAAATTAAGAACAAAGCCACATTTGTTTTGCTAACTGAACTCTTAGACTCTAGAGTCAACCTGCCCACTCACTACTTAATCCCTCTGCCACCTCGCCTTTCTGTGATTCTTCAGGAGTGAAACAAAGTAAATGATGAACTTAACAACAAAAAAACAAACAACCCAATCAAAAAATGGGCAAAGGGCTTGAAACCTACCAAAGGAGATATACAAATGTCCAATGAACACATGAAATGATACTCAGCATCATTCATGGCTATTGTTGGTAATTGCTGCTGAATTGATTCTCACTTGTGGTGACCTCCCTGTAAAACAGGATGAGACACTGCTTGGTCTTACAGCTTCTGAAGGCTCAGTAGTCCATGGTTGTGGTCACAATGTTGTGCAGAACTTTGCTCCATTCACATCATTAGGGTCAGATCTATTTTGAGGAGGCTCCTCTTGCCCAGTCATATTTTGAGCGCCTTTCAACCAGAAAGGCTCATCTTCCAACACTATTTCTGACAATGCTCAGCATCTATTCATAATATTTTCATCTTCCTGTACTATATCTGCCATTTATAAGGTTTCAGAGGCTAACCATTCAGAATAAGTCCACCTGTCCATCTTCCTATTGTGTCTTAGTCTGAAGCTCCACTGAAACCTGTCCGCCATGGTTGACCCTGCTGGTACTCAAAACATCAGTGGTATCGTTTCTAGCATCACAGTACAACAAACTGAAAGATGAGTGGTGGGGCATTAACCATTGTTGTTGTTGTTAGGTGTCATCAAGTTGGTTCCAACCCATAAGGACTCTATGTACAACAGAATGAAACACTATCAGGTCCTGCACCATCCACACAATTGGTGCTATGCTTGAGTTCATTACGGCTGCCACTGTGCCAAACCACCTGGTTGGCGGTCTCCCTCTTTTTAGCTGACCCTTCACTTGATCAAGCATGATGTCCTCCAAGGCATGGTCCCTTCTGATAATATGTCTGAATATGAGATATGAAGTCTGGTCATCTTGGCTTCTAAGGAACATTCTGGTTGTATTTCTATCACAGATTTCATAGTTCTTCTTGGCAGTCCATGGTACCTTTAATATACTTCTTCAACACCATAATTCAAATGAATAAATTCCTCTACAATTTTTCTTATTCATTGTCCAACTTTCACATGCATATGTGGCTATTGAAAATACTGTGGCTTGGGTCAAGCACACTTTGGTCCTAAACTAACATCTTTTCTCTTGAACACTTTAAAGAGATAAGATGTAATAGATTTGACTTCTTAACTGCAGCTTCTACGGGTGTTAATGGTGGATCCAAGAAAAATGAACTCTGACAATTTCAATCTTTTCTCCATTTATCATGATAGGATTTTTGTTTTGTTTACATTGAGATTCAACCCATACCAAAGGCTGTGTGTGGTCTTTGACCTTCATAAGAAAGTATTCTAAGTCCTCTTTGCTTTCAGCAAGCAAAGTTTTATAATTTGCATATCGCAGGTTGTTAATGAGTCTTCCTCCAATCCTGATGCCACATTCTTCTTCATGTAATCTAGCTTCTTGGATTGTTTGCTCAACATATAGATTGAGTAAAAATGGTAAAAGAATGCAATCCTGGCACACACCTTCCCTAATTTAAAACAATTCAGTGTCCCCTTTTTCTGTTGGAACAACTGCCTCTTGGTCTGTGTACAGGTTCCTCATGAGTACTAGGAAATATTCTAGAATACTCATTCTCCACTGGTAGTGTAGTGGTTAGGAATTGGGCTGCTAATCTCACAGTCAGCAGTTTGAAACTACCAGCTGTTCCATGGGAGAAAGAGGAGGCTTTCTGCTCCCATAAAGATTTACAGCCTCAGAAACCCTGTACAGGGTCGCTATGAGTCAGAACTGACTCCATGGCACATAACAGCAGCAACAATGTTGTGCATAGCTTGTCATAATCCACACAACTGAAAGCCTTTGATTAGTAAATAAAGCACAGGTAAACATCTTTCTGGCATCTCTGCTTTCAGTTAAAATCCATATGATGTCAACAATGATATCCTTCATTCCATGTCGTCTTATGAATCTGGCGTGAACCTCTGACAGTTCTCTGTTAATATACTGTTAAAGTAATTTTCAAATTACCTTTAGAAAAATTGTACTTGTATGCAATATTAATGATATTGTTCAATAATCTCCCCAGTCCATTGGGTCACCTCTGTTTGGAATGGGCACAAATATGGATATTTTCCAATCAGTTGGTCAACAAGCTTTTTTTTTGCCAAATTTCTTGACATAGATGAGTGAGTACCTCCTGTGCCGAATCAGTTTGTTAAAAAAAAAATTTCAGGTTGTATTCCTTCAGTATCATTGGTTCTTGATCATATGATACCGCTTAAAATGGTAGAACATTGGACACTTCTTTTTGGTACAAAGACTCTGTGTATTTCTTCCATCTTCTTTGATGCTTTCGACACCATTAAATATATTACCCATGTTACTGTTGTTGTTGTTGTTGTTGTTAAGTGCCGTCAACTTCTGACTGAGAAAGATCTTGTATAAGGTTTCTGAGGAGTGGGGGGTGAGCTTGAACCGCCGACCTTGAAGTTCAAACTGACCTTACAGTCCAGTGCTTTAAAACCTACATTGCCACACTCCTTCAATATTTCAAATTGATGCTTGAATTTTTCTTCAGGCCCTCAGCTTGAGAAATATTGAGAATGTTCTTCCCTTTTGGTTTCCTAATTTCAAGTCTTTGCACATTCTACTACAATATTTGACTTTGTCTTCTAGAGCTGCCCTTTGAAATTTTCTGTTCAGTTCTTTTTCACCTCCTCATTTCTTCCATTTGCATTAGCATTTCTATGCTGGAGAGCAAGTTTAGAGTCTCTTCTAATATCCATTTTGTCCTTTTTCCTTTTTCTTGTCTTCTAATGACCTTTTTGCTGTTTCTGCATGACGTTCTCGATGTCATTCCACAACTTTTGTGGTCTTCATTCTTTAGTGTCGAATGCATCAAATCTGTTCTTCATATGATCTATAAATTCAGGTGGGATATGCTCAAGTTCATATTTGGCTTTTGTGGACTATTTTTAATTTTATTCAGTTTCAGCCTTATTTGCATATGGGTAATTGATGGTTTCTCACAGTCTGCCTCTGGCCTTGTTTTGGCTGATGATATGGAGCTTTTCCACCATCTCTTTCCACAGATGTAGTCAATTTGATTTCTGTGTATTCCATCTGGTGAGTTCCATGTGTATAGTCATCTTTTATGTTTTTTAAAAAAGGTTTTTGCAATGAAAATATCATTGGTCTTGTG
>NW_006408594.1:14433911-14444563 GCF_000296735.1 Chrysochloris asiatica
GCAGAAAGGCTCCTCTTTCTCCAACAAAGCAGTGGGTGGACTTGCACCACCAACCTTGTGATTAGCAGTCCAATGCTTATCCTACAGAGTCACTATGCTCCATGGAAGGTTACACTTGCCCAATATGTGATTCTGAAATAAAGAGCATTTGTTTCTACCTGGAGTACTGGTGTGACACTGTGGATTAATATGCTAGACTACAAGGTCGGTTTGAATGACAAGGCTGGTGGTTCAAGCTCACCAGCTGCTCCTCAGAAACCCTATACAGGGTCGATATGAGTCGGAACTGACTTGATGGCACTTAACAACAACAACAACGTTTCTACCTACTTTCTACAAGTAACTTTTGAAGATTTTCTCATTGAAAAGATATAAAAGCACCAGTGTCTTATCTGGTACATCATTGGTGGCCAATAAGCATTAATTTACTCCCTAATGTTAAAGGCACCTTGGCTTACCTTTCAGCAAATTGGGGAGACTCATGAAACCTCCCTGGGATATTCATGTTTGCCAAAATGCTACGTGAGCAATGGAAAGTTGTACAAAGGTAAGTTGCTGTTACCTTCCCAGCCCCTGCCTCTCTCACTAACACTCTACCCTCCCTGTGGCTCCAGTCACTGCCCCCACTTTTCCAGCGGAAGTAGCTCTTCCATTTCCCTCCCTCTCCTGAAGTTTCCCACCCCTGTCCCTTCCCAGGACAGATCAGCTCCTTGTACACATCTACCCTACCCTCAGGGCCAGAGCAGTCTTCCTGTTCCTCTCCCCTTGCCCTCTTGGGCTGCTCATAGGAAACCACCCCCTTCTTCCCACCCCACCCTGCTCCCCTCGGTAACACCCTGTACACACGGGGATTATTTCTCTTGGCATTGGGTGTCTAGCTGTCAGGGAGAAGGATCGGTCTTGGCCAGGAGGAAATGGGAGGGAGGTGAGGAAATGAGACCCAAGTGGAAAAGTCCACCCACCCACTCCCCAACCCCCAACCCCATCAGGAACTCTAAGAATGCACAGGGTGTGAACAGATGCCTCTGAAGTGGGCTAAGGGGTGAGAAAGCAAATCTCAGATCTTTATCTGAGGATCCAGACTCCCAGGCCTGTAGCTCCTCAGTTAGAAAAACACCATCAAGCCCCACTCAAATACAAGGAGGACAAGACACCGAGTCTTCCCCTGTTCTGAAGACTCATTTCCATTTCTTTGTTCATTTGCATTCACCACCCTTAAAGTATAGCATAGACAGACTAAGAAAGCAGACTCTGGAGCCTAAGGTTAAAACCTAGCTCTATTTCTTGTGCTGTGCAACCTCCAGTAAATTATTTGAACTATCTGTGTCTCACTGGTAAAATGGAAATAGCCATAGTACTTATGGTAGGAATGTCACAATGATTAATTAGTTTATAAATGTAAAGTGCTTGGAACGTGGCTGGCACCTGGCAAGTGTAATGGGAGTATTAGCTAACTGTGGTGTTTTATCAGAAATACCCATTACCATCAAGTCCATCCTGACTCCTGGTGGCCCTGTGAGACAGAGTGTAATTGCCCCATAGGGTTTCCAAGGCTGCAATTTGTATGAAAGCAGATTGCCACATCTTCCTCCCACAGAGCCACTGGGTGAATTTGAACTGCCAGCCTTTACTTTAGCAACCCGGTGGTACAGTGATTAGACATTCATCTGCTAACTGAATTGTGGAAAGTTTAAACCCACCAACTTCTCCATGGAAGAAAGATGTGTCAGTCTGCTTCCAGAGAGAGTTGCAGCCTTGAAAAACCCATGGGAGAGTTCTACTTGACAACAGTATAGTCGCAGGACAAGGCAGTGTCTCATCCTGTTGTGTATCGGGTTGCTGTGAATTAGGTACTCGATGGCACCTAACAACAACATATCATCAGTGGACTCCTGATGTGGCATTGTAGGATAAGCACTGGTGTGGCGCTGTGGGTTAATGTGCCAGACTGCAAAGCTGTTTGAACTTCAAGGTCAGCAGTTCAAGATCACCAGTTACTCCTTGGAAACCCTCTACAGGGTCGCTATGGGTCAGAGTCGACTCAACGGCACTTCACAACAACAACTAGTCACAGGGTCAGTGGTCCAAACCTACGAGCCAATCCTCAAAAATTCTATATAGAGTCACTATGAGTCGGAACCAACTCGATGGCACTTAACAACCTATCATCAGTAATGACAACCATCAGAAGCTCTCAGAAGTGAGACTGTGAACTTTGGAATCAGAGATTTGCTCTCAAACTCCAAGTTGGCCATTTCCTGGTTGTGAGACCTTGGCTCAAAGGACTGACTCTCAACAACCTGATTACAGCAATACCCCCTTCGTGCCTTTCTCCTTGTTGTGGTGGTGGTTTTGGCTTGCTGCTGTGGAGTCAGCTCCTAACTCATGGTAACTCCATACACAATGAGATCAGACCATTGCGATCCCTAGGGTTTTCAATGGTTGATTTTTGGAAGTAGATCACCAAACTTTCCTTCCAAGTCTTCTTAGTGAGGAAGCTCCAGTGAACCCTGCTCAGTAGCATAACAGCACAGAGCTTCCACTGACATGTGGATGTTGACCGCCCATATGGTACACTGTCAGGAAGTGGGCCCCAGTCTGCCCCAGGACATGTGAGAATTCTCCCACTCAGCTGTTAATACTATCTGCTTGTTTCTAAGTTCAGGAAAGAAAGTTAGAGAGGGAACAGGATGCATTACCCACTCCAGACCTCCACTTCTCTATTATTCAGAGTTTTTGAGAGCCCAAGGTAGCCGCAGGAGCCTACACCACCTTTCCATACCAGAAGGAAGAAAAGAGAAACAGGCAGCAGTGGGTATGAGGCATGGCCTCTGGTTTCTAGAAAGAACACAGACTTCTGAGTCAGAATATCCAGTTTCAACCAACTCTGCCATTTAACGTGTGAGTGGCTTTGGGGAAACTATTTAATCTCATTGAGTTCCAGCATTTTGAGGGAAATGAAATGAGGAAGTACATATAATCCTGGAGATTTAGTCAGGATCCTTCTCTTTGCAAGGGACAGAAGAAACAAGCCCAAGTTAAGTTAAACAGGTAGACTGTATTGGTCCAGATACCGCAGGAGCCAAGTTCTCAAGTCATGGGGTCTTCCCATCTGCTCAATGGCTCTTTGAGTTTATTCTCCTTCACCCAATTTTACCATATTAATCCTTGATTGTTGCCTTGACTTAGTTTATTCGACTTGTTTTCACCTAAACTCTGTTTACTTTTGAAAATGCCTGTTTTCATTTCATCTTTCAACTCTAAACACATCCACTTGATTTCATGCAAAAGATAAACCACCAAAATACAAACCTTCCTAAATCCCTTGGTCAGTACTTTCCATACTTGCTTAGAGGTTTTGAACCTTAATCCCCAATCGTTTACCAAGTTTATTCATCCAGAAGGTCAAACAATGTAGAGTAGATATATACATTGAGTTGAGATTCCTGAGGGCTCCGTTCAGTAACTAACATTTAGACACTCTCTCCTGGGAACTTTCTAAAACAATCAGATCTAGGCTGTGAGGTATGACCTTTTACTTCCAGCCAGATCCCACTCTTGAAACTTGGCCTCCATTTTCCTCTTCATTCTTTTTCACTTTTACTTCCTGTTTCATGCCTGACCCCACCCCCACACCAAAACACACACTCATGCAAACATGAGTTTCCAACAACACAGAACTATTTTGCATTTCCCCCAAACCTCCATGCACTCCCACTCCATTCCCCAGTGGAAAACTATCCTTCAAGTCCCAACTTAAGTAAGGATGATCCAGTATGTTCCCCAGAATCTGTCCCTTTTAGATGATCTCATGACACTCTGCACTTATCATACTGTGGTGATTTATGGGATTGTCCTTTTTCTTTTCTAGATGACCAACTTCTCAAAGTCAGAAAATATTTTAGCCTAAGAGAACACCTGGTACCTGGTATGTAGTAGGCACATGGAGAATATGTGAAGAATTCAGTGATAAGTGATTCAGTGCTAATGAGCCTCATCAGTTCTTTAAGACTTATTGGTTAAGTCTTGTTCCACTGATCTATAACTGTACAATAAAATTCCCCCAAATGTAGTAGCTCAAAACAACACTTGTTTTATTATCTTCTACAGTGTCTGTGGGTTAGTATTTCAGGTGAGGCTTGGCTGGACAGTTCTAGCTCCGGGCCTCACACTTGGTTGTAGTCAAAGAGTGGCTGAAGCTGGAACAGTGTGGGACTGGAGCAGTTGGGGGTTAGAGAGGTGAGAGGGAGACTGGACATCTCTCTTTTATGGTCTCAGGGCCTCTCCATTGGGTCCCTTTGGATGGTCTGGTTTGGGTTTCCTCATAGCATGATCATCTCAGGGCAGTTAAACATTTTACATACAGGCTTCAAGAGTGACTGTTCCACCAGAATTCCAAATTCTCATGAAATCCAAACTTGATGGGGTCATTGAGATTGGATGAACTCCTCAAATTGTTGCCTTGAGATAATCTTTAAACCTGAACTCAACAATATTCCTCAAAGTCTTCTTTAAACCAAATAATGTTGTTGTTGTTGTTGTTGTTAAGTGCCCTCGAGTTGGTTCTGACCTATAGTGACCCTATATAGTATTTCCGTGGAGTGGCTGGTAAGCTTGAATCACTGACCTTGCACTTCAAACTGACTTTGCAGTCCACCACCTTAACCCACAGACTCCAAATAAAAAGTTCCCTTATTCAGGAAAGAATGTTTGCCTTGAGCATTGTGCCCTTTTGAAGAAATATTTATATGAGATCAAATATAAATATAAATATAAAACAGTAACTCAAAAGCTTGCTGCTGTTAGGTGCCATCAAGTTGATTCCAACCCATAGAAACAAACCCTGTGTACAACAGAACGAAACAGCACCCAGTCATACACCCTCCTCACAATTGCTGCTAGGTTTTGAGACCGTTGATGCTCAAAAGTTTAGTGGGTAGTAAGATTCTGATCATGGGGGCAGAGAATAATTTGGAAAAATAGGGTAAGAATGGTTGAACAAATGAAGAATGTCACTGAATTGTACATGCAGAAATTACTGAGTTGGTATACGTTTTGCTGTGTATACTTTTAACAACTATATATATATATATAGTGGTTATGTGCTGTGGAGTCAGTTCCAACTCATAGTGACCCTGTATAGGGTTTCTGAGGCTGTAAATCTATACAGTAGCAGAAAGCCTCATCCTTCTCCCATGAAACCACTGGTAGTTTTGAACTGCAGACTTTGAGATTAGCAGCCCAACTCATAACCACTACACTACCATAATGTGTGAATGTTAGTGTTCCAGGGAGCAAGACAAAGCTCTTGCATTGCACAGTCTACAGTGCCATAGTGACTACTCTGTTGGCCAAAACTACGAACAGAATCTGTTCAATTTCAAGACAAGATACAAGATACATAGACTCCACTCTCTATGGAAGGAACGTCAAAGATTTTTCAAACACATTTAAAACCACTACTCTTAAATGCAAGGACCCCTAGTAGCATAGTGGTAACACATGGGGTTGCTAACAGCAAGGCCAGCAGTTCGAATCTACCAGCTACATTGCAGA
Source organism: Chrysochloris asiatica (assembly GCF_000296735.1). NCBI lineage: Eukaryota > Metazoa > Chordata > Mammalia > Afrosoricida > Chrysochloridae > Chrysochloris > Chrysochloris asiatica. Next base: position 14,439,468 of record NW_006408594.1, read on the forward strand.
AGAAAGATGAGGCTTTCTGTTCCCATACAGATTTACAACCTCAGAAACCCTATACAGGATTGCTATGAGTAAGAACCAATTGAAGGCACACCACTGCCACCACTGTATTTAAATGCAAGGAACACAGTTATTCTGTGTTCTGTATTTGACTGCTAACCAAAAGTTCAACAGTTCAAACACAGCAGCAGCTCTGTGGAGAAAGATGTGGCAGTGGTAGTTTGTTTCCACAACAACTGTTGTTTTTAAGTGCAATCGAGCCGGTTATGACTTATAGCCACCCAGTATAGGGTTTCCAAGGAGCATCTGGTGAACTTGAATCACCGACCTTGCAGTTCAAACCGACCTTGCAGTCCAGTGTGTTAACCAGCAGTGCCACACCAGTGGGTCCCATAAGGATTCCAGCCTTGGAAACCCAATGGGGCAGTTCTACTCTGTTCTACAGGGATGCTGTGAGTCAGAATCAACTGAACAACAACAGGTTTGGTCTCACCAGTTTACTCTTTTTTTTGAATTTTTTTTTTTTTTTTTTAATGTTTTATTGTGAATTATGTGATAGTTTACATGGGAGAACATTAGTTTTACATTCATCCTATCGTATATCATTTCATTGCCATGGTTACAATCCCCTCCATGCATCATCAACCAATCAAAGGGTATATATCCTGCAAGCCTGCTCCGCCTCCCCCCATCATCAGCACACAGCCCCTCTCCCTCTCTGGATCTAAAGTCCCCAGCTGCTCCATCTCTCCACGTCATCGTCATCGTCTCTGCCTTCATCTCTGGCATCACTGCTTCTCTAGGTAGGGTCCCGCTCTCTGCTCTTCTCCTTTGATGGTCCCAGGGACCTCCACTCCTAGACTGGAAAGTTAATCACTCCCCTCCTTGCTACAAAACGTCTACCTTTACATTTCCAACCCTCACAATCAGTTCTTCACCAGATTACTCTAAAATGCAATGTGGACAGAAAGAGGGCAGTAGTGGAAAAGTTAGTGAAATTCAACTAAGTCTGGTGTTAAACTAATAGTAGTAGACCAATGTTAGTATCTTAGTTTTGACAAATATATCATGGCCCTAGGAGAGATTAGCATTAGTGAAAACTGAATGATGGGTTTGGGGACTCTGTTCTTTCTTTGGGACTTTTTTATGAATCTAAAATTAGTCTAAAATAAAGCATGTATTTTTAACAAATGCTACACACCTTCTGTCTCCATTCTAGGGACAGGTAGAGATTAATCGGGCTTCAACTGGTTCTGGTAATACTTCCTATTCTGGTCAAGCAGGTTTTTCTATGGTCTCCTTTTTTGCCAGCATCAGCCCTTGTATATTCCTCATCCTTGTTAGTTGCTGTTGGGTCAGCTCCAACTCATGGCAATGCCATGTGTGTAGCGTAGAACTGTTTCATACGGCTTTCAAAGCTGTGATATTTCAGCAGCAGATCCTTAGATCTGTCTTCTGATGCAACTCTGGATAGGTTCAAACTACCAATCTTTTGACTAGTAGTCGAGTGCTTACCTCTACATCTGCACAATTCACAATGTATTGTAATAATCTGCTTAAATATCACCTCTTCTATTGGATGCTATGTTCCCTGAAGGAACTTTTCTTATTAAAGTTTTCTCTCCGGGAGCCCAGAACAGTGATAAAATACTACAATAGGTTGAACTGTGAGAAAATGCCAGTTTTATAAGTTAAAAGGAGTTGAATAGTGTGAGTTCACTGTAAAACAGAATTGAATGGAATGGATTTTAATTACATTATTCCATACTTTCATACTGTTACTCAAAGGGACCAATAGAGTCCAGCATTCCTGGAGGAAGAACTCGTGTGCAAAAGTAAGTACTGATCCATGGAGTTTTGTTTATTTGTTTGTTTTTCAGTGGGAGCTCCATAAAGGCCTTTGGATTCCTTACCATTGGCTTCGGGAGTCCTCTCTAACTTCTTGTCTCCAAATTGGGCCCAGCAGGAGCCAAGGCCTTTGTTGGCTTGAGAAAGTCTGCCTTGTTCTACTAGGCCACTAGCCAGCAGCTGCAGGGCCTCCAGACTCAGACACGAACGTGCAGGGTGGGACTCACGATAGCTTGTGTCCAGGCCCAGCTGGAAGACAGCCATAGGCGCTGCTGGAGCAGGAAGTCAAGGAAGAAGGAAGTCATCTGGTTGGCCAGCCCCGCCCGCCTCCATTTCCCAGGAGGTCAGGCAGGTGTCATCAGATGCAATCCAGGCTAGAATGAAGGCTCTCCTAAGATACACACAGAAGACTGTGGAATCATGGTTTTGCCACTTTCTAATCTTTTCTCTTTTTATACCCAAACTTGATGATAAACAGCAGCTGTCCTGAGATGGTCTTGAGTTGTTTATCATGCTGCAGGGCCTGCATACACAAGAAATAGTACTTAAAGGACCAAGCAATTTGACAAGCAGTTTGTTGCATGCCACATGACTTTTTGTTTTAAGGATGGGATTGAGATGTGGCTTCAGATGCATTTGAGGGGAGAAGGTAGACTTGGTGGTCATGGTGGTTCCCAACTACTGGTTGAGTCTAATCCAAAAATGTGTTGCCTGTTTCTCTGAATTATCCTTCCCTGAACAAAACAGCTGGAGCTGTTTGTATTCTATTCTTTGCACATAGCTGAGGCTATGTTCCAGAACAATTTCTTGTTCTCCATTGTTTAACATACAGCAATAACATATAGACCCATTTTCTAGGGTATTCGGTTAATGATGCAGTGTCTACAAGCTTCTCCTCCTTCACCAAAGTCATCTTTGGGAAAAGGTCTCATTCAAATATTCTGAAAGTTGTTTTTAACCAGCAAGTCTCAAGACTTAGACATTTTCACGCAATCTGGATCTTATTTTCACTAAAAAGAGTTTATTCTCCTCAGAACAAAAGAATGCCAACAATTTAGCAGTCATCCTTCACACACTGCTATGTCACCAGTCAGGATCATTCTGGGCTTTGGGAAACTGTGCGTTGTGGCTTCAGAACATTAGAAATAGAACTCCTGGTGGCTACTCAAGGCATCTGTTTTTAATTAGTCCCAATCTTCAGTCTATGAGGCAATGCAATAAGAAGTATGCTGAGACCCAAGGCACATCACTACTGAGAGTCTTTGGGGACAGTTGTGATCACAGAGGTACAATTCACAGTCCATTAAGAACCTAGAAGTCGTTGATACAGAGGTAACTGGAGGAAGGAATTTTTGGCATTAAGACCAGTATTATGTATTATACTAACAGCTTGTATTACACTACTAGTTTAAGGGCTGGACACAATGGAATTCTCCTGAAGAACATCTCTTCAGTCCATCTTTCTTAGGAGACCACAGGCTAAGAGTGATTAGTAATGCCATACTGAGTGGTCAACCTGATAATCATCTTAAAAAGAACAGAATGCCCCAGAAACTGTGGCTCCCATTGTGAACTCAGTGTATCTGCCCTTTGGAACCAACCCCAGGTTGTGAACATCTGATATATGTAAAATACCTTCTTGTTGTGTAGATAGGTGCCATTACGTTGGTTCTGACTCATAGTAGCCTAATGTATAACAGTATGAAACACTGCCTGGTCATATGATATCCTCGCAATAATTGTTAAGTTTGGGTCTATTGTTTAACCACTGTGTCCACTCATCTCCTTGAAGATCTGTATTCTTCCTTATTTCTGACCCTCTCCATTAACAACTATGACATCCTTCCTCAGGGACCACTCCCTTCTAATAACAAGTCCTAAATATGTGAGCTGTAATCTTGCCATCCTCACTTCTAATAAGATTTCTTCCAAGACAACTGTACTTCTTCCAAGACAACTCCTATTTGTTCTTTAATGTTATGTGCCTTTGCCCTCACTTTGAGTTAATTGAATCAACTTCCACTTGCAAAACATTGTTCATCACAATCACTTTCATTTGCTGCATGTGCAGTTTTAAAATCACTGAAAAAAATATCAAGTCTTTTTTTTGTAATCTAACCCAAGCAAACTGCCATTGGGTCACTTCTGACCCATTGTTGTTGTTGTTAGGTACCATCCATCGAGTTGATTCCAACTCACAGCAGCCCTAAGCACAACAGAAAGAAACTCTGCCCAGTTCTGCACCATCTCACAACTGTTGCTACATTTGAGGCCATTACTGCTGTCAGAGTGCCAATCCATCCATAGAGGGTCTTCCTCTTTTTCGTTGACCCTTCACTTTATTTACCAAGCAGAACATATCCAAAGTGCAGCTCCAGAGACAAGGCCAATTATTATAATGAAATGTGCAAAGACTTGGAGTTAGAAAACCAAAATGAAACAATATACTCGGCATTTCTCAAGCTGAAAGAACTAAAGAAAAAATTCAAGCCTCAACTTGCAATATTGAAGGATTCTATGGTGTAGGAAGCAATAAAAGATAATGGAAGAAATACACAGGCACTGCAGAAAAAAAAAAAATAATAAATGGTCAATGTTCAACTATTTCAAGGGGTAGCATGCTATCCAGAACCAATAGTACTGAAGGAAAAGTACAAGCTGCACTGAAGGTATTGCTGAAAAGCTAGGCTCCAGGAATTGAAGGAATACAAATTGAAATACTTCAACAAACTGATGCAGCAATGGAAGCACTCACTCATCTATGCCAAGAAATTCGGAAGATAGTTACCTGACCAACAAATAGGAAGAGATCCATATCTGTGCATATTACAAAGAGAGGTGATGCAACAGATTGCAATATCACATGCAAGTAAATTTTAACTGAAAATAATTTAAAAACAGGTATAACAGTACATTGACAAGGAACTGTCAGAATTGCAAGCACCAGATTCAGAAGAAGACATGGAACTAGAGATACCATTGTTGAGGTTCAATGATCTTAGCTTAAGGCAGAGAACACCAGAAAGAGGTTTATTTGTGCTTTATTGACTATGTAAAGGCTTTTGACTACATAGATAATGACAAACTATGGGCAACATTATGGAGAATGAGTATTCTAGAACACTGAATTGTGCTTATGAGGAACCTATACATAGTCCAAAGATCATAGAAGAAGTGATGCCTTTGAGTTGTGGTGTTGGAGGAGAATACTGAAAGTGCCATGGACTGCCAAAAGAACCAATAGATCTGTT
>NW_006408594.1:14445448-14447410 GCF_000296735.1 Chrysochloris asiatica
AATTATGGTGTTCACAATTAATATTAAAAGAACCATGAAATACCAACACCACTCGTCTGTCACTTTGTCGTACTGTGGCAGCTTGCGTGTTGCTAGCTGGAAGCTATGCCATGGATATTTTAAATAACAACAGGGTCACCAATGGTGGACAGGTTTCAGATGAGCTTCTAGATGAAGACAGACTAGGAAGGTGTAGAGATGGACTCCTTCCGAATATTTGTTGTTGTTACGTGCCATCAAGTCAGTACTGACTCATAGCGACCTTTTGAACAGCAGAACAAAACCCTGCCTGATCCTGGCTGGACCGACTTCATTACTGTCACCACACTTGAGTCCATCGATGCTGCCACTAGTCATTGTAAACCTTATAAATAGCAGTGGAACACTGTCAGCACCAGAATATTGAATGTTAAAACATGATGAAGAGCACCAGAATATTGTCAAATATAGTGTCAGAAGATGAGCTCCTCAAGTTTTGGAAGGTACTTAAAATACGACTGTGGAAGAGGTTCCACCTCAAAGTAGAGTAGACCAAGATGACTTGACTGCAGTAAAGCCCCCGGGACCTTCATTTGCTGATAAGGCACAGCTAAAAATGAAGCGAAACAGCTGTAAACATTCATTAATAATCAAACGTGGAATGCGTGAGGAATAAACATAGGAAAATTGGAAATTGTCAATAAACTGAAGCACTACTGAAGCCACTCACGCATGTATGCCAAGAAATTTGGAAGACAACTACTTGGCCAACTGACTAGAAGAAATCTGTATTCACGACCATTTCAAAGAGGGGTGATGCAATGGATTGTGGAAATAATCAGACAATATCATTGATATCCCATGCGAGTAAAGTTTTACTAAAGATAATACAAAAATGGCTGCAACCATTCATTGACAGAGAACTTCCTGATGTTCAAGCCTATTCAATGGAGGACGTGGAATGAGGGATGTCATTGCTGATGTTAGATGGATCTTGGCAAAAAAGCAGAGAATACCAGAAAGATATTTATCTGTGCTTTATTGGCTATGCAAAGGCATTTGATCGTGTGGATCATGAAAAGTTATGGACAATGTTATGAAGTATGAGGATTCTGGAACACTTAATTGTGCTCCTGAGTAAACTGTGCATAGACAAAGAGACAGTTGCTCAAACAAAATACAAGAGCATTGAATAGTTTAAAATTAGGAAAGGTGTGTGGCAGGGTTCTATTCTTTCACCATACTTAACCATTTTGTATGCTGAGCACATAATCCAAGAAGTTGGATTATATGAAGAAAAACATGACATCAGGATTGGAGGAAGAATCATTAATAATCTGTGATACACAGTTGATACAAACTTGCTTGCTGAAAGTGAAGAGGACTTAAAATACTTATTGATGAAGATCAAAGATCACAGCCTTCACTATGGGTTGCAACTCAATTTAAAGAAAACAAAAATCCTCACCACTGGACCAGTTAACATCTATATAAATTGAGAAAAGATTGAAGTTGTCAAAGGCTTCATTTTGTTCAGTTCAACCATCAAAACTCATGGAAGCAGCAGTCAGGAAATCAAACAACGGATTTCTGTGGCTGTTGTTAGGTGCCATCGAGTCAGTACTGACTCGTAGCGACCTTATGCACACCAGAAGGAAACACTGCTCCATCCTGGAAAAACCTACTATTATTGCCACGCTTGAGTCCATTGATGCTGCCACTTGGCCAATCCATCTCATTGCGGGTCTTCCTTTTTTTTCTCTGACCGTCCACATCACCAAACATGGTATCATCCTCCAGTGGCTGGTCCCTCCTGACAATATGTCCAAAATATGAGACACGAAGTTTGGCCATCTTGGTCTCCAAGGAGCCCTATGGCTGCACTTCTCCCAACACAGATCTGTTGGTTCTTTTGGCAGCCCATGGCACTTTCAATATTCTCCTCCAACACAATAACTCAAAAGCATCAACTCTTTTATGGTC
>NW_006408594.1:14450830-14457619 GCF_000296735.1 Chrysochloris asiatica
GGAGGCAACTCTTCCCCTGTCACATTTTGAGTGCTTTCTGACCCGAGGGTCTCATTTTCCAGCACTATATCTGACAGTGTTTCTCTGCTATTTGTAAGTTTTTCATTGACTATATATTTGCAAGTAGTTTGTCACTCCTTCTTCCTAGTCTGTCTTCTGGAAGCTCATCTGAAACCTGTCCACCATGGGTGACCCTGCTGGTATTTAAAATACCGGTGGCATAGCTTTCAAAATCACAGTAACTCACAAGCCACCACAGTATGACAAACTGACAGATGGGTGACGTATTAGTATCAGGTAAATCTGTTGCACAAGACTTCTTTAAAGTGTTCCAGAATAAAGATGTCAGTTTGAGGAATACGGTGCACCCGACCCAAGCCATGGTATTTTTGGTATCTTCATATGCATGTGAAAGTTGGACAGTGAATAAGGAAGACTGAAGAAGAATTGATTCATTTGAGTTATGGTGTTGGAGGAGAATAACAAAAGTACCATGGACTGCCAAGAGTACAAACAGATCAGTTTTGGAAGAAGTACAACCAGAGTGCTCCTTGGAGGCCAGGATGGCCAGAGTTCATGTCTCATACTTCAGACATATTATCAGGAGGGACCCAATCTTGGAGGAGGATATCATGTTTGGTAAAGTGGAAGGCCAGCGAAAAGGAGGAAGACCCCCAAGGCGATGAACTGGCATAGTGGCAGCACTAATAGACTCAGGTGTAACAATGATTGTAAGGTTTGCCCAGGACTGGGCAGTGCTTTGTTCTGTTGTGCATAGGGTCTCTATGAGTCGGTACTGACTTGGTGGCACCTAACAACAACAACAATAATGGAATAACAGAAGAACAAAGCTATCTGTCTTAGAAGAAGTGTAACCAGAATGGTCCTTAGAAGCTAGAATGGTAAGATTTTGTCTCTTATACTTTGGACATGTTTTAGGATGGACCAGTCCCTGGAGAAAGGCATCATGCTTGGTAAAGTGAAGGGGCAGCAAAAAAGAGGAAGGCCCCAAAGGAGATGGATTGACACAGTGGCAGCAGCAATGGGTTCAGATGTAACATCAATTGTAAGGATAGCGCAGGACCAGGACCAGGCACTCTTTCATTCTGTTGTGCATAGGGTTGCTATGAGTGGGAATCAACTTAACAGCACCTAACAAACAAACAATATATATTTATCTGGGAAATATATAAGCACATTACTAGAATTCCCCTGAAAGTAATAAGCATTTGATTCTACCATTTGTATATATTGAAGTATGTCCCCCAGAGTATGAAGGGGCTTCCAAAAGTTCATGGGAAATGGGATTAAGATAATGGATTTTTCCCTTAAAGTTTGTGAAACCCTGTGCATGTGTCATATTGACTGGAGCATGATTCTTAATGGTTTGACTGCTATGTAATGATGTAATCCTCCCTTCTGATATAATTTGATGTGATCATCCAATCAATTATAAGGGTGTTAGTGTAAGATGCAACACCTTTGTCAAGTCACAGTTCTGATCCAATATAAAGGGAGTTTCCCCGGGGCCTTGCCTGTATTACAATTTATAAAGAGAAGAGAAACAAGCAGAAAGCAATCTACTACCACCAAGAAAGAAGGACAAACAAGAGAGCACATTCTTTGGACCTGGGGCTCCTGCACCAAGAACTGCTTAGACCTAAGAGAAGACTCATTCCAAGACATGTGGAGATCTCCAGATGCTGAAAGAAGACAAAGACCTTCTTTTAAAGCCAGCACAGAGAGAAAATCTGCCCCTCACGCTGGCATTCTGAATTCAGACTTCTAGCCTTCTAAACAATGAGAAAATAAATTTCTCTTTATTAAAGTCCTCCACTTGTGATAGTTCTGTTAAAGTAGCACTGCACTGAATCCCTAAAACAACCACCCTTCTAGTTGAGAAATAATCAGTTCCAGAGGTATTATTGAAGCCCGGGCAAACCAGTTTAAATGATGATCAGACTGGATGCCCAGAGACTTCCTCTTCATCTCCTTTCCAGAGGAGGGTGAAAAATTATCTTTTCCATCTCCTAGTATCAGATATATTGGCAGCTTCAGTTCTCACCCACAGTACACCTTCAGTTAGGCTACCGAACCCTTTCCATTTAGGATTGTGACAATGGAACAGAGAGGAAAGGCTGAGAACCCTGGGGAAATCTCCACACTGCCAAGGACAGGTAGCCCGCCCACAATTCATTATATACATTTATTGGAGAGCTGGTAAGCAAATCAATGTCATCAATGATTTATTCCCTAATTTGCTCTGAGTATACACCTCATAAATCAATAATAGAAAATGGCACTAAAAGCATTGGTGTTAACTGTCAGCAGAAGGCAGTGTATCAATTATTTTAATTAAAAGAATGTGTGTGGTGACTGGTCCATGTGTTATATTAGATATGGTACATTTTTAAATTGCTTTCTTACATCAAAAGAAAGCCTAGGAGTTTGGAAAGGGAAGGAGAACTGTAAATTCACAGTAAGTGGCAAGAGTTCTGGCATTCCTGGGTAATGTATGGTAATTTGACATAGAGTCACATCCAAGAGCATTCTGGGAATGGAGATACTGTAATGTTCTTTGGTCCCAGGCCAGGCTAAATGAATAAGAGCCCTTGCAGATACTCTATAAGAAAGAAGTAAAAACAACAAGATGTGGCATCATCTGCTTTTAGATATCAGACAAAATTGATTCTAGCTTTCCCAAGCAAGTACATACAGAATATGGAAATTAAGAGGTTATCTAAAAATAACGACCATTAAAGTGAGCGATGCCTTTTGCCCTCCTCCAATTTTCTGAGGACCCTATTTGGTTTTTAGATAAGAAATCAATTAATATAAATCTTAAAGATTATCACACCATTTATCTGGGTAAAGAAAAGGAGAAGCCATTACACAAAGTGTACATTTCATTTTAATTTTTCCTGAAAGCACCAGCTGCCTTGATAAATGGATGGCACATGGCAGAAAAGCACTTTTTATAGAAGAAGCTTGTTATTTGTGTGCCAGGACAGGCATGTCTCCAGGCAGGAGACTATAGGGACAGCTAAGCAATCAGTCGCAGGTAGTGTAGGGGGTTATGCATTGGGCTGCTAACTGCATGGCCAGAAGTTCAAATCCACCATTTTGGGAGAAAGATGAAGCTGTCTTTTCATAGAAGCAGCAACCAAGAAATCAAACAATGTATTACCTTAGGCAAGTTTGCTATACAAGACCTTTTTAAAGTATTGAAGAGCAAAGACATCAGCTTGAGAACTAAGGTGTACCTGACTCAACCCATGGTATTTTCAATAACTTCATATGCGTGTGAAAGTTGGCCAGTGGATAAGGATGATTGTAGAAGCATTGATGCATTTGAGTTATGGTGCTGGAGGAGAATATCGAAAGTGCCACGGGCTGCCAAAAGAACCAACAGATCTATGTTGGAAGACGTGTAGCCAGAGTGCTCCTTGAAGGCCAGGCTGGCCAAATTTCATCTCTCATACTTTGGACATGTTGTCAGGAGAGATCAGTCACTGGAGAGGGATGTCATGTTTGGTAAGGTGGAGGGTCAGAGAAAAATAGGAAGACCCCCAGTGATATGGACTGGCAAAGTGGCAACATAAACAGGCTCAAGTGTGGCAACAATTATGAGGTTGGCCCAGGACTGGGCAGTGTTTCGTTCTGTTTTGCATAGGGTCACTATGAGTCAGTACCAACTCGATGGCACCTAACAACAACAACAATCTGCTCCTTTAAAGATTTAGTATTAAATATTCTATACAGCACACCACCACAACCAATCAGTGATTCTAGTCTAAAATTGATCATGCTTTCATTAGGGAAAAGTTGTAGATAAATGGCACTGTAATAAAGTGGGTACAAGTGCATATTTTGAGTCAGATAAAAACCAAAACAAAGCCAATTTCTGTGAAGTTGATTCTAATAACAGTGACTCTACAGGACAGAGGAGAATTGCCCCCATAGAGTTTCTAAGGCTCTTGTCCTAACAGAAGCAAACTGTCACATCTTTCTGCTCTTTGAGAGCTGATGAGTTTGAACTGCTAACCTTTAATTTAGCAGCCAAATGCTTTAACCACTATGCCACTAGGGTCCTGATGTCAAACAAAACAAAACAAACAAACAAAAAAACCAAACTCACTGCCATTGGGTCAATTCTTTGTGAGAACAGACAGTCTCATCATTCTTCCATGGAGCAATTGGTGGGTTTTAACCACCAACCTTGCAGTTAGCAATTCAATGCCTAACCTGAAGCATCACCAGGGATGCAAACCCACTGTCATGAAATCAATTCAGATTCATAATGACTCTAAATGAGATTTCTGAACCTATAAATCTTTACCAGAGCAGACAGCCTCCTTTTCCTCCCAAGGAGTAGCTCATGGATTTGAACCTGTTGTTCAATGCCTAACTCATAGTGCATTCAGGACTCCTTTTAGTTTAACACATACCAGCTGTGTGAGCTAGGACAGAGCAAGTTAATCTCTTAGCATCTCAGTATCTGCATCTGTAAAGGGAAGTGAGAAAACCTACAATTTACAGAATGGTTGTAGGATTCCAAAGATGATGCACATAAATCAATTAGCAGAGTGCCTGGACCCATTTTAAAAAACAAAAAAGTCTGCCTATTAATTGTTTCTTTCTTATGGTGACCCTATGTGTTATAAGTTAATTAACAACCTGTAATATGTAGATGAGGAGCTCTGGTAGTGTAATGGTTATGAATCAGGCTGCAAGCCACAAGGTCAGCAGTTCAAAACTACCAGCAGTTCCATGAGAAGATGAGGCTTTCTGGTCCCGTAAAGATTTACAGCCCTAGAAACTCTATGCAGGGTCGCTATGAGTTGGAACTGACTCCCTGGCACATAACAACTACAACAACAATATGTAGATGATACAACATACCTTGTTGAAAGCAAAGACAACTTAAACTATTTACTGATAAAGATCAAAGACCACCGTCTTCCGTATGAATAGCACCTCACCACTGGATGAATAAATAACATCACAATAAATGGAGAAAAGACTGAAATTGTCAAAGACTTCATTTTACTTGGATCCAAAATCAGCACTCATAAAAGCAGTAGTCAAGAAATTGAATGACATATTGCATTAGGCTATTCTGCTTCCCAAGACCTCTTTTAGTGTTCAAAAACAGACATTACTTTGAGGACTAAGGTCATATGTCTAACCCAAGCCATGCTATTTTCAATAACCTCATATGCATGTGAAAGTTGGACAGTGAACTGGGAAGGCTGTAGAAGAATTGATGCATTTGAGTTATGGTGTTGTAGAAGAATATTAAAGGTACTTCCAGAAGAACAAATATTTGTGTTAAAAGAACTACAACCATGTAAGCCCATCTTCAGCTATTAACTGACTGGAATACCTAAAAGGGGTGCTAGAACTTTCCCAATGAAAGAGGCTTCTTGCAGAACCTTTGTAGCGTATAAGACCTTAGATAAAACCCTGATCCTCATCCAGAACCTTCTGAGGTGGGAAATTCCCACTTGAAAGGACATGCAGTCCAGTTTGGAGCAGCTAGAGGAACAGAAGATACTTCTTTAAAGAAAAAACAACAGGACAAATCCAAAACAAAAATGGCATTCTGGCTACTACAAGAACAAGCAAGTTGTTCACCAGGGAGCCATCAAGGCAAGCCATTAAGTTCCTCAAGGACAAACCCCTTCCAAGACTGAAACTCACAAGCAGTCATGTAAGCTAGCTGGCAACCATGGTCTATTGGTGAGTGGAAGTAGGCGAAAAGCAGCAATGAAGATACGAGTTGAGTTTGACCATGTTCCATAGACCTGGAGATGAGAGAGAGAAAAGGAAGGGCTGGTTGGTCCAAAGTATGGTGACACCTGGAGACTCCTACACCCATGGACAAGGATATAGCCGTGGAAGGCTAGAGCTGAGAATGAAGTATTATCTGATATGAAGTGATAGGAGATGAACAAAGTGTCCAAACTTGAAGATAGTACCCATTTGATGTAATTTCAATTGCTGGATGATCAGATCTTGACTAGAGGAAGATAAAACAGTTTTTGATAAATGAAACAAGTGTAAATTGCTACAATCTGATGAACTTGACCTGTATTTATGGTTGTAGTAGCTCAAAATACAGAGGGGAAGGAATCTTCACATTAAGGATCATTCCCATCCCCTCTATGTTGTTGTTGTTGTTGTTAAGTGCTGTTGAGTCGATTCTGACCCATAGTGATCCTGTATAGGGTTTCCAAGGAGTAGCTGGTGAGCTTGAACCACTGATTTAGAAGTTCTTGCAACTTTGTAGTCTGATGCATTTGCCCACAGCGCCACTGGGGATGGGCAACTTAAACACATTGGCTACCTAAACTTGTGGGGGAGGGGGAGCTATAAAGGCATGAAGTGACTGGCTTACAAGTTTTCAAGACAGAGTTTAGTTTCTGAGTGTGCAGGGGAAGGTAGAATCCCCACAGAATACTTTTCATCTTGTCTAGATGGGTCTGGTGAAAGGATATGGGGATTAGATTCTTATGATTCAATAGTAATTATTATCATGACTAATTGTGATGGTCACAACTGTAAAGATAAAAGTTTTGTAACATAAAGGGGAAAATAGTTAATCTTACATTCCAGAAACAGAGGACCTTAGGACCATCAAGGGAGAAGCACACGAGTGGAATGAGGGACCCTATCCAGAGAAGCAATGACACCAGAGCTGGGGGCAGAGAGGATGACATGAAGAAAGGGAGCAGCTGAGGACTCTAGCCTCATGGGAAGAGAAAAGCTGTGTGCTGGCAACCAGGA
>NW_006408594.1:14457929-14465499 GCF_000296735.1 Chrysochloris asiatica
AATATTATTAGGAAGGACCAGTCCCTGGAGAAGGATATTGAAAAGAGGAAGATCCCCAAAGAAATGGATTGGCACAGTTACAGCAGCAATGGAGACAAGTGTAACAAAGGTTGTGAGGATAGCACAAGACCAGGCAGTGTTTCATTCTGTTGCATAGCATTGCTATAAATTAGAATTGACTTACAGGGACCTAGTAACATTAACAGCAACAATGTATTACAGAGTAGAACTCCTCCATTGGGCTTTCTTGGCTATAATCCTTAGGCAAGTGAACTGCCAGACATTTCTTCCATAGTGCCACGGAATGGGTTGGAACTGCCAATTGCTTGATTAGTCATTGTTGTTGTTAAGTGCTGTTGAGTCACTTCCAACTCATAGGGGCCCTATAGTTGAGCACAAACCATTTGCACCAAGAATATTTGTTGTTGCTATTAAGTGTCGTCGAGTCAATTTCAACTCATAGTGACCCTGTATAGAGTTTTCAAAGAACAGCTGGTGGGCTTGTGGTTTACAGTCCAGTGCTGACAGAATAAAATGTACCAATACAAACATAAAAACCAAAGGTGAAGTTGGGGAAAATGGACACATATACTACCAAGCCATCCCATGGAAATAATGATTAGTGTATGTACCTGAAGGTAGAGAAATCCATTGGAGTGACTGGATTGGAGGAGACATGTTGGTCTAAGACTTAGAGCACTCAGCTGGTAAGCAAACATTAGGTGGTTCGAACCCACCAACAACTTCTGGAAAGTAAGAAGAGGCAGTCTATTTCCATAAAGAGTAGTCTTGGAAACCCTATGGGCAGTTCTACTTGGAAACCCTATGGGCATGGTGTGATGTGTGTACTGTGGACCCGGTGGTGAATCTGTATGAGTGTGGTGCATATGTGGTGTGTATGGTGTGACTGTGTGTACATATGTGGTATGCTAGGTATATGATTGTGGTATGGGTGTGGTGTGTTACACATACTGCATGTGGTGTGTGTGCTTGGTGGAGAGTGTCAGTGTATGTGGTGTGATATATGGTAGGTGGGAGTAATGAATGTGTGTATGTAGTGTGTGTGTATGGTATATACGATGAGTGTGTGTGTGGTGAGTGTGTGTATGTGGTTTGTATGTATGCATGCTATGTGGTGTGTGTGTGTGGTGTATATTAAAAAGTCTTAAAAAGCAAAGATATAACAAAGCTGGGATGGCTCCTGGCCCAAGCCATTGTTTTCTCAATCTCCTAATGGATTACAATTCAACATAAAGAAAACAGAAATCCTCACAAATGAGCCAATAGGCAATATCAGGGCAAATGGGGAAAAGATTGAAGTTTGACATCAAGGAGTTCCTTTTACTTGTATTCACAATCAATGTTCATGGAAGGAGCAGTCAAGAAATCAATGTATGGTTTTAGGCAAATCTGCTGCAAAAGACCTCTTTAAAGTGTCAAACAGTAAAGATGTCTCTTTGAGGACTAAGGTGAGCCTGACCCAAGCCATGATCTTTTCAGTCACCTCATATGCATGTGAAAGCTGAATAATGAATAAGGAAATTGATGCATTTGAATGACAGTGTTGGCGAAGGATATTGAAAATACTCGGGACTTCCAGAAGAACCAATAAATCAGTTAGAAAGCTCCTTAGAAGTGAGAATGGTAAGACTTTTCTCACTTACTTTGGACCTGTTATTAGGAGGGACCAGTTCCTGGAAAAGGACATCATGCTTGGCAAAGTAAAGGGTTGCCAGAAAAGAGGAAGACCCCCAAGGAAATGGAGTGCAGCAGCTGCAACAATGGGTTCAAACATAACAGTTGTGAAGAAGGCACAGAACTGGGCTGTGTTTCATTCCATTGTGCATGTTGTTAAATGTCATCAAGTCGGTTCCAACTCATAGCAACCCTGTATAGGATTTCCAATGAGAGGTTTGTGGGTTTGAACCATTGACCTTGTGGTTAGCAGTCCAGTGCTTATCTGACAGTGCCACATCAGGACTTGGATGTGCATAAGATCTAACAACAATTATATTCAAAGAGATTAGTTATAACTCTGTGTGCAAGCAAGCCTGCAGGTGCACAGGAATTGCCAAAGTGGAACCTAAGAATAGGGATTAGAGGAAAGGAGGATGGCAAGGTCCTCTCTAGTAACTACTCTGGCATCTCCTCTTGCCTGTGTCCACATTCTTCTCTTCACCTGGAATGCCCTCTTACCTCTGATCTTTCTTTCAGGGTCTGAAAGGAACCCTCCCCAAGAAACCATTTCTGTTTCCCTCTAGTAGCTATGGTCCTTCCTGATCTCATACTTCCAGCACCTCATACTTCTCTGCTAGAATTTAATGCCCAGTCCTAAGGCATCTTCTTAGTACCCAAGACAACAGGAGCTCTACTGGAGCAGAGACCACATCTGTTCACTGCATTGTTCACTTCTTTATTCCAAGTTTCCTTGTTGTTATTGTTGGGTGCAGTTGAGTTGGCTCTAATTCATCATAAACCCATGTGTAACACTGACTGGTCCTGGACCATCCTCAAAATCGTTATGTTTGAGCCCATTGTTGCAGGACTGTGTCAATCCATCTCCTGAAGCGACTTTTTCTTTTTCACTGACCCTCTACTTTGTCAAGCATGATGTTCTTTTCCAAGGACTGGTTCTTCCTGAGAACGTGTCCAAAGTACAGGAGATGAACTCTCACCATACTCATTTCTGAGGAGCATTTTGGTTGTATTCTCCCAGGACAGATTTATTTGTTCTTCTGGCAACCATGGTATTTTCAATACTTTTCACCAACACTATAATTCAAAGGCATCACTTCTTCTTTGATCTTTGTTATTCATTGTTCAGTTTTCACATGCATATGAGGTGATTGAAATTATCATCCTTTGGGTCAGGGCAGCTTAGTCTTCAAAGTGATATCCAGGTTTTTAGGTCTTGGTTTAATAAATGACAGAATGTATAAGCAAATTATATACTTAGCTTACTTCCCTGCTAGATTTCTACCCTGTTGAGGCCAGCCCTACATTCCTTGCATCTTCACAGACCTATCATGGAATCTGTGATGAACATTAAAAAGAGTTTAAATGAAGGCCAGCTCTGTGGATGGACAGGTAACGGGGACACTTTGGGGAACAGTAACAAGTTTCCCTTTTTAAAGGATTCAAAAGCAAAGATATCAGTTTGAGGACTAACATGCGCCTACCGCAAGCCAAGGTATTTTCTATATCCTCATACGCATGTGAAACTTGGGCAATGAATAAGGAAGACCATAAAAGAATTGATGCATTTGAGTTATGGTGTTGGAGGAGAATATTAAAAGTACCATGAACTTCTACAAGAACAAACAAATCTGTGTTGAAACAAGTACAGCCAGAATGCTTCTTGGAAGCCAGGATGGTGAGACTTTATCTCTCATACTTCCGACATAGTATCAGGAGGGACCAGTCCCTGGAGAAGGACATCATGTTTGGTAAAGTGGAGGGTGATCAAAAAAGAGGAAGACCCTGATGAGATGGATTGGCACAGTGGCAGCAGCAGCTATGGACTCAAGTGTAACAATGATTGTAAGGATGTTGCAGGACCAGGCAGTGTTCCATTCTATTGTGAATAGAGTAGCTGTGAATTGAAACTGACTTGACGGCACCTAACAATAACAACAGCAAGTTTCCCTGTAAGTCCTCATTATCCTTCAAAGATAGACTTGTCCTCTTGCTGTTGGTGTCTCAGCTTTTCCATTCGTGAAAGCAGAGCAGTTGGCCCATGGCAATGACAACACTACATCATCAGACCTCAGGCTGTTAACTCAGAACCCAGGGCAAATCTTGTCCAGTTCCCATGACCTCACTGAACAAAATCATGGTCAGAGTGAACCCCACCCTCCCTCTAACTTCTTGGTATGAACACACAGGAGACACCAGTGTTCACTCCACCCTTACTCATTCATTGGCATTGCAGCCTCAGTCATATTCATAGGGGTTTATCCAAGTGATTTGTGCCAATTTATATTATAGGTCATCACTTCACATAAACCCACCTAAGGCATACTGAATCTGAGAATCTGGAATTAAAGTACATGGATTTTAAATTCTGGATTCTTTTAAAAATTTTGAATCTGCCAGATTTGGAAGTACATTGACATTTACTATTCTTCCATACAACTATAAAACATTGAACCTCAGACTCTCAAAAAAGGCTAAAAGAGATGTGTGCTGTTATTGTTGTTGCTAAGGAGCTCTGGTAGCGTAGTGGTTACGAGTCGGGCTACTAACTTCAAGGTCAGAAGTTCGAAACTACCAGGTGCTCTGTGGGAGAAAGATGAGGTTTTCTGCTTCCATAAAGTTTTACAGCCTTGGAAACCCTGTGCAGGGTCATTATGAGTCAGAATTGACTCCATGGCACACCACCACCACCATTGTTGTTGCAAGTGCCTTCGAGTCAGTTCTATAACATGGCATCCAAGGAGTGGCTGGTAGGTCTGAACTGCCAACTTTGCCATTAGCAGTCCAGTGCTTATTCTATAGCCTCATACCAGGATTCCATTGTTGTCAAGTGCTTTTGAGTTGGTTCCAATTTATGGAGACTCTGTTTCTGATGCTATAAATCTTTGTGGGAACAAAACCCCTCATTCTTTTCCTGCAGAGTTGCTGGGGGGCTTGAACTACAAACTTTGCCATTTACACTCCAGTGCTTTTCCTACAGAGACACCAAATTCCCCAAGGATATGTGTACAAAGATATAAACATATGATAGTAGATACACTTTCACTGAAATGTGCATTCATCATCTACTCTATGTAAATATTGTATGTGTACTTGAAAGAGTCCTGGTGTGGTGCTGTAGAATAAGCACTGTACTGCTAACCACAAGGTTCAAACCCACCAGCTGCTACTTAGAAATTGTATACAGGGTCACTATGAGTAGGAGCATTACTCATAGTGTCATTAACAACAACAATAACAACAACAACAACAATGTGCTTGAAAGAATACAAATACAAACAACTATGGAACAGACATACTTCTCAATGACCTTACTAGTAAGCAGGAGAAACAGTGCAATAGTTGCTGTTGTTAGGTGTTGTCAAGTCACTTCTGACCCATAGAGCCCCTATAAACAACCGAACAAAACATTGGTCAGTTCAAGGCCATTCTCACTATTGTTGCTATGCTTGAACTTATGGTGTCAGCCCATCAAGTTGAGTGTCTTCTTTTTCACTGACTCTCTACTTTAGAGTTGTTGTTGTAAAGTGCCTTCAAGTCAGCTCTGACTCATAGTAACCCTGTGTAGGGTTTCTGAGGAGCAGTTGGTGAGTTTGAACTGTCAGTCTTTGGTTCTCAGTCCAGTGCTGATCCAATAGTGCCACACGACCCTCTACTTTACCGAGTATGAATTCTTTCTCTAAGGATTGGTCCCTTCCCATAACATCTCCAAAGTACATGAGATGAAGTCTTGCCATTTCTGGCTTCTAAGGAGTATTATAACAGTATTTCTTCCAATATAGCTCAGATCATAATTTAGAATCATTCATTCTCCTTCAGTCTTCCTTATTCATTGTCCAAATTTCACATGCATATGAGTCAATTGAAAATGACATAGCTTGGGTCAGGCCCACCTTAGTCTTCAACGTGACTTCGTTGCTTTTTTATTATTATTACTTTAAAGGGGTCTTTTGTAGCAGATTTACCCAATACTGTATTTGTTTGATTTCTTGACTTGCTTGAATGGGTGTTGACTGTGAATCCAAGTACTTTTTTCCTTTTATCATGATTTTGTTTATCAGTTCAGTTGTGAGAATTTTTGTTTTCTTTAAGTTGATATGTTATTCAACCGGAGTCTATGGTCTTTGTTCTTTATCAGCCAGTGCTTCAAGTCCTCTTCATGTTAGTAAGCAAGGCTGTATCATCTGCACATCACCGATTGTTAATAAGTCTTCTTTAAATCCTAATTCTCTGTTATTCTTCATATTATGGTGAAAGGATACAATCTAGAAGGAAACCATTCCTGATCTGGAACATGCAATATCTTTTCGGTCTATTCAAATGACAGCCTCTTGGCCTGTGTTCAGGTGCTACATGAGTATAATGACGTGTTCTGAATCTCCACTCTTTATAATTTGATCCAGAATTTCTTATGATCCACACAAATGTCTTTGTATATGCAATAAAACACAGGAAAACATCTTTCAGCCAAGATCTATCTGACATCAGCAATGGTATCCTTTGTTCCATATCCTCTTCTGAACTCAGCTTGAATTTTTGGAAAATTTTTAATGATCTTCAGCAAAACTTTGCTTGCTTGTGATATTAATGATTTGTGTTGTTGCTCAGTGCCATCAAGTTGGTTCTGACTCATAGTCACCCTATATGGGGTTTCCAAGGAATGGCTAGTGGATTTGAACCACCAACTTGACAGTTAGCATTCCAGTGCTTATCCTTCAGTTCCATGCAAGGACCTTTCTATTGAATGAACATGAGTATGGATCTTTCCAGTTGTCCAGGTAGCTGTCTTCCAAATTTCTTGGCATAAGTAATTGAGGGCTTATGGTACTGCATTCATTCGTTAAAACATCTCATTTGGTTTCTGTCAATTCTTAAAACCTTGATTTTCACCAAGATTCATCAGCTTGAGCATCTTCCTTCAGTACCATCAGTTCTTGATCTTATACTTCCCCAGGAATTGGCTGAATGTTAACCAATTCTTTTTGGTAGAGCAACTTTGTGTCTACCTTCCATCTTCCTTTGAAGCTTCCAGCATCCTTCAATATTTTGCCCATGCTGCTATTGTTTCTGGGTGCCATCAAGTCAATTCAACTCATAATGACCCCACGCACAACAGAATGAAACATTGCCCAGTCCTGAACCATCCTTACAATTGTTATGTTTGAGCCCATTGTTGCTGTGACTGTGTCAATTTATCCGGTTGGGGGTCTTCCTCTTTTTCACTCACCTTTCACTTTTCCAAGTATGCTATTTTTCTCTAGGGACTGGTCATTCCTGATAATATATTTAAATATATATTATCCATCCTGGCTTCTAAGGAGCATTCTGGCTGTACTTCTTCCAAGATAGATTTGTTTGTTCTTCTGGTATTTTCAATATTCTTTGCTAACACATTAATTCAAATGCAGTGATTCTTCTATGGTCCTCCTTCTTCACTGTCTAACTTTTACATGAATATGAGGTCATTGAAAATACCTTGATATGTGTCAGATGCACCTTAGCCCTCAACTGACATCTTTGCTCTTGAACACTTTCAAGAGATCTTTTACAGCAGATTTGCCTAATGCGATATGTTGTTTGATTTCTTGACTGCCGATTTTATGAGTATTGATTGGAGATCCAAATAAACTGAAGTTTTTGACAACTTCAGTCTTCTCTCCATTTATCACGATGTTATGTATTGATCTACTTGTGAGGATTTCCATTTTCTTTACACTGAGGTGCAATCCATACTGAAATCCTTAATCTTCATTAGTAAGTATTTTAAGTACTCTTCATTTTCAGCAAGCAAGGGCTGTCTCACCTGTATATCACAGATTGCTAATGAGTCTTTCTCCAATCTTGATGCCATGTTCTTCCTCATATACTTCAGCTT
>NW_006408594.1:14467154-14471262 GCF_000296735.1 Chrysochloris asiatica
ATAACAACAAAATATAGTCTCTTGTCATAATAACAATCATGATAATAACTCATTTCAATTAAAGTATCTTTGAAAGTAAATAACAGAAAATGCTAACAAAAAACTGGCTTAAATAATTTGAAAATATATTAGCAAGTACAAAGGATGGGTAGTTTAGGATTGGATAATTTTGAGAAATAATCTCCTCTCCATTTTTCACTCTACATATTCAAAATTGACTTATTCATCATTACTTAATTCCTCTGTACTATTTCTATATGTAATGTCTGGACATAGCAATTTCCAGAGGCAAAAATGAGGCCATTTCTTCTGTTGTCTCCTTTGGAGAAGAAAGGAAATCTTTTCCAGAAATCCCCTGGCAGATCTTTTATCCATGTCTTGATCCAGACCCGGGTCCCTCTCCCATTTCTGCACCATTTTTAGAAAAATTGATATGGAACCACTATGGTCAGGATTTACTCAATGGATATCATCTATGTTCCCAAAATTGTTGTTATTATTAAGCACCTTGGAGCTGGTTCCAACTCAAAGCAACTCTGTATAAGGTTTCTGAGAACCAGCTTGTAGGTTTGAACCACTGACCTTGTGGTTAGCATTTCAGTCCTTTTCCTACCAAGAGTCCATGTGCCCAGATTGGTAGACACCAAACATAATTGAGGCTCTGGAGTCAGGAAAATGGAGACAGGAGAGAAAGTAGAAGGACAACCAGCAATATCTAGTAGAATACCTAATGTTGACTTGCAATGGGAAGGTTCTTAAATCTTCATAGAATCATCACTTGAGTATAAACTCCATGTTGTTGTTGTTGTCAGTTGTCATCGAGCCAAATCCAATTTATGGTGATGGAATAGCAGAATGGTTGTTGGTGTATACTCTCCATGAACTGAAAGATTTTTGTATAATTTATTCTAAGATATATCCAAAGTACAAAGGAAGTGCCTAACACATAGTAGATGCTCAAGTAATACACACTGAGAGAATGAAGTGCCAGAAATATTGTGGCAGTCTTGTTTTACAGACTTGGAAAGTAATAATGTGGGGTTTTCCAGTTGTTCATGTAGCTCAGGGATGGGAAACCTTTTTTCTTCCAAGGGCCATTTAGACATTTATAATATCATTCGTGGGCCATACAAAATTATCAACTTAAAAATGTGCCTGCTAATTTAGTCAAACATTGAATTAACTCACTCCTAAGCTGCTCCTTGGAAACCCTATATAGGGTCACTATGGGTCGGAACGGATTCAACAGCATTTCACAACAATGTGATGACTGGAAGTGCAGTTACCGTGGCAGGGCCAGACCAAATGATTTTGTTGGCTGTATACAGCCGAAGAGCCAGATGTTCCCCACCCTTGATCTAGCTATTAGATTCCAGAAGAAGGATTTAAACTTACAAATTCTAAATCCAGTGCTTATTTGAATCACTTTGCCCATTTGCTTTACTGATTGCTGCTAAGCGCCAATTTTGACTCATAGAGGCTCCAGATGACAGACAACAACTGCCCATAAGCATAGTGGTTATGAACTGGGCTGCTGACCTCAAGGTCAGCAGTTCGAAACTACCAGCTGTTCCATGGGAGAAAGATGAGGCTTTCTGCTCCCGTCAAGATTTACAGCCTCGGAAATCCTATATAGGGTCGTTATGAGTTGGAACCGACTCCACGGCACATAACTACCACCATTCTGCAGGAGTCCTGGTGTGGTGCAGTGGGTTAATGCGCCTGACTGCAAAGCCATTTGAACTGCAAGGTCGGAAACCCTATACAGGGTCACTATGGGTCAGAATTGATTTGACAGCACTTAACAACAAGAACATTCTGTATGAGACCAGATTGCCATTTTTTTTTTTCCTAAGTGCCTCTGGATGGGTTTGAAACACCAAACTTTCAGTTAGCAGCTGAGTACATCACCATCGTGAAGTATTAATTCTGACTACAAAAGTTAGGAAATTTCATAAAGAAGGCACATAAAATCTGTGTGGAGTTATAAATATACACATTCATGCATGTAATAACAATAACTCTTTCTAGGTAGGATCAAGTTCAAACTTCTGACTTTCCATGTAATGGTTATAAAACGTCATATGCATATGAGCATAACAAACATTCTTTTCTTAATTGTCTTTTAGAATTTTTATGTTCCTTTTCTTCACTGTATTTAATAGCAACACCCTGGATTCTATCAGCAGCTCCCTCGATAGTTCAGCATCTACCTTTCGGTTAGAACGTGAGATTGACCTTCCTAATCTGGATGCATGCGCCTGGACCATTTCATTCATTGATACAGTCACTCAGCAGCTATGTACTGAGCACATGATGCCAAGGACATAGCAGCCAGCAACACTGACCGAGCAGATGCTTGTTTGCTTTACCAGGCAGGAGAGGGAGCTATGAAGAGAAACAACGAGGAGAAGAGGTGCAATTTCATAGACAATAATTAGAGACAGCCTCTCCAGTGAGGTGATACTGAATTATACCTAAATGAAGTACGGGAATCAAATGAAGAATATTCTAGTCTGAGAGAACTGGAAGCATAAAGTTCCTGAGTTAGAGGAAGACTTGATTTGTTTGAAGAACAGTGAGAAGGGCAGTGTGGCCAGAATGGAAAGTGAGAGGTGCTCAAAGAATATTGATGAAGGTTCCTTCACAGCCTCCTTAAGTGTGTCCTGTGCCAGGGATGGCTAGAGGATTATGCATGCTCTTTCAAGGTGATTTCAGTGAATTTGCTCTATGTAAAGTCTTCAGACATAAGTGAAATTAGCTCCAGGTCAGCATCTGAGAGAAGCTATGTGGCATGTCAGTTATGAGGCTGGACTCGGATACCAGAAAGACCACCAATAGAATTCAATCTCAGTCATATACTTACTGCCACATATAAGTCACATGCTTCATACTTTGACCCAGGGCAAATCATGTGACTTCTCAGAGCCTCAGTTTGTTCACCTGTAAAATATGAATTGTCATATTTACCTTATAGTATTGTAAAGATTCCTGGTGTGGCACTATGGGTTAATGCGCCAGACTGCAAAGCAGTTTGAACTGCAAGGTCAGCAGTTCAAGCTCACCAGCTGCTCCTTGGAAACCCTATACAGGGTCACTATGGGTCGGAACCGACTCAACGGCACTACACAACAACAACAAATGTAAAGAGTAAGTGAGAGATTATGTATGTGATGAAACACAGTGTCTGGCACATAGTGGTGGTTAGGTGCTGTGGAGTCGGTTCTGACTCATAGCAACCCTGTATAGGGTTTCCAAGGCTATAAATCTATGCAGGAGTAGAAAGTCTCAACTTTCTCCTATGGAGATGCTGGTAGATTCAAATTGCAGGCTTTGCACTTAGCAGCCCAACGCATACCTGTTACACTACCAGGGCTCCTTCTGGCATGTAGCAGGTGCTCAATAAAAGCTCATTGTTGCTATTATTGGAGTGTTGGTGTGGTGCTGTGGGTTAATGCACTGGACTGCGAAGTCAGTTTGAACTGCAAGGTCGGCGGCTCAAGCTTACCCTCCACTCCTCTGAAACCCTATACAAGGTTGCTATGGGTCAAAGCCAACTGGATGGCACTTAACAACAACAAGTTGCTATTATTATGGAGTCCTGGTGTGGCACTTACAATAAGCACTGGACTGCTAACATCAAGGTTGGCAGTTCAAACCCACCAGCCACTTCTCAGAAATCCCATGCAGGGTCACTGTGAATTAGAACCAACTCGACAGCACTGAACAACAACAACGTTGATATTGTGCAACCTTGGATGGCACAAAAGGTTAAGCTACTAACCAAAAGGTTGGCAGTTCTAATTCACCCAAAAGAACTTTGGGGAAAATGCCTGGTGATCTACTTACAAGGATCACAACCTTTGAAAATTCCAAGGGGTACTGCTCTACTCTGACACACATAGGGTCACCATGAACTGGACTGGACTCATGGCAACTGATATTGCTAATTTCATTGTTCTTAGTGTTATTAACGAGTGTTATTTAGACAGCACTACAGACAGATTCAGAAAAACGTGGCATCAGGATTGGAGGAAGACTCATTAACAACCTGCGATATGCAGATGATACAACCTTGCTTGCTGAAAGTGAAGAGGACTTAAAACAT
>NW_006408594.1:14471852-14489382 GCF_000296735.1 Chrysochloris asiatica
GCCAGGTGGCATCATTGATGGACTCAAGTGTGGCAGCGGTAGTGAGGTTGGCCCAGGATCGGACATTGTTTCATTCTGCTGTGCATGGGGTTGCTGTGAGTCTGTTCCAACTAGATGGCACCTGACAACAACAACAACAGACAGATTCACTAAGCTAGGCCCTTCCAAAGCCATGTCAAATATTCAAAACTAAAAGGAGTCTTCCCAGAAACATAAACCATTTGCAATTACAGAAACAGGCAGTGAGGTCCTTTGGCACAAGTCTGGCAGCTGCTCAAGGCAGCCTAGAAACTGGCACCTTCTTGGCTATGAACAGAGGACAAGCTATCCAGGGCAGAGGTGGGGTGGGAAGAACAACAAAGGCTCCTCTTAGCCGGGAGATGTGGACTGGAACTCCACACCTTAGCAGCTCTTTCATGGCTGGCTCTCAGTAACCCCAGAACAGACTGTTTTCTCTGCTGCTCTCCTCCAAGAAGCCAAATATAACTCATCCAGGCAGCACACCTGGGCCTGTGGTTTGGACCATGGTGGAGGGCAAAGAAGGTAGGAGCTACTGAAAGACCGGGATGAAAGCCAGCCACACGCCAGGCCTGAGGTAGCTGTGGGAGACCTCAACTGGAGTCCAGGGACAAAGGAATCCCAAGGCTGTCTGACTCTGAAGCCCTCTTGCCTCCATACCACAGTCTCCAGTGTGACGAACCATGTTGTCGCCTTCACTCTGACTCACAAGGGACCCTGCGTGTGTTGGACTGGAATGTTTTCATTGGCTGATTTTTCAGAAGTAGATCACCAGGCTTTTTTCTCAAGGTGCCTCTGGGTACACTCAAACCTTCAAACTTTCAGTTAGCTGCTGCACATATAAAGTATTACATCACCCACATGTTCCCTGGGAAAGATGAAGTAGGAGCCACTTATCTTCCTCAAACTGAGAACAAGGAATTCCACATTGCAGGGAGGATGCTTTGTACCTAAGCAAGGGATGCATCCCGTGAGAGGGAAGGGAGGAGGAGCAGAGCTCTGCAGGGCTTCTATTTGGCTCTTTGCTGGGAAAGCAGGGAGACAGGGAAGGCATGGCATTCTCCCTCTTGGCTCAGCTCTTTCCTATCTGGCTAAACAAACTTCAGTAGGATCTTTGATTACTGTGGCAATTGACAGTTAAAAAGCACAATTCTTCAGCAAGCCTTTCCTAAAATCCAGTCCTGGTGTGTCGCTGTAGGATAATCACTGCAAGGTTGTTGGGTCAAACCGACCAGCGGCTCCTCAGAAACCCTCTATAGCGTCTCTATGAGTCAGAACTGACCCTATGACACCTAACAACAACAGCAATAAGTGCACAATGGACCCCCATGTAACTCCCAGTACTCTCTCCCCAGCCAGGACTATTGTTCATGCTTTAGAAGGGCTCCTCCCTCCCCTGGGCGTAAACCAATCCTGACTTCTGATTGTTCCCTTCTCATCTATTCTAACAAATATCTGAGCCCTAAGGAGCTCTGGTAGCGTAGTGGTTACAAATCGGGCTGCGAACCTTAAGGTCAGCGGTTTGAAACTACCAGCCGCTCCGCGGTAGAAAGATGAGGCTTTCTACTCCCGTAAGGATTTACACCCTCGGAAACCCTGTACAGGGTCGCTATGGGTCGGAACCGACTCGATGGCACATAACAACAACAACCGTGATAGGCAAGCACTGGACCAGGCAGCAAGGACTCAAAGGTGCAGAAAATTGAGCCCCCACTTTCAAATACCTCAGCTGCCCCTACTCCTTACCACCACACCCTTCACCCAGCCACCCCCCACCACACCCACACTCCTTGGCACAAGGAGGTTTCTTATTACACCCTATCTGATCTCACAGCAGGAGTCCCTGGAGGGTTCAAAGAGCTAACACAATTGGCTGTGAACTGAAAGCTTGGAGATCTGAGTTCAGCCAGAGGTACCTGGAAAGAAAGGTCTGGCAATCTACTTCTTTAAAAAATCATTCATTGAAAACCCTGTGGAATGCAGTTCTACTCTGCACTCATAGTATTGCCTCCACAGCAACTGTTTCTCAGTCTCAGCCCTCCAATTTACCAGCTGTATGGGCTTGGGCAGGAAATTCATTCTCTCAGAAACTCTTTTTTTCATCTACAAAATGGGAACAACTGCCTATCTAGTTTCCCCTAAAGGTGTATGACTGGCACAAATAGTTTGTGCTGGGAGTCCTGGTGTGGCGTTATAGGATGAGCACTGGACTATTAACAGTAAGGTCAGTGGTTCAAATGCACCAGCTGCTTCTTAGAAACCCTATACAGAGTCGCTGAGTCAGAACTGACTCAACAGTACTTAACAACAACAACATTCCTTAAAAGGTTAGCTGTTCAACCTACCTAGGGTGTACCATGAGAGAAAGGTCTAGTGATGTCCCTCAGCTCTCAGTTACAACCAAGAAAACCTAGGGAGTAGTTCTACTTGGTCGCACATGGAATCACTGAGAGTCAGAATTGACTTGACGGCAACAGTTGGTTTACTCTGCCCCAACGTGGCTACTGTGGATCCCCGGAGACCACAGGCACAGGAAACTTCTGGAAAAATTAAGCATTCTGTAAACCCAGCTTCCAAAAAGGGTTAAAAGTTCCTGGAGTGGTGGAAATAGCAAATATGTGAAGGCTTCAAGCATGAGAGAACCCTGGTTGCACAGTGGACTGCTAACAAAAAGGACAGTGGTTTGGACCCACCAGTCACACCGTAGGTAAAAGATGAGGCAGTCTGCTTGTGTAAAGATTCATAGCCTCACAAATCCTATGGAGCAATTCTACTGGATGGCCCCCAAAGACATCAGTGTTAGGCTCTAGAAGCCTCCAGGGAACTTCTCAGCTTCATTTAGACATGTCAATAAAATTGTTTGGTCACACTTTAAAGGACAAAAGACTCCCCTGAACTGAGTACTCAAGTATATAGCCCCAAATGCCCACAGGAGTTGTTTTTTTTTTTTTTTTTCCTGTCTCCCCTTAAGTAACCTGTTTTTACTGGAATCTAGTTTCTGCTTCCTGTCTGGAAAACTCTGTTTACAGAAATGAGCTCTTAAAAGGAAGCCAAAAATGAACCTCTCTCCACCAACCAGCCTCAGGATTTCACCAGTTTACCCTTTTAACCTTCACCAAAATAGGACTGTGACTCACCATTTGTGTTGGGGAGCTCCTTTCCCCATATATCTTCCCAGGAGATCACATCCTGAGTGGTTATCAGTAAAAAGCAAGCTGTAGGGATGCCCCGCTTGGGGGAGGGGGAGAAGAGGGAAACGTTCATTCTGGGAAACTCCTTCCCAATAACACTTACAGTCTGGAAGCTCCTCCTCCAACTATACAGAACCATCTTATCTGGGTCTTGGCCCTTGGTTCTCACCCCTGTGCCTCTGGTTGTCAAAATCAAGTCTTCAGTGCTTACCCCTTCAGCCCAAGCCCACCCCGTCTTAGCTATGTGATCCTAGAAACAGTTCTGCAAGGCGAAGTTTCCATCCCTATAACAAGGGATAGCTGTGGCGACAATTTATACTGACAGAGCATTTCTTATATTCCACATACTAATAGATTGTGTTCTTGAAAGAGGCCCAAGAAGGGTCAGATATTACTATCTTCATTTGACAGGCAAGGAAATTGAAACACATGAAGGTGATGTCATTTCTGCAAGGTAACTCAAAAGGGGACAAGCCAGGATTACAACCTGGGCAATCAGACCCCAGAATTAAAGGATTTAGTTGGTACATTATGTGATCCTGTAAAGATTACAGCCTAGGAAACACTATGGGACAATTCTACTCTGGGATGCAGGGTCACAACATCAACATGGCCTCTTACCTCAACTGTTTTGTGGGTTATAGTGACATTTGGCACATGTCATTAGGTGCTGTTGAATCAGTTATGAGTCATAGCCTCCCATATACAAAATATGATAGTAAACATTACCAGTCCTTCTCCATGATGCATCTGACATCAGCTTTAATATTCCTCATTCCATGCCCTCTTTAATTCTGGCTTGAATTTCTGACAACTCCCTGCCACTGTACTTGCAGCTATTTTTTAATTATCTTCAGCAAAATATGGATCTCTTCTAATGGGTGTGTCAGGTAGCTGCTTTCTAAATTTCTTGGTACAGACAAGCAAGTGCCTGCACCACTGCATTGGTTTGTTATGACATTTTCATTTGTATTTCGTCAATTCCTGGAGCCTTGTTTCTCACCATTGCCTTCAGTTCAGCTTCGACTTCCTCCTTCAGTATCATCGGTTCTTGATCATATGCTACCTTTTGAAATGGTTGAACACTGACCTTTTTTTTTTTTTTTTTGGTACAGTGTCTCTGTGTATTCTTTCCATAGTTTACAAATTGTTAAGTGTTGTCGAGCTGTTCTGACTCATAACCACCCTATATAGGGTTTCCACAGCTGTAAATCTTTGCAAAAGCAGAAAGCCTCATCAACCATGTGGTTTGTGGTCCAGTGCTTAGCCTACAGAGCCACCAAGATCCAATTTGCAAATTTAAATGACTTAGTAAATATAGTGGAATCCTGGTGTAGCACTGTGGGATAAAGTGCTTGACCACAAGGTAGGTTTTGAGCAGCAGGGTCAGTGGTTCAAACTCACCAGCCAGTCCTTGGAGACCCTATCCAGGGTCTCTATGAGTCAGAACTGACTCAATGACACTTAACAACAGCAATAAATATTGTGAGAAAATACATGTCATATTATCTTTTTAAATGCCCAGTAGACAGTAAGTCCTCAAATTTTGCTGATTCCCTTTCCTTCATTCATGTTCCCAAAGCAACCTTTCCTAATCAGGGTCTTTCCTTAAGAAAGGAGAGAATGTGCTGTTTGAAGACTATTCTAACTCTTGAGAGAGTAACCTAACTCTCTCAAGAGTTAGAATACTTAATAAAACTTTCCTGGAAATATAGTCTTCTGATTGATGTGAAGTATTGGAGTAAGGTCTGCCATTTTTTTTTTTTTTTTTAAGGTAGTACTTTTTAGAAACACATTAGTTCACTAGTCCTCAGTCATGGGCACAGGTTTTACCAGTACAACACAGTTTCTAAAACAACTTCTAAGAAGCCAGAATTCTTAGCAAGAAATCAGGATTGTTTATTTCCATGAGGGGACTCCCAAGAGAGGAATACATCTACCCTGGGACATCACCAATTATGCCTCACTTCTAATAGAGGACGGAGATGCTGATCTAATCATGAGGTTGGGAGAAGAAACTGGGCATCCTGCCATCAGCCTCTTCATATTATCTTTTAAAAGATGCTTATAGGGAGTCCTGGTGTGGCACTGTGGGTTAATGTGCCAGACTGCAAAGCCGTTTGAACTGCAAGGTCAGCGGTTCAAGCTCACCAGCCACTCCTTGAAAACCCTATACAGGGTCGCTATGGGTCAGGATCGACTTATCAGCACTTCACAAAACAACAACATAGGGAGAATGGAGTCCTGGTGTGGCGCTGAGGATTAATGCTCTAGACTGCAAAGCCGTTTGAGCTGCAAGGTTGGTGGTGGTTCAAGTTCACCAGTTGTTACTTGAAAACCCTAAACAGGGTCACTATGGGTTGGAATTGACTCCAAAGCTGACAAGAACAACAAGAATAATAGGGAGAATGGAGTCCTGGTGTGGCACTGCAGATTAAGGCACTGGACTGCAGTTGACTTGAACCACAAGGTCTGCAGTTCAAGCTACCAGTTGTTCCTTGGAAACCCTATACAGGGTCTCTATGGATCAAAACCAACTCAACAGCGCTTAGAAACAATAGGGAGAACATGTTCTGGTCCTCTTGCCTCCAAGGGATAGAAGGCTGTAGGTGTTCAGCTACCCTAGTAACTAGAAGGATGGATATCTAATTCAGGGGGAGTATTCACAGAGTAAGGAGTCTTGGCTGTGCAATGAGTAAGCAATAGGCAACTAACCAAAAGGTTAGACATTCAAACCCACCAGTGACTCCGTGGGAGGAAATTCCTGGCAACTTGCTTCTATAAAGATTACAGCTTAGGAAAATCAATGGGGACAGTTCTACTCTGTCCTGTATGGTTGTTATGAGTTAGAACCAACTTGATGGTTCGCTACAGCAACATTCAAAGACTGCTGTGTCTGCATATCTAAGCAGAGCCAGCCCAAGTTTTATCAGTAATAAATGTGGTAGACGTTAGTGCTGTTCAACAAACATTTCCTGTTCTCCTCTGGGCACAGACGTGGAGGATAGTTTATCAACCACTTGGGGTAGGTGAGACCATGTGACTAGCAGTGGAATATTTTGGAAGTGGAAGTGACATGTGCCAATTGTGAAATAAACACTAAAAAGTTAATGCAAGATTTTCTAGAACTTTCTTTATCTATGGAAGGGTAAGTTGTAAATTCTGAGATGGCGATTGCTCTGTTAGCTGATCCCTGACTGATGTTAATGAGCAGAACATCCCTCTAAATCTTGATAAACAGGCATCCTGAGCTAGATTGCACTTGAGTGTTTTAAGCTACTTTTGGATAAGAGTTTAGCTGTTTTTTAAAAAGTTAAACATACAGCCATTCCACTCTGAATTCTTAAGATTGATTACTGTGAAAAATGTTTTTGAAGTACTGCTATGTACTCCACACAGTGACTGGCACATAGTAATATATGTTTTTATTCTAATAAATGTTTTAAAATGTAATATTACAACTGTTTAAATTGGACATATTACTACCTGGTGTGGTTCTGTAGGATAAGCATTGGACTACGAACCGAAAGATCAGCGCCTCAAACCCTCTAGCCGCTCTTCAGAAACCCTACACAGGGATACTCTGAGCCCTAACAGACTTGATGACAGTTCACAACAACTATAGAGTATGATTTAACTCAAGTATGATGATTAGTATTGTTTTGAATCTCTACATCATTATTTGGCTGCCTTAATAATGCTCATTGTTGTTGTTGTTAAGTGCCATCGAGTCGGTTCCGACCCATAGCGACCCTGTATAGGGTTTCCGAGGGTGTAAATCTTTACGGGAGTAGAAAGCCTCATCTTTCTCCCGCGGTGCAGCTGGTAGTTTCAGACCGCTGACCTTAAGGTTCGCAGTCCGATTCGTAACCACTATGCTTGCTTATTAAATTATATTAATTTAAAAAAATATTTCTTAAGAAAAGATGATATCGTCGTTGTTTCCATTCAAATGACCTTGTAGTCCAGCGCATTAACCACAACACCACACAAGGACTCTAAGATGAAATACGTTGCTGTTTTATAGGTGATTGTAAAGCATACTTTTTTAGACAGGTCTTCCTTCTTAAATTTAGCACCACCTGTTTCCCTCTTACAAAGACTGAAGATAAAGTAACCTTGAGACAATAAATGGAGACTTGGTGCAATGCTGTGGGTTAATGCACCCGACTGCAAAACTGTTTGAATTGCAAGGTCGGTGGTTTAAGTTTACCAGCTGTTCCTCTGAAACCCTATACAGGGTCACTATGGGTCAGAATCGACTTAACAACACTTAACAACATATATTGACAAGCCTAGAGGCAGAAGTGGAATTGGAGGACAAGCAATGGACTTCTAACCACAAGGTCAGCTGTTTAAACCCATCAGTCACACCTCAGAAACCCTATACAGGGTCGCTATGAGTTGAAACTGACTCAATGGCTCTTAACAACAACAACACAGAGGAAGGAGTGGTCCCTATGTGCTACAAACTGTGTACAGCTGGTAACAAAGGTTGGTAGTTAGAATTTACCCAGTTGTTGTTGTTGTTGATAAGTACTGTGGAGTCGGTTCCAACTCATAACGACCCTGTACAGGGTTTCCGAGGCTGTAAATCTTTACAGGAGCAGAAAGCCTCATCTTTCTCCCGCGGAATAGCTGGTAGTTTCGAACTGCTGACCTTGCGGTTGGCAGTATAACTCGTAACCACTACGCTACTGAAATAAAAGGTCTAGTGATCTGCTTCTATAAAGATTATTATCAGCAAAGCCATTGAGGAAGTTTTACTCTTTAACGCATGGGGTAGCAAACTTGATGGCAAAAGGCAACAAGGCAAGGAGAACTGAATAGACTTGGTTCTTATTTTTGTTGCACAGAGGCAATCATTTTCCTATCAAAAACATCACAAATCAATAGACCTCTCCCACTCTTGATCCATGTATCTCTGAATGCTCACCGTGTCCTCTCTCACCAACACATACAAGCTCCAGAGTCAGCATACAACCTCAACCTGATCTTTTGATCTATTCCATTACTCAGTCATAGTCCAGTTACCTGATTTGTTCTGTTTCATATTTAGAGGACTAAGGTGCTCCTGACCCAAACCAATCATCACATATGCACATGAAAGTTGGACAATGTATACAGAATGAAGGATGTAGAAGAATTGATTTACGGAGAAGAATATTAAAAGTATCTTGGACTGCCAAAAGAATCAATAGATCTGTATTGAAAGATGTACAGTCAGAATACTCCTTGGAAGCCAAGATGGCCAGACTTCATCTTTCATACTTTTAACAGATTACCAGGAGGGACCAGTCCCTAGAGAAGGATAGCATGTTTGGCAAAGTGGAGGGTCAGAGAAAAGAGGAAGACCCCCAATGAGATGAACTGGCACCGTGGCAGTAGCAATGGGTTCAAACGTAGCAAGCAATGTGAAGTTGGCCCAAGATCGAGCAGTGTTCCATTCTATTGTGCATAGGATCACTCTGAGTGATCAATGGCACCTAACAACAATAACAAATTTTATGAATAGAGTCCCTGAGTGATACAAATAGTTAACACACTCAGATGCTAACTGAAAGGTTGATAGTTTGAATCCACCCAAAGGCATCTCAGAAGAAAGGCCTGGTGTTCTGCTTCCAAAAAAAAATCAGCCTTTAAAATCCACATGTAGTTAGTCTCAGGGGACACCATGGTCAATGACATAACATCATCCATAAAGACAATGGTCTACATCCTACAGTGGTGAGTATCAACTGGGATTAAAAACTGGTGAGTGGCCATCTAAGGTATAACTATTTGTCTCTCCACATACAGAAGAAAGAAAAGTGATGCTCATTGAAGATGCTTGGAATCAATTAGTCCAATGGACTAATGGAACACTTGAACAGTCGTCTTCATGACTCTGAGACCAGAAGAACTAGATGGTACCTGGCTACCACTATCAACTGCTCTGAAAGGGATCACATTCGAAGATCCTAGATAGAGTTGGAGAAAGTATGGAATGAAATTCGTAATTATAAAAAAGACAGGGCTTACTGTCAGAAAGAGACTGGAGGAAGCTGAGACTATGGAACTCAGTCACTCTTCAAGTCTGAAACAGAACTCATCCTTGTGGCCCAATTTTGAGCCAAGTGGTAAATCAATATAGAGAAAGGAACAACAACACAAGTAGGATGCCATTGTCAACCATTCAAGACCAAAAGCACACCATTTATCTAAGGACAAAGATGAGAAGCGATGGAAAGAGTGTGGAATGGAAGTAAGAACCACAAGGAGGAAACGGGAAAACTATTGTTACATGCATGATCTGCTCGATAAACCTTTACTCAATTCACAATCAAAAGTTTAAAAAACAAAACACCTATGGAGCTCAGTTCTACTCTGACACACACGGAATTACTATGAGTTGGAGTCAACTTGATGTTAACTGGTGATCTTTTATTAGAGCTATGGCAATAACAGCTTAATTCTAGGACTTGCAATGGAATTACTGAGGAAAGAGAAGCTTTCACTTTGGCAGACTGGACCATGGTAGAAAAGCAACCTGTAACTGCTAGTAGTCACCTCGCCACACGAAGACAAACATGGCCCGAGATTATCATTGATGCAGTGTTGTTGTTATTGTTAAATACCATCAAGTGGGTTCCAATCCATAGCAACCCTGCATAGGGTTTCTGAGGAATGGCTGATGAGCTTAAACCGCTGACCTTGTGGTTCAAACTGACCTTGCAGTCCAGCGCGTTAACACACAGAGCCACGGATGCAGTAGAGAGCAGTCATTTCTAATGATGCCATTTGGACCTATAGACCAGCCTCTCTTGAATCTAACTTTAACCAAAATTGTATAGACAACGTACTAAATTGCCTTTTTTGCTCAAGACTTTTGAGTTTCTATCACTTGCAACAAAAATCGTAGAAAGAAAGGGCCCAAAAATTATCAGACACCTACTTGCCTTGGGAATATCATTTCATTAAATAGTCACAGCATCCCAAGAGAGTATACATTTGCTTCTCCATTTTAAAAATAAGACCCAGGGAATTTAAGAAACTTAGGTACCCACAACTAGAAAGCAGGTGAGCTTAATTCAATTTTACATCTCCTTGACAACAAAACCTAGGTCCTTTACCCTACTGAATAGAGCATGAGCAAATCTCAGAGAAATCACCCTTTCCAGTGACGTGTATGCA
This sequence comes from Chrysochloris asiatica, assembly GCF_000296735.1. NCBI lineage: Eukaryota > Metazoa > Chordata > Mammalia > Afrosoricida > Chrysochloridae > Chrysochloris > Chrysochloris asiatica. The sequence goes on from NW_006408594.1 coordinate 14,482,235, forward strand.
AAGTACACAAAATGAGGAAACACAACAGGATTCCTAGTTCTTTAATTTTTTTTGGTTTCACACCAAACCTTTCAGTGTGACCTTGAATACTAGTCCTTTCTGAATCTCACGGGGGTCGGGAAGGAGGGCAGTGTGTTTCTCAAATAACAAGGTTCAGATTAAGTGTTCATGCTCCAAATTCTCCCAAGTTAGGTCCTAGGAGAACCCAACATTAAAGGAAGCTAATAAGCAAAAAGTTCCTACAGCAAACCTTCTCTCCTAATTTGGGCAAATGGATGAAGTGTGTGTAATTAAAAGTACTAAAATAACAAGCTTCCGGCCAAATTCTACCTTCATTTAACTATATTCTTAAGGGTTGATTTCAGGGAGAGCAGCGGATGTTGAATCAAGGGTGGAATTTGGCCTGATATGTGGATTCTTATAACTTCTAAATGACATCAGTGCATTTATTTGAGAGACTGAAAAAGTGCTGAGTTTAGTCTATTCACCTCCATAAAGAAAAACTGGAAACCACTGGGACAGGACCAATGTTGACCAATGTCATAAAGCCAAGAATACTTTTGGCAGGGCAATGGTATTTGGGGATGATCATGCCCAAGTTCTGTCAGTGTATGGTTGTAGCCTTTCTTTCCAATTAATAATTTGTTCTAAGATGGGAAATACCAGCCCCATTCTTGTTAATCAGAGAAAATGAACCTGCTCAAAAATGTTATCATCTGTTGATTCCAAAACCACTGTGAAGTTATGGAAATTATGACAATAACCACAAGGGGTCAAAAAATTAAGTTCTCTTTTAGGAGGATGTCAGGGACCTTTTGGAAAAACTATCTAGATAATGCAACTTGAAATAAAGTTTGGGTTCTAAGTGCCAAATAATATCTTGGCATTCCTGTGTCTTTTTGCCTTTGAGAATTGGCCTGTGTCTGAGGTTTTAGGCAGAGTTTTGTTGTTATTAAGATGGTACTATGTCCAGTGGACCCAGAATGCCAACATTCTACCTTGATCCCTTCTCCTGCAAGGCAGCCTATGGTAAAAAACTATGTATAGTAAGTGAGCCCTCGAGTCAGGAAACAGGTTCAAATCCTCACACCATCACTCACCAGTGAAATAACCTCAGGTAGGTTTTTCACCTGGAACCTTCTCATTGGGTTGTTATGAAAACTGTTGCTGTTGTTAGTTGCCATTGAGTGGGTTCCAACTCATTGTGATGTGACATCTTTGATGTGCAGAGTAGAACTGATCCATAGAGTTTTTAAGACTGTGAACTATCAAAAGCAAATCTCCAAGCCTGCCATGCAAGTCTCCTCTGAATAGGTTTCAACAGCTGACTGAATGGGTTTGAACTACAACACGGGACTGCTAACCACAAGGTCAGTATTTCAAACCCACCAGTCACTTCTCAGAAACTCTATATAGAGTCAATATGAGTCACAACCAACTCAACAGCACTTAACAGCAACTGCCTTAATCCTAAAGATGGGATACACATAGGAAACAAGATCATATAATAGCACAGTTTAATTTCATTTGTTGTTTTTGTTAAGTGCCATCAAGTAGGTTCTGATTCATATAAAAGACCCCATATAAAAGTAGCTGGTGGGTTTGAACCACTGATCTTGTCATTAGCAGTCTAGTGCTTATCCTACAATGCCATACCAAGAGTCTCCAGCTTCATTTTTGTTGTTGGTAAGTGCTGTTGAGTCGGCTGTGACTCATGTCAACCCTATATAGGGCTTCTGAGAAGCAGCTGGTGAGTTTGAACCATTGACCTTGTAGTTAGCAATACAGTGCTTATCCTACAGCATCACACAAAGAGTCCCCAACTTCATGCTTTGTTGTTAAGTGGTGTCAAGTCGGTTCTGACTCACATTGACCCTATATAGCATTTGAGAAGCAGCTGTCAGGTTTGAATCACCAACCTTGTGGTTAACAGTTCAGTGCTTATCCTACAGCACCACACCATGACTTCATTTAGGGGAAACCAGGTTCTGGTATAAACAATGTGGAACAATGTGGTGATTAAGCTTTGCACTTAGGGGTAGATACCTTTGTAGACAAATTGCACACTAGCCTACTGCCTACAAAGTTCCCTACTTCCCTGGTGCAAATCTTGGGATCACATTTCCCTCTGACTGATCCAGGACCTGGATACAGAGGGCAGCATTTTCAAGACTATGACAAAGTGTTCAGACATTGAGGAGACTTGGCTCAGATTAGTGATGCCACAACACAGCAGCAGCTAGAAGCCGGAAAAAAGGAGAAGAACCACAACTAGTTGGTATTTTAAACATATAAGAAGCATGTTGTTTGTTGTTGTTGTTAAGTGCCGTAGAGTTGGTTCTGACTCATAACAACCCTGTATAGGGTTTCTGAGGAGTGGTTGGTGGGTTTGAACTGCTGACCTTGTGGTTTACAGTCCAATGCTGATCCTACAGCGTCACACCAGGAGTTCATGTTGTTGGTGTGTAACATGAATTCAACTCCAACTCACAAAGATCCGATGTGACAGAATAGAAGTATCTCATGGGTTCCTGAAGCTGTAATCCTTATGCATTACTCTACCCAAAAGAATTAATCAGCATTCAACCATTTCAGGAGGTAGCAAGTGATCAATAACTGTAGGTATTAAAGAAGTTCAAACTGCACTGAAGGTATTGACAAAAAGAAGGCTGTAGGAATTTGATGGAATACCAGTTGGGATGTTGCAACAAATGGGTACAACACTGGAAGCACTCATTTGTCTAAGCCAAAAAAATTGGGAAGACAGCTTTCTGGTCAACAGACTGGAAGAGATTCATATATGTGGCCATTCCAAAGAGAAGCCGATCCAACAGGGGATGGAAATTAACAAACAATATCATTAATATCATGCATAAGTAAGATTTTACTGAAGATAATTAAAAAACAGCTGCAGCAGCCCATCACTCAGAACTGCTAGAAATTCAAGGAGGATTCAGAAGAGGAATGAGGGATATCATTGCTGATGTCAGATGACTGTAGCTAGTGATTATGAGGTCTTGTCTTCCTTCAGCCCAAGTCTAACTCTTTAAAATCACTTTACAAGACCACCACCAGTCTTCTTTGACTTCACAGTGACTGGAGGTGGTATCTAAAGTGAATTGAAAGAGTCAGATATGAGTGGGAGGGGTACAAGGCCTCACAGCCACTCACTACAATCATGGAATAAACAACCCTGGTCCAGCTTCTTCGGGCTTTCTGGTATCCATCGTGGCTCAGCATACAGGATATAGACACAACCAAGATCAATGCCTGTCTCTCTTTCCTTCTTTGTGAAAACAGGAAGGGAGTTCTCCTTTGCTTTCTTCATGGAGCTTTTGGAACATCAGATGAGCTGGTATGTGAAAACGCTTTTAAAACTTACATAACCTAAGGAATTATTTATTCCTATGAACTCAGAATAACCACCCTTCCCCACTTCCTCTGTAGTTATGGGGAATCAGAGGTTTGTGTTTTGCCCTTGACAGGCTCTCCACAAAGATCAATTTCATCAGATAATTGCAGACTTCATTTTATTCAGTTTGGGGATTTAGTCACAGGATGGTGCCCACAACTAATGGGTAAGTACCCCGCCTGCTCAGACAAAAACTGAGGGCAAGAAAAACAAAATTGACCTTGTCTTATTAATACCATTCAATGGCCACTAAATTTGAATTCTACAAACCTCCCTCTAAAATTCCAGGTTTCAATTTCTAGTTGTTCCTTAAGCATCTTCACCTGTATTTGTCTCTGCCCAACCCCAGAACCTCTGCATATCCCGATGGAACATCTTATTTTCTATTCAGAGAGACTTGACTTCCTCCTCTTGACTTCCTCATTGCTATGCTTGGCTTCACCATCCTCACAGAACCCCCAACTCAACTTGGACCCAAAGTCAACTTGGACCCCATCCATACAAGCAGTTGCTAAACCTCCTGGGTTCCACTTAGAGAAAATTCCTCTCACACATACTCTTTCTTCTCTACCCTGAACACCACACCCTCATTCTGCACACCATCAATCAACACTTTTTCTTAGGTATATGGCAAGCCACCATTTGTCTGTCAGTTTGTCATACTGTGGTGACTTGTGTGTGGCTGTGATGCTGGAAGCTAGCCCACTGGTATTTTAAATACCAGCAGGGTCATCCATGGTGGGCAGGTTTCAGTGGAGCACCCAAACAAAGACAGACTAGGAAGAAAGGGAAGCAGACTACTTCTGAATGTTTAGCAACAGAAAACCTTAGGAATAGCAGTGGAACATTGTCAGATATAGTACCAGATGATAAAAACATTAGAAATAGTAGAAGAGCATTGTCAAATATAGTACCTTAAAATGATGCTCTCATTTTTTAGTGTAACTCAAAATACAACTGGGGAAGAGCTGCTTCCTCAAAGAAGTTGTTGTTGTTAAGCCCCGTAGAGTCAGTTCCAACTCACAGCAACACCCTATAGGTTTTCTGAGGAGCGGCTGGTGAGTTGGAATCACTGATCTTACAGTTCAAACTGACTTTGTGGTCCAGTGCTTATCCTACAGCGCCATACCAGACTCCTCTCAAAGTAGAGTGGAACACAATGACGTGAATGGAGTAAAGCTTTCAGGACTGTCATATGTTGATAGGGTACATCTCAAAATGAGAAGAAACATCTACATACATCCATTAACAATTGGAATATGGGATGCATAAAGTATGAATCTAAGAAATTTGGAAGTTGTCAAAAATGAAATGGAATGTATAAAAATTGATGATCTAGTCATTAGTGACTTGAAATGGAATGGTATTGGCCATTTTGAATAAGATGCTTATATGGTTTATTATGCTAGGAACAGCAAACTGAAGAGGAATGACATCACATTCATTGTCAAAAAGAACATTTCAAGATCTATCTTAAAGTACAATGCTGTATGTGAAAAGATAATATTCATATGCCTACAAGGAAGACCAGGACAGGAATCCTGGGCTAATGCATCAGACTGCAAAGCCATTTGAACTGCAAAGTCAGTGGTTCAAGCTCATCAGCTGCTCCTTGGAAACCCTATACAGGGTCACTATGGGTCGGAACCGACTCGACGGCACTTAACAACAACAAACAAGGAAGATCAGTTAATAGCACTATTAGTCAAATTTATGCACCAACCACTAAAGACAGTGATGATGAAATTGATGAATTCTATGAACTTCTTCAGTCTGAAATTGATCAAGCATGTAATCAAGATAAATTGATAATTACTGGTGATTGGAATGCAAAGGTTGGAAACAAAGAAGAAGGATCAATAGTTGGAAAAAACGGCCTTGGTGATAGAGAATATGCTGTAGATCACATGATAGAATTTTGCAAGACCAGTGACTTATTTTTTGAAAATACCTTTTATAAAAGAAGCTAAAAGGCAACTATGGACCTCACCAGAAATAATACACAGGATTCAAATTGGCCACATCAGTGGAAAAAGATGGTATAAAAACTCAATATCACCAGCTTAAAAAATACCAGAAAGACGGTGGTATAGACCATCATTCATTCATATGCAAGTTCAGGCTGATGCTAAAGACAATTTAAACAAATCCATAAGAGCCAAAATACGAACTTGAACATATCCCACCTGAATTTAGAGACTATCTTGAGAACAAATTTGATACATTAGACACTAATAGCCAAAGACCTTAAGAGTTTGGGGATGATATCAAGAACATCACATAGGAAGAAAGCAAAAGGTCATTAAAAAGACCAGAAAAAAAGAAAAGACAAAAATGGGTTTCAGCAGAGACTCTGAAACTTGGTCTTAATTATGGTGGTGGTTATGTGCCATGGAGTCAATTCTGACTCATAATGAGCCTGTACAGGGTTTCCGAGGCTGTAAATCTTTACGGCAGCAGAAAGCCTCATATTTCTCCCATGGAACAGCTGGTAGTTTTGAACTGCTGACCTTGAGGTTCGCAGTCTGATTTGTAACCACTACGCTACCAGAGCTCCTTGCTCTTTATTATAGAGAAGCTAAAATTAATGGAAGAAATGGAGAGGTAAAAGAGCTGAACAGAAAATTTCCAAGGACAACTTGAGAAGACAAAGTCAAATATTATAATGAGATGTGTAAAGATCTGGAGTTAGAAAACCAGAAGGAAAGAAAACCCTCAGAAAGAAAAAAGAAAATCAAGACTTGACTTTCAATATGAAATGATTAATGAGAAAAATACTGAATGATGCTTATTATTGTTAGGTGCTGTCAAGTTGGCACCGACTCATAGCGATCTATGCACAACAGAAAGAAACACTGCCTGGGCCTGGCCCATTCTCACAAGTGTTGTTAAGCTTGAGTCCATAATTCTTTTCCAATGCCTTCAGTACAGCTTATGTCTTCCTTTAGTAACATTGGTTCTTGGTTATATACTATCTGTTGAAATGGTTGAACATCATCCATTTATTTTGGTAGAGTGACATCAGCTCAACCATCTCAAGATGTAGCATATGATCAAGAACCAGTGGCACTGGAGGAAAGACTCCAAGCTGCACTGAAGGCATTAATGATAAAAAAAATAAAAAAAAAAAAAGCTCCAGGAATTGATATACAAACTGATATATTTCAAGCAACTGATGCCACAATGGGACTACTCATTACCTATGACAAGAAATTTGGAAGACAGCTACCTGGCCAAGTGATTGGAAGAGATCCATATTTGTGCCCATTCCAAAGAGAGTTGACCAAAAGTAATGCAGAAATCATTGAGCAGTATCAATATTATCACATGCAAGTAAAATTTTGCTGAAGATAATTCAAAAGTGGTTACAATAATGCATCAACAGAGAACTGCCAAAAATTCAAGCAAGATTCAGAAGATGTGGAACTAGGGATATCATTGCTAAGGTCAGATAATTTTGGCTTTCAGAACACCGTAAAGATGTTTACTTCTGCTATATTGACTATGAAAAGGCTTTCAATTATGTACATCGTGAAAAAATATGGATAACATTGCAAAAATGGGTATTTCAGAACACTTGATTGTGCTAATGAGGAATGTGTACACAGACTAAGAGGCAGTTGATAGAACAAAACAGTGGGATACTGAATGGTTTAAAATTAAAAAAAAAAAAAAAGGTGTTTGTCAGAGTTGTATTCTTTAACCATAATTATTCAATCTGTATGCTGAGCAAATA
>NW_006408594.1:14490927-14494934 GCF_000296735.1 Chrysochloris asiatica
GAGCATTCTTGTGAGTCTCCCCTCACTTTCTATCAGCTGGATGCTTCACTCTCAGCTCTAGCCTTCCATGGCTATGTCCTTGTCCATGGGCTCAGAAATCTCCAGGTCTCACCACACTTCAGACCAACCAACACTTCCTCTTCTTTCTCTCTTCTCCAGGTCAATGGAAGTCTATGGAACGTGGTCAGACTCAGCCCATATCTTCATTGCTAACTTTCCCCCTCTTCCACTCACCAGTAGACCAACATGGTCACCAGCAATCTTGCATGCCTGCTCATATGTTCCTTTTGAGTTTCAGTCTTAGAGGGGGGTTTTCCAGAAGGCACTTGATTGCTTGCCTTGATGGCTCCCCAACGAACAACTCACTTGTTCTTGTGGTTACCAATCAGACTGCCATTTTTGTGTTGGATTTTTCCTGCTGGTCTTTCTTTCAATAAGTATCTTCTGTTCCTCTAGCTGCTCAAGGCTGGTCTGCTTGTCCTATCAAGTGGGAATGTCCCATTTCAGAAGGTTCTGGATAGGGCTCAGGATTCTACCTAAGGTCCAATACACTACAAAGGTTCTGCAAGAAGCCTATTTCACTGGGCAAGTTGTAGAACCCCTCTTAGGTATTCTAATCAGTTATAGGCTGAAGATGGGCTTACAAGTTTTCTCTAATCATGTTTCCCAACATTCCTTTCTATTCCACTCAAATGTCTATTTTACAATATTAGGCAAGGGAAATCAATAAGACAGTCAAGCATCTTAACATTATTTTCTCTCTTCAGATTGTGCTTCAATCACTGTATCACAGAGCCCTGTTGTTCCAAAGTTGAGCATATATCACTATTTACCTCTGTCCCATTTAGCCCATGCAAGCCTGCCTCAGTATTCCTCTATCTACCTTGTTCTTCCATCTCCCTCCCCCTTCTTGTGTACTGCCCTCCCCAACATCCGAACTATGATGTGTCTATCCCCTACTCTGTACTCTACTGTCCCTTCCCTCCTGCTCCTGATAATCAAAGAATTTTTTTTTTTTTTTTGGCCTTTTAGTATGGATATTTTTTCTTAAGCTTTTACAATAATGGTGTATAAGACCTTTTTAAAGTGTTCAAGAGCAAATATGTCAGTTTGAGGACTAAGGTGTGCCTGACCCAAGCCATAGTCTTTTCATTATTCTAATATGCTCATAAAAGTTGGACAACGAATAAGGAAGAGCATAGACGAATTGATGCATTTGAGTCTTGTTGTTAGAGAATAATATTGGAAGTACCATGGACTGTCAGAAGAACAAACAAATATGTGTTGGAAAAAGTACAGCCAGACTGCTACTTAAAAGTAAGGTGAGACTTCATCTCTCATACTTCAGGCATCTTATCAAGAGGGGCCAGTCGCTGGAGAAGGACATCATGCTTGGCAAAGTGGATGGTCAGCAAAAAAGAAGACACTCAATCAGATGAATTGACACAATGGGTTCAAACAGAGCAACAATTGTGAGGATGTTCCAGGGCAGGGCAGAGTTTCCTTCTATACGCATGGATAGCTTTGAATCGGAGCCTTCTCAATGGTACCTAACAACAATAACCATGGCTGTGCAGTAGGAAAAAAATAAACATTATAAAAATAAGATCCAAAAAATCTTCTCAGAGCTGAGGTATTCTTAATTAAGTGAGCATAACAATAAAATAGAATGCGTTTCAATACATATAGACTTGCTAGTTGGCAAAACCCAGAAGATCCAGCAACTCCGCTATGGACATACTCTGTTTTGAAACACTCTTAGGGAAGTTTACAGCTAAAATCGAGAGCAACATCTCTTCTGGCAATCTTGTGGTATACATGATTCTGGTTGTTTTCTCCACCAATCTTGTATCTTTCCTGAAAAACAAATAAAGGTATATCACAGATTTATTTTGGGTTGTATTTATATCCCATGACAAGCCCCTAAGGAAACAGGCAGGAAGTTAGAAAAGGATTTGGTCTATAATAAAAACTCGGAACCACTATGCTGGCCCTGGACTATCTCCCATTGGATCTTTGGTGGTGTAAGACTAATAACGCCCTTATTTTAAGCCAAAAATTGTCAACTTTTGTGATGCTGGTGATCAAATGCTGTCTTGACTAAGAAAAGGAAGAGCTGGAAGTCAAGCCCAAAGCTATCTGACTCCACTATTCTCGAGTAACTGTTCTATCATCCATCACTCCATACTGTGGAGTGATGGTTGAGGCAAGAGCTGAGGAGAAGAGATGAGGTATCCTGATATGGTCATAGAAGGCTTACCTAGCTGGTAACTTGCAAGCCCTGCTTCCAGATTTCCAGCTTTTTCCAGAAATTTCCAACCATTGCAGAAGACACTGTCCACAGCCAACTCCAACTTTGATGCAATTTTAACCACTCTGGTGGCATTGAATTGTGGTCCTCCAAAATACATGTTGTAAACCCTAACTCTTATACCTATGAAAGGAATCCTGTTTGAGAATGGATTTTCTTTTTTTTTTAAGAGATTAGTGTTGGTGGTGTTAAGTGCTGTGGAGTCATTTCTAACTCATAGTGAAGCTGTTCAGGGTTTCTGAGGAGAAACTGTTGGGTTTGAACTGCCGATCTTTTGGTTCATAGTCCAGTGTTTATCCTATAGTGCCACAACAGAAGTCCTTAAGATTATTAGTGAGATTAGTGTAGGGTGTGCCTTTTATCAATCTCTTTCAGATATAAAAAATCTGAAACAAGCAAGGAAAAGAGGTGGAGAGAGATGCCATCCTACATGAAGACCCTCCAGAAGCAGTTCACTAAAGACAAGGACATTCCCACAGAGTGGACAGAGAGAGAGAGCCACCCAGAAAGCTGGCACCCCGGAATTCATTCTTCTAGCCTCTTAACTTGACAAAAATATGCTTTTGTTAGTTAAAGTCATCCACTTGTGGTATCCCTTTTATATTATAGCAACACTAGCTAATTGAGACAGTTACTAACTGAAAGGTTTGGCAAATTGAAATCACCTCGAGTATCACTGAAGAAAGTCTTGGCAATCTATTTATCAGATTGTTGTTGTTAAATGTTGTTGAATTGATTCTGGCCCATAATGACCCTGTATAGGGTTTCCAAGGAGCAGCTGGTGAGCTTGAACCACTGACCTTACAGTTCAAACGACTTTGCAGTCTGATGCATTAGCCCACAGAGCCACACCAGGACTCCATTTTTTGAAAATCCTATGAGTTCAGTTTTACTCTGAAGCATATGGGGGCCCCATGAGTCGGAATTGACTGAATAGCAATGTGTAGGAGCTTTTTCCACAATGTCATGGGGGAAGGGAGTTGAAGTAAAACAGTTACGTTTCAAAAATCTTGCCAGGGGTTATTCCTTTCCTTTGACTGCTCCCCACACCTTCAAACCTCCACCTCTGCCTCAGGAAATTTTATAAAACCAGGACCTTGATAATTAAAGGCATGGCTTCCATCAACATTTGAACCAGATGGTCCTTTCACTCCGGATGACAGACAGGAATCCTCTTTGCCTGATGTCCTAGCAAATACACAGCCCTCATCTAATTGGATCTGGGTCTGTATCCTGCGGCCTGGCACCAAACTCAAAACATGGACAAAAATAAAAACATAAGGTGGGCAGTTTCCTCCTAATGAGAACCTTGTTTCCAGAGCATGTCTAAGGGGTCAGAATGAAAGAAAATATCATAGCAGAAAAGGAGGGTGTCCGAGGGAGCTGAAGAAAGAAACCAGCAAGCTGACTAGCAGCGAAGGAATGCACCGTCAGCTTTGATGGGGTTTGACGTGGCACCAGGCCTTCTGTGGCAGGTCCCATTCTCCAGTGTTTACATTTGTCACATCTCTTTTCCATCCAAACAAAAGATGCCTGACAGTCTGAACGGATAATTTGTAAGGTGCCAGGGTTCTTCAACCATCCGTGCATAGATATTTTCGGATGGGGAGAGGGCACATGGAGGGCAGCAGCTACATTCTGGAGGTAACAATACCCCTGAAATATGCCCAATGCAAAAAAAAAAAAAAAAAAAAAA
>NW_006408594.1:14495034-14496104 GCF_000296735.1 Chrysochloris asiatica
CCAAACAAAAGATGCCTGACAGTCTGAACGGATAATTTGTAAGGTGCCAGGGTTCTTCAACCATCCGTGCATAGATATTTTCGGATGGGGAGAGGATAGGAGGAGGGCAGCACTTACATTCTGGCAGTAAAAATACCCCTGAATTCTGCCCAATGCAAAAAAAAAAAAAAAAAAAAGATTGGGAGTGATTATCTCCATCTTGAAAAACTCAATTAAGGACTCAATCACCCACTGCCCATGCCAGTGGGCTTCAGAGCCCAAGACTTGTAGCGTGAGCTTGTAGCGTAACGCTCCACACAGATCGGCTGGAAAACTAAGTGATTTTGACTTTCTGCCCAAACTAATAAACCTCTTCATATTTTAGAAAATTCTCGTTTCAGGTTCAGTTGTCTGTTGGGTGAAAAGCACAGTCTTTCTTCCTTCAGGTATTAACAGCAGTTTTACTAGAACTGAGAGAGGGTATGGGAGGTGTGCACGCATGCGCATACCTGCCTTTCTTGAGTGAACTTTGTTAAGGCCATTCGGGGTAAGAGGCATCATAAACCGTGTACTTTTTGAGTTTTGGCCACAATAGTCAAACCTGAGGGGGCAGTGATGATTCCATGGTAGAATTCTCGCCTTCCGTGCGGGAGACCCGGGTTAAATTCCCGGCTAGTGAGATTCATGCACAACCACTAGGTATCTCTCAGCGGAAGCTTGTGTATTGCTAGGATGCTGAATAGATATTTGTGGCGCTTCCAAGTTAAATGGGACTCAGAAGAAAAGCCTGGTAATCTGTTTCTGAAAATCAGCCAATGAAAATCATATGGATCACAACAATCAAACATACAACCAATAATGAGGATGACATAGGACCAAACAACAGTTCACTGACTAATGCAAAGGATTACTATGTGTCAGGGACTGACTTTAATGCCAGTTACTATCAACAGCAGCACCTGATGCAGTTTGTTTCCATTTTGCAAATAATTTCAAAATCTTGATCAGTTATTTTCAGGCAACTAATCAGGCCAAACTTCATCTCTCATACTTTGGACATATTGTCAGGAGGGACCAGTCACTGGAGAAGG
>NW_006408594.1:14500252-14501536 GCF_000296735.1 Chrysochloris asiatica
CACTTAGAACAATATTGAACACAGTTTGATGCCTAAGCACATATACAGATTTTTCTTGGAAATAACTCATAAATTTGTATGACATTCACAAAGGGATCTGGGACCCTGTAAAATATTGACTCTGGAGTTAGTTAGCTTGTACACAAAAGATTGGATCTTACTTCTTCTCTATTTGAACTTGTTTCCTCACATGTTAAATAGAAAATGACACTATAGAGTGGGTATGAGGTATAAATAAAATAATGCATGAAATACATAATGCAGTAAATAAAAATAATAGTGCCTGGCCCATACTAGGCCATCAATGCATGCCAGCTATCATGAGGAAGAATGAGGCAGAGGAACAAAAGAACTAGAAAAAAAGACATTGCCACAAGGCATTTTCTCAGTTAAGTACAAAACTGTGAGCCCCTAATTCTCCGGGGCTGGAGAAATCAGGAAAGGCTGCATGGAGAAAGGCTTTGGCCCATGAAGAACAAAGAGCATTCAAATTGTCAGGATGGGTGAGTCTTCAGTTAGGGTGGTTGTTGTTGTTGTCAAGTGCCACCCAGTTGGTTCTGATTCATAGCGACTTTGTGTAAGGTTTCTGAGAAGTGGCTGATGAGTTTGAACCACTGACCTTGCAGCTCAAACTGATATTGCAGTCCAGTGCATTATCCTGCTTGGGGCAAAGTTTAATACAATGATAAGAGTGAGGGTTAGTGGTGTTTCTGTGTTAGAACTCTCACCTCCCATGGGAGAGACCTGGGTTCACTGCCTCACCAATGTACCACATACATAGCCAGTGCTCATCTGTCAGTGGAGAGTTACGGGTTACTATGATGCTGAACAGATAGATTTTAGCAGAACTTCCAGACTACTATGGACCAGGAAAGAATTCCTGATGATCTACCTCAGAAATCAGTCACTGTAGACCCTCAGTGGTCCAATTCGTAACCAATGGTTCAATCCATAACTAATCATGCGGATAATATAGGAATAAACAGTGTTGGTATGAGTCAGGAGTTTACCCAATGACAGCTAACAACAACAATAACAAGGTTTACTCTGAAGCTAGAAATTCCTTACAGTAATGTTATAACACGGAGACTTGAAAGGGTCCAGTCCTGTATGTTTTCAACATATAGTAGATGCTCAATAAATAAATGCCCAAAGCAAGGTTGTATTCTTTTACCTGATAAATATGAAAAGGAAAAAAAAGTACCTCTATACCTGTTGTTGTTGTTGTTAAGTGCCATCGAGTCAATTCCAACCCGTAGAGACCCTGTATAGGGTTTCCAAGGA
>NW_006408594.1:14502566-14505360 GCF_000296735.1 Chrysochloris asiatica
AAGGATATCATGTTTGGTAAGGTGGAGGGTCAGAGAAAAAGAGGAAGACCCCCAACGAGATGGATTGGCCAAGTGGCAGCATCGATGGACTCAAGCATGACAACAGTAGTGAGGTTGGCCCAGGATCGGACAGTGTTTCGTTCTGCTGTGCATAAGGTCACTATGGGTCAGTATTGACTCGATGACACCTAACAACAACAACAATCTTTATAAGAGCAGCTTGACAGGTCTTTTCTCCCAAAGAGCTACTGATGGGCTCTTAACATTTGCTTAACCAAGGCTCCTTCTCCCAATGTAACCATGTGATATTTTCACCCAGGAGAAGGAAGAGAGGACAATAGTGTAGCTCTCTTCCAAATCTGCTTCCCCTTTTAAAAACCATTTTTAAAATGCAGGTTGATAACATTGAAGAAATAAAGAAATAACGACTTTTCAAATACAAGCTCTGTACCTCTACATGTACGACCTTGTTGTTGTTATTGTTAAGTGCCATCGAGTCAGTTCTGACCCATAGTGACCCTCTAGAGGGTTTCCAAGGAGCAACTGGTGAGTTTTAACCATCAATCTTGCAGTTCAAACCAACTTTGCAGTCTAGCACATGAACCCACAATGCAACACCAGGACTCCTGTATGAACTTAAATATGTGTTTAAACCGCTCTCTGCCATGTTTTTCTCATGTGCAAATTTTATTGTCAATGACTACTTTATGGGGCTGCTGTAAATGTAAAATAATATATAATTACCACCACTGGTCATCTTCGGAGTCGACCCTATACAGGGTGGCTATGGGTCCGAAATGACTTGACAGAATTTAGCAACAATAACAACTAATAATCTTCATTCATTCTTAAGGATCTGAGTATCTTTCATCTTTTCTTTCTGGCTATGCATTTCCTTCAGACTGAGGAATTTTATTTAGCATTTTCATCTTGCTGGTCCAGTGTCAGTGAATTTACTTAGTTTATCTGAAAATGTATTTATTCTTTCCACATTGTTTCTAGACATAGAATTCTGACAGGCTTTTAGTTTTCTTTTGGCACCTAACAATGTTGTTCCATTCTCTTCTGACTGTCATCATTTCTGATAAGAAGTCAACTGTCAAATGAAACATTTTCTAATATACGTAATGTGTACCCTTTTGGTTGTTTTTGGGATTTTTCTATTTTTTATGTTTGGTTTTCTGTACTAACTATGATATTGTTTTCATTGTATATATCTTGTTTAGGTGGTGAGATTCTCAGGTTTGTAAATTTATGTCTTTGAAAGTTTTTAGCCATTATTTCTTCACATATTTTTTAATGTCTCAACTTCCTTCTTCTTTTCATCTGACTTTCCAATTATAAACGTCAAACATTTAATATTATCTTACAAATTTCTGAGTTTCTTTTTTTCCTCATTTTTTTTTTTTTTTGTCTTCTTCAAAGTAGATAATTTCTATTGATGCATCTTCAATTTATTCTTTCCTTAAATTCATTGTTCTCTTAAGCTCATCCAGTAAATATTTTTATTTCAGATATTGCACTTTTTCAGTCCTATTTTGATTGTCTATTTCTCTGGTAAGTTTTCCTACATTTTCATTTGTTTCTAATGTAATTTCCTTTATTTTATTGCATACAGATATAAGTTGCTTTAGTGATTTTGTTTGATAATTCCAATATATGAATCACCTTGAAGTTGATATTTGTTGCTTTTCTTTTCTGTTTACAATGGGTTTCATTTTCCTGACTCTTTGAATGTTGAGAAAATTTAGAATTATCACTGGGAATGTTTTGTTGTTAAGAATCTGAATTCTGTTATATTTCATAGTGTACTGATATTTTTGTTTTAGCATGAAGTTAAATTGATTAGACTCAAGCTTCAGTCTATTAGAGCTCAGTTCAAATTATTTTCATTCTATCATATTCAAGTAAAAATTAGTTGGAGACTTGGGCAGAGTTTATTCACAAAAATGAGGTTCATGTCTCTGGCTTTCTCTCTTTCAGCATTCCTGCCTCACTCTCCAGTACCTTTCTTGTTACTGTGGCCTGAAATATGGTAAGAGTTTTGTTAGAATTTTAGCTGTCTTGCCTCATGACTGTCCTCATGGCAAAGCAGCATCCAATCTTTCATAACCCTCAAAAATATGCCTGCTTCTGTTCATGTTTCAGAGCCTTTCATCATTTTTTTTTCTTCAGTTTTTTTCAGAGTTTATAGTTGTTATCTGTAGGAGATTCAATTTTAGAGAAGTTTGTTCCTCCATATCTACAGTGAAACTCCAAGAGATAATATTTGCCTATGTGTCCTGGTGTTGCTATGGACTAATGTGTCAGACTGCAAAGTCGTTTGAACTGCAAGGTCTGTGGTTCAAGCTCACCAGCTACTCCTTGGAAACCCTTTACAGGGTAGCTATGGGTGGGAATCGACTCAACGGCACTTAACAACAACAACATCTTTGCAAAATGGCTTAGTGTGTGCCTATCAAATTTATAATGAATTCTATAAAAACTGAGGGATAAGTTAAACTTTTCTCTAGAAGCTATGGTAGTTATTGAGGGACATTAATCAGGAAAGCAATAATATCAAATTCACCATTTAGAAATCTCCTCTTGCATAAATATAAGATTATATCAGTGTTGTTGTTGTTAAGTGCCATCGAGTCGGTTCCGATCCATAGCGACCCTGTATAGGGTTTCCAAGGAGCAGCTGGTGAGCTTGAACTACCGACATTGTAGTTTAAATGGCTTTGCAGTCTGGCACATTAACCCACAGCACCACACTGTCGGGGACTGTCCTCGACATAGTTGTGTTGTTCAC
>NW_006408594.1:14506600-14516466 GCF_000296735.1 Chrysochloris asiatica
GACTCGCGTCAGGGATTAAAAACCCGAGTGGACTGCCCACTCGGTGTGCTCGCTAGCCTGTTCGTGTATGTACAGCTATGCGCAGGCACCCTCTTGCAAGAGTAAATTTTACTTTGCCAAGGTAATTTAGTCTCACCGAGTGTCTTTTATGCGACATTGGGATTCATTTCTAACAGGAGGACCTTGAGAAATTTATCTCAGTGACAATAAGGAGAAAGTCATGGATTCAAGATAATTGAGATCGTTGTTGTTGTTAAGTGCCTTCAAGTTAGTTACAACTCATAGTGTCCCTGTGTTTCTGAGGAGTAACTGTTGGGCATGAACCACTGAACTTACGGTTAGCAATCCAGTGTTTATCCTACAGTGCCATACCAGGAGTCTAGTTGAGGTGATACCAATTGTGTATTAGAGATGAGTTTATGTGGGGAATCAAAAAAGAACTCCTCTTTTCTGGCCTGCTAATTGGTTACTCTGCCATCATACAAGATGAAAAATACTTAAGAAGAAACAGACTGAGAGGCAAAATAATAATGTGGTTTGATTCCTGGTAAGTTTGAAGTATGAGGGTAAAACTGATAGCCATGGAGAAAGACTTCATTTACAAGGTTTCACTGTAGTTAATGTGGCCATACAACTGAGTATTAACCAGTAAAATGTGAGTGGATATTTAAAGGGAAAGTTCCTACATATTTCCTCCCATGTTCTTTCCAGTTCACCTGCTAAAAATGGCAACACTTCTGTGTCATCAAATCAGTTTCAACTCACAGCAACCCTATGTGTAACAGAAAGAAATGCTGTCCAGACCTACATCAACCTCAAAATCATTACTATCTTTGAATCCATTGTTGCAACCTCTTTGTAAATTCATCTCTTTGATTTTCTTCCTCTTTTTCACTGACTCTCTCTGACTTAACCAGCATGATGTCCTTCTCCAGGAACTGGTCCTTCCTGACAACATGTCCAAAGTACGAGAGACAAAGTCTCACCATCCTTGCTTCTGAACAAGCATTTTGGCTGTACTTCTACTAGGACAGATATGTTTATTCTTCTGGTAACCGTGGTCTAGTCAATATTCTTCAACAGCTCCATAATTCAAATACACCAATTCTTGTTCAGTCTTCCTTATTCTTTGTTCAGCTTTCACATATATGAAGTGTTTAAGAATATTATGGGATAGGTCAAGCGTACCTTAGTACTCATGGTGACATCTTTACTTTTTAACACTTTAAAGAGGTCTTTTGCAGCAGATTTGTTCAATGTAATATATCACTTAATTTCTTAACTACTGCTTCCATGAGCACTGATTGTATATTCAAGTAAAATGAAATCCTTGATTACTTCAATCTTTTCTCAATTTATCATGATGTTGTTTATTGGTTCTGTTATGAGGATTTTTGTTTTCTTTAGGTTGAGATGTAATGCACTAAGTGTTTTAAGTCCTCTTTACTTTCAGCAAGCAAGGTTGTGCTATCTGCATGTTGCAGATTGTTAGTAAGTTTTCCTACAATCCTGGTATTGCATTCTTCTTCAAACAGTTCAGCTTCCAAAATTATTTGTTCAGCATATAGATTGGACAAGTTTGGTGAAAGGATGCAACTCAGACACACAACTTTCCTGATTTTAAACCACTCAATATCCCCTTGTTCTTTCTGAGTGAATGCCTCATGTACAGTTTCATCATGATCAAAATCAAGTGTTCTGGAATTTCCATTCTTTGCAATGTTATTCATAATCTGTTATGATGAACACAGTTAAATGATTTTACATAGTCAATGAAACACAGGCAAACATCTTTCTTATGTTCTCTGATTTCAGACAAGATGTATACAATGTCATTAATGAGATTTCCTGTCTGGTATCCTCTTCTGAATCTGGCTTGCATTTATGACAATTCCCTGTTGATGTACTGCTGGATGTAACCATTTTTTAAAATTCTCTTCAGCATGATTTTACTTACTTATGATATTGTTCAATAATTTCTGCATTTTGTTGGACCACCATTCTTTGAAATGGGTTTGAATATGGATCTATCTTCATGGACCTTGAAGAGTGAAAGAAACCTCTTGCCGTTGAGTCCATTCCAATTCAGGATGACTTCATTCATTATAGAGAAGAACAGCTCCACTGGGTATTCTAGGAGTCCTAGGGTCACAACAATTAAGTGCTCAGCTTCTAACGGAAAGGTTGCCAGTCACAACTCATCCAGCAACTCTGCAGGAGAAAGACCTTCTTCTGTAAAGCCTAGAAAACCGGATAGGATGGCTCCACTCAGTCTCCTGGAGACACTATGAATTAAAATTGACTTGACGACATTTAATAACGACAACAATCTTAAAAGAATCAGCCCACTAGACCACTTGGGCAGATTTGAACAGCCAAGCATTAGGTTAATAGTCAAGTGCAAACCATTCATGCCCACCCAGAGTGTAAGGGTTAGCAAAGCGTAAAAGGAAGGAAGGATATCCAAGTTTAAAGGCAAACTCAGCAAATAGCATGAGGGTTTATCTACGCACAGTGCTTCTGAAACAACAGCGATACGATGAATGGAGCGGGTAGGCATAGTGACCGGTAAGGAGGCTACCGAGGCTAGCAGAGGCCACTCAAAGAAAGATTCGCCTCTTCTGCCCCTTCTTGCCCAGCTCCCACTTCTTCCCACAGACCGTATAGCTTACAATCTTGTTCGCTTTTACAACGCATTTGCTGTTCTTTGGTATACAGTCTACATCCAGAAATGGAATAAGATTATCTTTGCGTTTATTTTAGTCTCACTTTAAGGATCTTATCTCTAGCAAATTCCCCACTATGGTTCACCATAGCAGGACACATTAGAAAGAGACACTTTAAAAAAAAAAAAAGGCAATTATTTACCACAACCCCATTAAACTGTCATGACGTTATTCTTTATTTACAAGAGTAGATTCATTGCTCTTCATAGACCATCCACAGGCCCCAAACAAGAAGAGCAAAGATAAAAGCCATGAGGTGTGTTCTGTTATCTGCTGTTGGTAGAAAATTTGTCAGGTTTTTATGAAGAATTAGCTTTCATATTAAACTTTATTAAATCCTGTCACTGAATTCTTTCCCCTATGAAGAGGACCTTTCAGCCATTAAGGTTGAAAAACAGCCCACGTCTGAATAATTCCAAAGGAAATGGAGTGGACAATCTGGAATTCTGCTAATACAGACATGTAGTATCATTAAAAGAGGATAGATGTTCACAACAAAGCCTGGCTCAGTTATATCCCAAGAATGGTGCTCAGAGAGATGGGGATGAGGTCTAGTCAGGGTTCTCACAGGCATGCACACAGAGAAGGCTGTGGACAAAGGACAAATACCACTATTCCTCACGAAATCTCCTCTGGTCAATTACAACGGAAAAATCACTTGGAAATGCCCATTAGCCTCACTTTTTGTGTGTATCCATTCTGATCACTTTGCTTTTATCAAGTCAAGATCTATGATAGCCTAATCCATACTTAGAGTTCATGTCAAATATTTAGAGTTCAAAAGTGGTGAAGGAAAACCTCAGCCTGGTACATAACCAGAGGACTAATTGATCTTGATAAATAACTGTATTAAATGATCATCTGCTAACTGCAATGTTGTAGTTCAAGCCCACCCACCTGCTTCATGGAAGAAAGTCCTGGCAATCTGCTTCTGTAAAAATTACAGCATAGAAGACTATGGGGCAATTCTACTCTGTCAAGTGGAGTCTCTGTAAGTGAAAAATGACTCAATTATATCTAGCAACAGCAAAAACAAACTGTTTCCTTGGACACAAAGAGCAGACTCTACCACCCTCATTCTACATCTCATCCAGTAAGCAGAAATAAACAATCCTCAACTACTGGCAATAAAGAACAAATATTTAGGGGCTGTGCTTTGGTGTGTGTGTGGGGATGGTGGTGGTGGTGGTGGTGGTGGTTGAGGAGTCCTGACTTTCTTTTGGTGCTATTTTCAATACAATTTTTCCTTACATTATAGCAAGTCCTGGTGTGGCATTGTATGATCAGAATTGGTCTGTGAACCACAAGGTCAGCAGTTCAAACACATCAGCTGCTCCTTGAAAACCCTATAGAAGATCGCTATGAGTAGACTCCGACTAGACAGCACATAATAACAACAGCAATAATATAAAGTGGAGAAATGACACTGGAAAACATCACGTCAAAAGGGATTGTACCTGATGTGTTATGAAATGGACAATTAAATAAACAGATGATGAAGGTTCTTGAATAGTTTGCAAATATGGGGTCTATAATATTTGATGTCTTTTGAGCAAGGGAGTGGTATGTTTAGAGATGGTTATAATGTTGTTGTTGTTGTTGTTAGGTGCCATCGAGTCGGTACCAACCCGTAGCAACCTATGCACAGCAGAAAGAAACACTGTCTGATCCTGGGCCAACCTCACTACTGTTGCCACGCTTGAGTCCATTGATGCTGCTGCTTGGCCAATCCATCTCGTTGGGGGTCTTCCTCTTTCTCTCTGACCCTCCACCTTACCAAACATGATGTCCTTCTCCGGTGACTAGTCCCTCCTGACAATATGTCTGAAATATGGGAGACAAAGTTTGGCCATCCTGGCCTCCAAGGATCACTCTGGCTGCACTTCTTCCAACATGGATCTGTTGGTTCTTTTGGCAGCCCATGGAACTTTCAATATTCTCCTCCAACACCATAACTCAAATGCATCAATTCTACAGTCTTCCTTATTCATTGTCAAGCTTTCTACATGCATATGAGGTTATTGAAAATACCATGGCTTGGGTCAGGTGCACCTTAGTCCTCTAGCTGACATCTTTGCTCTTCAACACTTTAAAAAGGTCTTGTGCAGCAGATTTGTCTAATGCAATTCATCGTTTAATTTCTTGACTGCTGCTTCCATGAGTGTGGTTAGTTGATCCAAGAAGAATGAAGTCTTTGACAACTTCAATCTTTTCTCCTTGATAAGAATGTTGTTTATTGGTCCAGTGGTGAGGATTTTTGTTTTCTTTACATTAAGATATAATCCATACCGAAGGCTGTGTTCTTTGATCTTCATCAATAAATGATTTAAGTCCTCTTCACTTTCAACAAGCAAGATTGTATCATCTGAGTATCGCAGGTTGTTAATGAGTCTTCCTCCAATCCTGATGCCATGTTTTTCTTCATAGAACCCAGCTTTTCGGATTATTTGCTCAGCATACAGGTTGAATAAGTATGGTGAAAGAATACAACCTAGTAGCACACCTTTTTTCATTTTAAATCATTTAGTGTTACCATGTTCTGTTCGAACAACAACTTGGTCCATGTACAGATTCCTCATGAGCACAATTAAGTGTTCTGGAATACTCATGCTTTGCAATGTTTTCCATAGTTTGTCATGATTCACAGAATCGAAAGCCTTTGCGTAGTCAATAAATCACAGGTAAACATTTTTCTGGTATTCTCTGCTTTCAGCCAAGATCCATCAGACATCTGCAATGATATCCCTTGTTCCACGGCCTCTTCTGAATCCAGCCTAAACCTCTAGAAGTTCTCTGTCAATGTATGCTTGCAGCCATTTCTGTATTACCTTTAGTAACACTTTAGTGATACTCGTATGGGATATCAAAGATATTGTCTAATGATTTCCTCATTCCATTGGGTCATCTCTCTTTGGAATGGGCACAAATATGGATCTCTTTCAATCAGTCGGCCAGAAAGCTGTCTTCCAAATTTCTTGGAATACATGAGTGAGAGCCTCCTGTGCCACCTCACTTTCTCGAAATATTTCAATTTTCATTCTATCAATTCCTTGAGCCTTGTTCTTTGCCAATTCCTTCAATGCACCTTGGACTTCCTCCTTCAGTATCATTGACTCTTGGTCATATGCTACCTCTTGGAATGGTTGAACATGAACCATTTCCTTTTGGTACAGTGACTCTGTGTTTTCCTTCCATCTTCTTTTGATGCTTTCTGCATCATTCAATAATTTGCCCAGATAATCCTTCAATAACGAAAGTTGAGGCCTGAATTTTTTCTTCAGTTCCCCCAGCTTGAAAAATGATGAACGTGTTCTTCGTTTTTGGGTTTCTGACTCCAAATCTTTGCACATTTTGTTGTAGTATTTGGCTTTATCTTCTTGAGCTGATTTTTGAAGTTTTCTGTTCATCTCTTGGACCTCCTCATTTCTTTCATTTGCTTTTGCATCTCTATGCTGGAGAATAAGTTTCAGTGTCTCTTCTGACATCCATTTTGACCTTTTCCTTCTTTCTTTTCTTCTTAATGAATTTTTGCTCTGTTCATATATGATGTTCTTGATGTCATCCCATGACTCTTCTGGTCTTTGGTCTTTAATGTTTAATGTATCAAATCTGTTCTTCAGATGATTTCTAACTTCAGACAGAATATATTCAAGGTCATATGTTGGCTCTCGTGGACTTGTGCTTCAGTTTGAATTTGCATATGAGCAATTGATGGAGCACACAGGAGCAAAATTATGAAAACTTTTTAGACATTACCAAATACCTTGAAGGAATGAATTTCTGGATCTGGGGTCTCAGCTCCACAGATTCAGGGGACATCAGGGTAATTGATATAACATATTCCACAAAGACAGTGTTCTGCATCCTACTTTTGTGAGTAGCAACTGGAATCAGAAATGACTATTTAAGATGCATTGATTGGTCTCTCCTTCTGCAGAGGAAAAACAATGACAAAAATTGAAGCTGCTTAGAACCAATTATTCCAATGGACTAATGGAGCATGTAGATATTAATATTAATGACCCTAATATCAGAAGAACTATATGGTGCCCATCTGTTTTTAAAGGGATCACATTAGAAGATCTGAGATAGAGTAGTAGAAAATGTGGGACAGACCTCAAAACTGTAAAAATGACAGAGCTTACTGGTTAGAAAGAGACTGGAGGAACCCAACATTATGGCCCTCAGTCACCCTTTAGGTCTGGAATGGAACTCAACCCATAGCTCAATTTTTAGACAAATGGTAGATAAGTACATAGAGGGAACAACAACACTAGTAAGAAATGCTCTCCATGCAATGGCTAAACATTCAAGATCAAAAGAGCAGCGTTTTCCTAAGGACAACATTCAGAAGGGCTGGCAAGAGGGTGAAATGGAAACAACATTCAAAGGAAGGAAGTACATAACTGATGTTACACGGAGGGGATTATAATCATTGAAATTAAACAAAGAGCATGATATTGTAAATGTAAAACTTATGATCTTCTCTGTAGACCTTCACTCAATTCACAACAAAAAGTTAAAAAAAAAAAAAAAAAGATAAAAATGTCACCTTAAGGACTAAGGTGTCTCTGACCCCAAGTCATAGTAGTGTCTTCACCTTATATGTATTCAAAGCTGAACAATGAATAAGGAAGATGGAAGAATAATTGATGCATTTAAATTATGGTGTTGGTGAATATACTATGACTTGCCAGAAGAATGAACAAATCTGTCTTGGAGGATGTAGACATAGAATGCTTCTTAGAAGTGAGCCTTCATCTAAAATACTTTGGGCATGTTAACAGAGGGACCAGTTTTTGGAGCAGGGCATCATCTTGATAAAGAGGAAGAATTTCAAAACACTGGATTCACACAGCAAGTGCAACAATGGGCTTAACCATAGACATGGTTGTGAAGATGTCACAGGACTGGGCAGTGTTTTGTTCTGTTGTCGTATCTGAGGTCACTATGAGTCAGACTTGAATCAATAGCACCTAGCAATAGTATAACAGAACTGTCATAATTTAGTGACTGATTGAATGTGGAGAGTCTGCTTCAACTTCCTGTTTCACACAGATATGGATGCTGAGTTTGCTCGCTTAGCATGAAGAAATGGAAGGCACCAGCCACATCCACAGGGAATGGATCCAGTTCCTTATGAAACCCTGTGCTCTGCAGCTCATACTCTCAACACACAGCCTGAAACCCCTTTATTAGTAGAAGAGATATACCAATACATGAAGCTTCCTGGAAGACAGAGAAAAAGTATTGTCCATACAACAGAGACACATTACTTGTCTCACCAAAGGAGATGTGTAGAATAATAACTAGAAAACTTAACTTTCACCCAAACTTCACTGAGGTCAAGATCTCATTTGACATGTAGGGAGAGTTTTTAACCCTGATATTTACAGGTCTAAACCACAGCTATAGAGCCTTGTTGTGGTGTTGTAAGATAAATAGTAGATTGCTAACTGCAAGATCAGCAGTTCAAATCCACCAGTCGCTCCTTGGAAACCCTATGCAGGGTCATTATGAGTAGAAACTGACTCAATGCCACTTCATAACAACAACAAATCACAGTAGCAAAACTCCATAGATCAAAATACCATAAAATAAATTTCAAATTTCTTAGTTCCATATCTAATCCACCTTTCTGTCTTCCACTGCATTATGATTCTATACTAATAATTAGTAATAAAAACTATTATTTTCTGAGTATTTATCATAAGCTAAATATTTTGCTAAGTAAACATATAATCTTACTTAACATTCATATGCATGTACTATACTCTTCATTTTATGAGGATTTTGGAGATCTCAGAGATTAAGAAATTTGTCTAAGGTCAAGATGTAAAAGTGATATAGCAAAGATTTAAATTAATATATGGTTTACTACATAGACATGTAGTGCCTTGTTGTTGTTATGTGCCGTGGAGTCGGTTCTGACTCATAGCAACCCTACACAGGGTTCCGAGGATGTAAATCTTTATTGGAGCAGACTGCCTCATCTTTCTCCTGTTGAACTGCTGGTAGTTTCGAACTGCTGACCTTGCGGCTCGCAGCCCAATTCATAACCACTATGCTACCAGAGCTCCTTATGTAGTGCCTATAATACAAATTTTCTCAAATAAAACAACTAAAAACTCTGGAATTAAAAAATATATACATTTGAAGGAATTTCAGTGTTACTAAAAGCCAAAAAAAAAAAAAAAAAAAATGGTGAAGGCTGACTAAAATCCTAAATGAGAATTTATGGTCTTATTGGCTTGAAAAGCCAAAGAACAGAGTTTGGGGCAACCACAGTCATTGGAAAGTTGTTGTTGTTGTTTAGTGTTGTCGAGTCAGTTCCGACCTGAAACTAAAGGAAGAAATTCTAGGAATTTCAAAAAGAAAATACTCCTGCATATATAGTCTGCCTAAATCTCTGACTGAGCCCCGAACCCTGGATACATGGAGCCAACTCCAAAAAGCCCAGCTAAGGATTAAAGAATTGAATTGAATTTGTGCTTCCATCCACTGCCAGGAAGATAGTGTTTACAGTTTGGAGTGCAGCCAAGTAAAATGCCTACTAAAATAAAACACCTTTTACAGGAATATAAACTAATCCAGAGTCTCTATAACATATCAATTATGGAAGCCAGGATAGGATCCAAAACTGATCAGTAGAAAAAGAAACAGGACAAGTTGGTTATTTTGAAGAGTAAAACCAAGCAGTGACTCAGAGTTTTAAATTATCAGGAAAATATGTTAAATTAGCTATTTCAGTACATTCATAATTTGAAGAATGAAAAGTTAAGATATATCAGTAGAGGAGGAACAAACAAGATGGTAGATCGGGTGGACGTATAGCAGAGAGCTCCACCAACAACAACACAGAATACCAGACCAAGCAGGTTCAGGGGATGGTCCTAGAACTCTGAACCACATACAAAGGAATACTTAGAAGGTTGGAAGGCTCACAGCTGGAGGAATTTGTGGCAGAAACAAGAAATCTATTGCTTTCTAGTCCAGGACGCTCTGCTGCTGCAGGAGCCACCATCTTGGGTGAGACCACTCGGGGGAAGATTTGGAGCAGCCACAGACGCCTGGCAGAACCTCTGAGATAAAGAAAATTCTTTTCTTTTGGTATCTGTTCATTGGTCCCTTGCTGTCTGC
>NW_006408594.1:14518780-14520778 GCF_000296735.1 Chrysochloris asiatica
AAAGAAAGAAATATCAGTAGAGAAATATAAAATATATTTAAACATAAATAGCTAACCAGATATGAATAAGAATGGAATCAGATTGACAAAAGTCAGTGAGCATAAATATAAATCAATGTAAATTATCTCAACCAGAAAGGCCAATGAGAAAAAAAGTATTAAAAGAGAAAAAGAGAACCTCAGGACTCTCCGAAACAATGTCAAATGGTCTAAAATGAATATCGTTGAAATTCAAGAATAGAAAGAGAATGGAAACAAGAATATTTTGAAGAAATCATAACTAAAAAGTTTTCCAAATTTGTGAAAGGCATGAATTACAAATTCAAGAATTTCAAAGAGCAACAAGTAGCATAAATACACAGAAAATTATAACTATGGACATCATAATCAGACTGGAAAAAAAAAAAGCAAAGATAAAGAGAAAATATTGAAAACAGTCACAGGAAAAGGACATATTATGTAAATGGTAATTCCAACGACCACTAACTTTTTATCACCAAAATACAGCAGAATAAAACTTTAAAGTATTAAAAGAAAGATGTGGCTAACCCAGATTTCTATACCTACCCAAAATATCCTTCAAGAAGGATCCAGATTATTTATAGAAATTGACAAGTTCATTCTAAACTTGTATCTGACTCACACTTGCTGGGTGTGGAAGGGAACAAAATTAGAGAAAATTGTACAAGACCAGTATAAAAATAGATCTGGCTATTTCTTAAACACTAAAATTGTGTTTAAGACCTTCAAAAACTGTGAAGGGTCTGAGATTTTACTCTATTTCATTTTAACAGGTTAGCCTGCCTCAGTTTCTTGGATGCTGTCAGAAGTCAAGAGGCTCTTGGGTGAGAGACAATGGAAAGTCTATAATTAATTGTTCAAGCTATCATAGTAGGCAGAGTATCTGCATTCACGCTGATTTTGCAAGCCCAATTCCCACAGAATGATGTCGCAATATGAAGAAAACCAGGCAATACATGCACATACAGCGGGTTGTATTACAAAAGAGGACCTTTTAGGGCAGACCTTAGGGAACCAAATACTTTATAATGGGCAATAAACCTGCCTGACTTTTGCCCTGCAGGGAGAAATTATCTTTATTATATTGGACAGTCAGCAAAGTTGCCCCTAAACTCTGGAGGAAGACACTCAATCTTCCCAAACTGTTCAAAACACAAACAGCCTTGAAAAAAATTAATCTGAAACAAATGCAGGCCGTCCTTTTGCAATTTGTATAGAAATACAAGAGGCAGTGTTGTCTCCCAACAAGAGCTACCTTATGAACCCAGCAATTTTATTTTTTTCTTCCAAGAGAAATAAGCAATATATCCAAGAAAAATGTTAACTTATTTCCACTAAACCACTTGTACAAGAATGATTACAGCAGCTTTATTCATAACAGTCTAAAACTGGAAACAGGCCAAGTGTCCATCACTAGAAGAATGAACAGGCAAGCTGTGGCACATGCATACAAATGGATATTACTCAACAATTCAATGTACTAAGCTACTGATTCATGCAGTAAATGAATCTCAAAAGCATTCTACTGAGTGAAAGAAACTCTTCACAAAAGAGTACAGACTGTACAAATCCATATATGTGTAAATTTTAGAAGAGATAAAACTACTCTATGGTTGACAATGAATGGAACCATGGTTGCTTCTTTGGTTGTGGGGTAGCCAATGATTGAGGAGGGGTGTAAGGGAGTTTTCTAGGGTGGTGATGTTCTGTGCCTTGCTAGGACATTGTATTACACATCCATCATCACTAAATGGTACACTTATGATTTATGTGTTTCATTACATGTAAGTCTTATGTCAAAGGGAATGAAATAAATAATGAACCATAATCACTGAACTCTAGTTAATGACATCCAGCATTTGTCTGTCAGTTTGTCATACTGTGGTAGCTTGTGAGTTGCTGTAATTCTGGAAGCTTTGTCACAGATATTTATATACCACCCACGGTAGACAGGTCTCAGATGAGCTTCCAAACGAA
>NW_006408594.1:14522006-14529772 GCF_000296735.1 Chrysochloris asiatica
AATAAAATGTGCAAAGATCTGGAATCAGAAAACCAGAAAGGAAGAACACGCTCAGCATTTCTCAAGCTGGGGGAACTGAAGAAAAAATTCAAGCCTCGACTTTCATTATTGAAAGATTCTCTGGACAAATTATTGAATGATACAGAAAGCATCAAGAGAAAATGGAAGGAATACACAGAGTCACTATACCAAAAGGAAATGGTTAATGTTCAACTGTTTCAAGAGGTAACATATGATCAAGAGCCAATGATACTGAGGTAGGAAGTCCAAGGTGCATTGAAGAAATTGGCAAAGAACACAGCTCCAGGAATCGATGGAATAAAAATAGAAATCTTTAAAGAAAGTGAGGTGGCACAGAAGGCACTCACTCATCTCTGCCAAGAAAATTGGAAGACAACTTTCTGGTCGGCTGATTGGAAGAGATCCATATTTGTGCCCATTCCAAAGAGAGGTGATCCAATGGAATGTGGAAATTATAGGACAATCTCTTTGATATCTCATGAGAGTAAAGTTTTGCTAAAGGTAATACAGAAATGGCTACAATCATACATTGACAGAGAACTTCCAGAGGTCCAAGCCAGATTCAGAAGAGGCCATGGAACAAGGGATATCATTGCTGATGTCCGATGAATCTTGGCTGAAAGCAGAGAATATCAGAAAGATGTTCACCTGTGCTTTAATGACTATGCAAAGGCTTTTGATTGTGTGGATCATGACAAGCTATGGACAACATTGTGAAGTATGAGTATTTTGGAACACTTATTTGTGCTCATAAGGAATCTGTACCTGGACCAAGAGCCAGCTGTTCGAACAGAACATGGAAACATTGAATGGTTTAAAATTAAGAAAGGTGTGTGACAAGATTGTATTCTTTCACCATACTTATTCAACCTGTATGCTGAGAAAATCATCAGAGAAGTTGGGTTCTGCGGAGAAAAACGTGGCATCAGGATTGGAGGAAGACTCATTAACAACCTTCGATATACAGATGATACAACCTTGCTTGCTGAAAGTGAAAAGGACTTAAAATATTTACTGATGAAAATCAAAGACCATAGTCTTGGGTGTGGATTACATCTCAATGTAAAGAAAACAAAAATCCTCACTGTGGACCAATAAACAACATTCTTATCAATGGAGAAAAGATTGAAGTTGTCAAGCACAACTGGATCAACCATCAACATTCATGGAAGGAGTAGTCAAAAAATCAGACAACGTATTACATTAGCAAATCTTCTGCTCAAGATCTTTTTAAAGTGTTGAACAGCAGAGATGTCAGCTTGAGGACTAAGGTGTGCTTGACCCAAGCCATGGTATTTTCAAGAACTTCATGTGCATGTGAAAGCTGGGCAGTGAATAAGGAAGACTTTAGAAGAATTGATGCCTTTGAGTTATGGTGTTGAAGGAAAATATTGAAAGTGCCATGGGCTGCTAAAAGAACAAACGGATCAATGTTGGAAGAAGTGCAGCCAGAGTGCTCCTTGAAGGCCAGGATGGCTACATTTCGTCTCTCATACTTCGGACATATTGTCAGGAGGGACCAGTCACTGGAGAAGGGTCAGAAAAAAAGAGGAAGACCCCCAGCAAGATGGATTGGCAAAGTGACAGCATAAATGGGCTCAAGCATGGCAACAAATGTGAGTTTGGCCCAGGACCAAACAGTGTTTCGTTCTGTTATGAATAGGGTTGCTCTGTGTCAGTAGCGACTCGATGGCATCTAACAACAACAACAGTTAATGACATGCCTCCAAAAGATTTAGAAGGAAGTGTAGAGATACCTGTAACTTACTGTGAACTAAACTAACTACACTTGTTCCCCTATCAAACCCACATTTTCTTAACTCATTACTTTAGTACATGCGTGTTTCTCCCAACCTATAAAACTCATTCCCTTTCATTTTTCATGACCAAGCCCTACTAATACATTAGCAGAGAAGCCATTATATACCTTTCAGAAGATTCCCCTCCATTATATTATCCAGTTTTTGTATGCATAAGAGGTAATTGTACTCGTGAAGAACCTGTGTGTAGACTAAGAGTCAGTTGTTTGGACAAAACAAGTGGATACTGAATGGTTGAAAATCAGAAAACTGCAAGGTCAGCGGTTCAAGCTCATCTGCTGCTCCTCGGAAACCCTATACAGGGTCGCTATAGGTCGGAATTGATTTGACGGGACTTCACAACAACAACAATGGTGAGAAAATAATCTAAGAAGTTGGATTATATGAAGAAGAACATGGCATCAGTATTGGAGCAAGACTCATTAATACTCTGTGCTATGCAGATGGCACAGACTTGCTGGCTGGAAATGCAAAAGATTTGAAATACTTACTGATGAAGATCTTTAGCCTTTAGTATGGATTGCTCCTTAATGCAAAGAAAATGAAAAAATTTTTGTAAATGGACCAATAGATAGCATCATGATAAATGGAGAAAAGATTAAAGTTGTCAAAGACTTTATTTTGCTATTTTGCTTTCTACAATCAACATACATGGAAGTTGTTGTTGTTGTTGTCAGGTGCCATCGAGTTGGAACCGACTCATAGCGACCCTATGCACAGCAGAACGAAACAATGTTCGATTCTGGGCCAACCTCACTACCGCTGCCACACCTGAGTCCATCAATGATGCCACCTGGCTGATCCATCTCGTTGGGGGTCTTCCTCTTTTTCTCTGACCCTCCACCCTACCCAGCATGACATCCTTCTCCAGCGATTGTTTCCTCCGGACAATATGTCCAAAGTAGGAGAGACGAAGCTTAGCCATCCTGGCCTCCAAGGAGCACTCTGGCTGCACTTCTTCCAAAACAGACCTATTGGTTCTTTTGGCAGTCCATGGCACTCTCAGCATTCTCCTCCAACACCACAACTCAAAGGCAATGCATGGAAGTATCAGTCTAGAACATCAAACAACGTATTACATTAGGTAAATCTACTAAAAAAGAACTCTTTAAAATGTTAAAGAACAAAGATGTAACTTTAAGAACTAAGGTGCACCTAACCAAGCCATAGTATTTTCAATCAGTTTATATCCATACAAAACCTAGACAAAGAATAAGGAACTCTGATGTTGGTAAAGAATATTGAAAGTACCATGGACTGCTAGAAGAACAAACAAATCCATCTTGAAATCAAGTACAGCTGGACTGCTCCTTAGAAGTAAAGATGGAGAGACTTCCATCTCTTCTACTTTGCACATGTTGTGAGAAAAGACCTGCCCCTAAAGAAGAACATCATACTTGGTAAAGCGGAGAAAGACCTTCAACAAGATGAATTGAGACAATGGCAGCAACAATGCACTCAAAGCTAACCATTATGAGGATGGCACAGGACCAGCTGGTGTTTCATTCTGTTGTGCTTAATGTCATCCATGTCTCAAAGGCACCTAACAACAGCAACAACCCCCACCACAGTGCCATGCACCTTATTTGCATTAGCAGCAAGCTGTCCAGTGGCCTTAGTGGACCACCAAAAACATCTCATTTGCATAGCCCCATCCAACCTTTTATAAGATGAGAAAGGCCATATAATATGAGCCAAACCAATCAGCAGATAGTCTGAAAGAAAATCCCGTGTAACAAGTGGACACAAAGGACAGAATAGACAGTTGAAAAGAACAGAAAGAAGCGCCAAGACAGGACTATGTTTTGCTAGTGGGAGACGAAGGAGAGATAAAGTTGGAATACTCAACAAGACCCCAATCATTTAGGAGCCACGAGAAGTTTGAGAATACTGAAGAGGCCACCAAGAAATTGGCTCAAGGATACAGAGCAAATTAGGCCTGTAGCCAGCCTGAACGTCTGCCTCTCCAGGTTTAAGACCAAAGGTTGCCCTTTGACATGGGATGGAGGGCAGGAGGTTCTACAGAACGAAGATGACATGCAGGAGACCTGAGTCCACGCCTGTGTCATTGATGAAGCACAAACAGTAGGCGAGAATTTGTTGGTCCTTATCACCCACCTGGGACTGTCAAGGCTAATTAATCATGATGACAGCTCTCTGGATACAGGTCAGAAGGATTTTTGTGCTTTATTGTTTTTTTTTCCTGTATGCTGCTAGTTTAACCTGCCTGAGGCAAGACTTTTCTTTACAACACCAGGAGAAACTTTGTTGAAAATGATGAATGCTTTTTGGAAAAGAATAACATTTTGATAAAAAGCCCTTCCAATCAGCCTCCAGGTTAAAACAGAGTGAATTTCCTTACTTACTCTCACAGTCATCTTATAAGAAAGCCAGCTTTATCTCTGGGCTCAGAATCAACTAACCTAAGAGGCCTTTCATGATTAAAAATCAAATAAATAACCTGCCGTTGTCTCTGGCTTTCCATGAGTAATGATGGCTGAGGCTGTCACTTCAGTTTGAACTTTCTTCCAAAAACCAGTGTATATGTAATTATTCCTGTTGCTGGCTCCCCAGCAGGCCCTGAAGGCCACTGTATGGGTTGAAGCTACCAGTAAGGTCTTTCTGCTGCCCAGAGAACAGATGTTAAGAGAGCTTTTACAGACTCTTTGCTGCATACTGTTACTTTGCTCTTTGACATTCGATTTGATCTTTTTCTCATTTTTGTGATTCTTCATATGGAAAATGTTTTTATGTGTGCAGAGGTAGAAAAGGAAGACAGAAAGAGATAGAGGGAGTAAGAAAGAAAGAAACAAGACTTCTGGGGAAAATGTGAAAACCTGTTCCTGAAAAGTGGGGAGAGTTCCCTTTATGTTGCATGAATTTGTGGAGGTGCCCCCACTCATGACTGTAATCTTCCAATGGCCCCCGTTCCCCTGAATTCTCTTTGGTGGGAGAAAGAGGAGAAAAGGGACCAGAAAGAAACCCAGCTGGGAGTTCCGACAGAACCCACTCTGGGAGAGAAAGACTAACCTCAAGAGTTGTGGAATCCAAACTCCAGAGTCCTAATTGGATGGTTAACTCCACTAGCCATCATTAGAAGTGCAGATTCTAAGGTAAGGGATCAAAACTACATGTCAGAAATCAGAGTATGAGCTCAACCCAAACAGAAGCCCATTGTCATTGAATCACTTCTAAATCATTGTGGCCCCAGAGGGTTTCCAAGACTGAGCTCTTTATGGAAGCAGACCACCATATCTGTCTCCCTTGGAAAGGCTGGGGCATTCAAAACAATCACCTTTTGGTTAGCAGCCAAGCTTTGTATCGCGCCACCATGGTTCCCATTGTAAACTTCTTGTTGTAGTTGCGATCCTGGAGTCAGTTCTGACTCATAACAAATAGGGTTTCTGAGGCTATAAAACTTTACAAGAACGGATAGTGGATTCAAACTGCTGACCTTTTGGTTAGCAGCTCAATCGATGCAGAACCCGCTACAACCCAGGGTTCTAAGTAAGAGCAATAGTTCTGCAAATCAAAATGGGTAAAATAGCAGACTGAGATAAAGTAGCAGACTTAGAAGCAGGGACTGCTAGTATTTTCAACATGGGAGAACCAGCAGGAAATATATATGGAGTCCTGTTTATATGGGGCGCTGTTAATCAGCACTGGACTGCAAACCACAAGGTCAGCAGTTCAAGCTCACCAGCTGCTCCTTGAAAACCCTACACAGGGTTGCTATGAGTCAGAACTGACTCAATGACACTTAACAACAACAGCCATAAATATCAGAAACCCTCCACAGGGTAGCTATGAGAGGGAGAGACTTCTGGTGTGGCACTGTGCATTAATGCACTGGACTGCAAAGTTGATTTGAACAGCAAGACCAGCAGTTAAAGCTCACCAGTCACTCCTCAAAAACCCTATACAGGGTCATTATGAGTCAGAACTGACTTAATGGCACTTAACAATAACAATATACAGATATAGATATACACACATATACAGACAAATAAAATTATATATATACACTCTGGTAGCATAGTGGTTACAAATCGGGCTGCTAATCTCACGGTCAGTAGTTCAAAACTACCAGCTGTTCTACAGAAGAAAGATGAGGCTTTCTGCTCCTGTAAAGATTTACAGCCTCAGAAATCCTGTACAGGGTCATTATGAGCCAGAACCAACTTCACAGCACATAACAACAACAACAACCATATATATAATGCCTTGTATACATAGAACGCCTAAAATCCAACAACCAGCTAATACATCCCATGGTTAATTAAGGGTTGCAGCCAACCTGACTTTTACTGTGTCTGCCTCCTTTGACACTTCTGTTTACGATTTAGTTAGACAGTCAAACCTGCAAAAGCCAGACCTGTATAGGATGTAAACCTGTCAGAGAAGGAACACTCAATATCTTCCACTAAGAGAGAGCAATCGAAAATGATAAACTGTACCTTGACAAAGGCTTGTTGTTGTTGTTAAGTGCCGTCAAGTCGATTCCAACCCATAGCGACCCTGTATACGGTTTCCGAGGAGCAGCTAGTGAACTTGAACCGCTGACCTTGAAGTTCAAAAAGCTTTGCAGGCTGGCGCATTAACCCACAGTGCCACACCAGGGCTCCTCCAAAAAACAAGGCCATCCAGTGGACTGTCGGCACTAATGGATGTCACTGTATTATATAATCAACAACTAATTACTGTCAGCACACCTAGATGCACTTCAAAATACAAAGCTTTAAGTGCTAAAGCTTTATAAGTGGAGTCTTATAAAAGTTCATACTCATTATCCCAAGGATTCTTTGAGGTATTTATAAAGATATAACTGGGAGTCTACCCAAAGAGTTGTTTACAGTATTCCTTGAAATATAATATGGAATAAGAAACAAATATGACCCAAATATCCAACAATATAGTGTTGGATAAATCATGGCATTTCATAACAATCTCACATGACTTTTTTTTTTTTAATTTTTCCTGTTAGGGAACATTTATATATATGGGTATTTTAAATACCAACAGGGTCACCCACAGTGGACAGGTTTCAGCTAAAGACAGACTAGCAAGAAGGACAGATGGGCTATTCTGAATATTTAGTCACTGAAAACCTTTTGAATAACAGTGGAACACTGTCAGCACCAGAATGTTGTCATATGTAGTGCCGGAAGATGAGTCCCACTGGATAGAAGGCATTCAAAATACAACTGGGAAAGAGCTGCCTTCTCAAAATAGAGTTGACCATGATGACATGAACAGGGTAAAACTTTGGGATCTTCATTGGCTGATAGGGCACAACTCAAAGTGAAGAGAAACAGCTATAAACATCCATTAATAATAAGAACATGGAATGTACAAAGTATGAATCTAGGAAAATAAAAATTGTCAAAATGAAATGGAATGCATAAACATCGATAATCTAGGCATTAGTGAGCTGAAATGGACAGACACTGGCCATTTTGAATCGGACAATCACATGGTTTACTATGGAAGGAATGATATATTGAAGAGGAATGGCATCACATTCATCATCAAAAAGAATATATCAAGATAGGTCTTGAAGTACACTGCTGTCTGTGATAGGATAATACCCATGTGCCTATAAGGAAGACCAGTTAATACCACTATTATTCTAATTTACCCACCAACCACTAAAGCCAGTGATGATGAAACTGAAGAATTCTACCAACTTCTTCAGTATGAAATTGATCAAACACCCAATCCAAATTGTATTGATAATTACTGGCAGTTGTACTGTAAAGACTGGAAACAAAGAGAAAGGATCAGTAGTAGGAAAATATGGTCTTGGTGATAGAAATAATGGTGGAGACCACATGATAGAATTTTGCAAGACTAAAGACTTCTTCATTGAAAATACCTTATTTCACAACATAAAAGAAGACTATATACATGTTCCTTACCAGAAGG
>NW_006408594.1:14529872-14537607 GCF_000296735.1 Chrysochloris asiatica
TATGTAAGTTCAGACTGAAGCTGAAGAAATGAAAACAAGTCCAAGAGAACCAAAATATGACCCTGAATATATCCCATCTGAATTTAGAGATCATCTGAAGAACAGAGTTGATGCAGATTGAAGGCCAGAAGACTTGTTGGATGAAATCAAGAACTTCGGACAAGAAGAAAGCAAAAGTTCATTAAGAAGACAAGAAGAAAGGAAATGGATGTCAGAAAAGACTCTGAAACTTGCTCTCCAATGAAGAGATGCTTAAGCAAATGGAAGGAATGAGGAGCGGAAGGAGCTGAACAGAAAATTTCAAAAGGCAGCTTGAGAAGACAAAGTCAAATATTGTAATGAAATATGCAAAGACCTGGAGTTAGGAAGCCAAGAAGGAAGAACATACTCAGCATTTCTCAAACTGAGGAAACTGAAGAAAAAATTCAAGTCTCAACTTGAAATATTGAAGGATTCTAAGGGCAAAATACTGAATGATGCAAAAAGCATCAAAAGAAGATGGAATACATAGTCACTATACCAGAAAGAGATGGTGAATGTCCAACCATTTCAAGAGATAGCATATGATCAAAAGCCCATGATACTGAAGGAAGAAGTCCAAGGTGCAAAGAACAAGACTCCAGGAATTGATGGAATACAAATTGAAATCTTTCAACAAACTGATGCAGCATTGAAGGTACTCACTCATCTATGCCAAGAAATTTGGAAGAAAACTACCTGGCCAACTTACTAGAACAGATCCATATTTGTATCCATTCCAAAGAGAGGTGACCCAACAAAATGTGGAAATCATTGAAAAATATCATTAATAGCCCTTGCAAGCAAACATTTGTTAAAAATGAATCAAAAACAGCTGCAACCATACATTGATAGAGAACTTCAGAAGTTCAAGTTGGATTCAAAAGGGAACAGGAAACTAATCAAACATTACTCATGTTAGATGGCTCTTGGCTGAAAGTAGAGGATACCAGAAAGATGATTACCTGTGCTTTGTTGACTATGCAAAGACTTTCAATTGTGTGAATCATGACAAGTTACAGACAATATTTCATAGAATGAGTATTCTGGAACACTTAATCATGCTCATGAGGAACCTGTACATAGACCAAGAGGCAGTTTTTGAACAGAACAAGGGAACTCTGAATGGATTAAAATCAGGACAGGAGTGTGCCAAGGTTGTATTCTTTCACCATACTTATCCAACTGTATGCTAAACAAATTATCTGAGAAGCTGGATTTTATTAAGAAAAACATGGAATCAGGATTGAAGGAAGACTCATTAACAACCTGCCAATGCAGATGATACAACCTTGCTTGCTGAAAGCAAAGAGAACTTAAAATACTTGCTGATGAAGATCCAAGATCACATCCATCAATATGGGTTGCACCTCAATGTAAAGAAAACAAAAATTCTCACCACTGGACCAATATATAATATCAGGATAAGTGGCAAAAAGACTAAATTTGTTAGAGACTTCGTTTTGCTTGGATCCACAATCAGCACTCATGGAAGAAGCAGTCAACAAATCAAATGACATATTGCATTAGGTAAAACATTATGCATAAGACCTCTTTAAAGTGTTCAAGAACAAATGTATCAGTTTGAGGACTAAGGTGTGCCTGACCCAGCCATGTTATTTTCTATAGCCACTTATGCATGTGAAAGTTGGATAGTAAATAAGGAAGACTGTAGAATTGGTGCATTTGAGTTATGGTGTTTGAGGAGCATATCAAAAGTACCCTGGACTGTCAAAAGAACAAACAGATCTGTGTTGGAAGGAGTAGACAGCCAGAGTGCTCTCTGGAAGCCTGCATGGCTAGACTTTGTCTTTCATACTTCAGATATATTGTCAGGAGGGACTAGTCATTGGACAGCACTTAACAACAACACAAACAACACACACACACATATATATCTATACTTCAAAACCAAGTGTTTTGTCTACCCATACACAATCACCCTGATTTTGACAATTGCATACCCTACGGAGCTCTGCTAACATAGTGGTTAAAAATCAGGCTGCTAATCTCAAGGTCGGCAGTTTGAAACTACCAACTGTTCCACAGGAGAAAGATGAGGCTTTCTGCTCCCATAAAGATTTACAGCCTCAGAAACCCTGTACAGGTTTGCTATGAGTCGGAACCGACTCCACAGTACTTAATAACAACAACAACAACAACAACAAGGAGATCTGGTAGCGTGCAGTGGTTACGAATCAGACTGCTAATCTCATGGTCAGCAGTTCGAAACTACCAGCTGTTCCAATGGAGAAAGATGAGGCTTTCTGCTCCCGTAAAGATTTACAGTCTTGGAAACCCTGTACAGGGTCTCTATGAGTTGGAACCGACTCCACAGCACATACCAACAACAGCAATGGAGTCCTGGTGTGGCATTGTGGGATAATGCGTCAGACTGCAAAGTCATTTGAACTGCAAGGTTAGTGGTATAAACTCACCAGCTGCTCCTTGGAAATCCTATAAAGGGTCACTATGGGTCGGAATCGACTCAATGGCCCTTAACAACAACAACAAATGGACTCCTTGTGTGGCACCATAAGATAAGCAGTAGACCGCAAGGTCAGTTTGAACTGCCAGGTCAGAGGTTCAAACTCAACAGTGACTGCTCATAATCCCCGTACAGGGTGGTTATGAGTCAGAATCAACTTGACAGCACTTAACAACAGCAATGTTAACAACAATGGTGGTAGCAATTGTGCGCCAATGAGTCAGTTCCAAAGCATAGCAACCCTGTGTGGGGTTTCCAAAGGTACAAATCTTTAAGGAAGCAGAAAGTTTCATGTTTCTCCCATAGAGCAACTGGTAGATTCAAACTACTGACCTTGTGGTTAGCAGCCCCATTTGTAATCCAGTATGTTCCCAGAGCTTCTTAATGTTAATAATACCCAGTGAAATTTTTTTAAAAAATAGTTACTATCTCATGGCAACTCATGTGTTTCAGAGTAGAACTGTGCTTTTTAAAGTTTTCAGTGGGTAATTTTTCAGAAGACTGGTTGTACTTTGAGGTGCCTCTGGGTACACACTGAGCACCTTTCTGTTGGCAGCCTAGCAAATTAACCCTGTACAGGGTCACCATGAGTCAGAACCGATTCCATGGCACATAACCACCACCACCACCCAACAATTCCTCCCAAGTTATTCTTTCAATAGTACCTATATATGTTTCAAACTCTTCCCTAGCCTGGAAGGTAAGAGTCAGGGATTGTTCTTGGATTTTGTTGCAAAACCCCCTTAAAATGCTATCAAAATGTATTAATAGTATGTGCAGTGGCTGTACTTGGGGCCTCTGAGTTCGATAGTCCTGAGTTTGAATACAGGCTCTTGTACTTACTCACTATATGACCTTGGATAAATTGCAACTTCAGTTTACCCATCTGAAAAATGGGGACATGTGTGCATCTCATTAGTTGTCAGCATTAATAGTGAGATAATATAAAGTTGTGGCCTGAATCTGGAATGCATTGTTGTGAGAATGCCCAGAATAGTAACTTTCATTCACGCTAGCTCTTAAGCCTTTCTCTCAAGGACAACTTGATGAAGTACTTTAATTCTTCTATGAACACAATTAAGTGTTCAGGAATATTCTTACTTCATTTGCAATGTTGTCCATAGCTTGTCATGATCCACACAATAGAAAGCCTTTGCGTAGTCAGTAAAGCACAGGTAAACATCTTTCTGATATTCTCTGCTTTCAGCCAAGATCCATTGGACATCAGCAATGATATCCCTCATTCCATGTCCTCTTCTGAATCTGGCTTGAACCTTTGGAAGTTCTCTGTCAATGTATGCTTGCAGCCATTTCTGTATTACCTTTAGTAACACTTTACTCGCATGGGATATCAAAGATATTGTCTAATGATTTCCGCATTCCGTTGGGTCACCTCTCTTTGGAATGGG
Organism: Chrysochloris asiatica; assembly: GCF_000296735.1. Taxonomy (NCBI): domain Eukaryota; kingdom Metazoa; phylum Chordata; class Mammalia; order Afrosoricida; family Chrysochloridae; genus Chrysochloris; species Chrysochloris asiatica. The sequence goes on from NW_006408594.1 coordinate 14,533,788, forward strand.
CACAAATATGGATCTTTTCCAATCAGTCGGCCAGATATTTGTCTTCCAAATTTCTTGGCATGGATGAGTGAGTGCCTCCAGTGCCGCCTCACTTTCTTGAAATATTTCAATTTTTATTCCATCAATTCCTGGAACCTTGTTCATTGCCAATTCCTTCAATGCACCTTGGATTTCTTCCTTCAGTATCATTGGCTCTTGATCGTATGCTACCTCCTGAAATGGCTGGTATTTCAAATACCCATGGCATAGCTTCCAGAATCACAGCAACTCACAAGCCACCACAGTATGACAGACGTGTGGTGGGATCTAAGTGGTAAGGCTACAGTAATTAAACAAAGCTAGGGGACACAGCGTATCTCCATTCCTGGAGCTGGCAATTTCAGTGCACAAAAAAACTGGAATATATAAACATTACATTCTAAAGAATGTGCTGGCCAAACAAGAAGGGGAGAGAGATAAAGAGTTCCAGGGAGATAGGAGTAGAAGGCTCATGGAAGACCTCAGTGAGAAGATGAATTTTGAACAAAGATCCTGAGCAAGTTCTTTAAACTATATGGGCTATTGTTTACAAAAGAGAGGTGATCATATTTACTCCTGGTAGATTGAAAACATCGGGTAGTGTCAAGTGTAAAGTACCAGCACAATCCCTTACACTGGAAGAGAACCAACCAATGTTCGTCCCTCATCTTTCTTTTCTTTTCTCCCTTTTATTCCCTAAGCACCTGTTTGTTTGCTTGCTTGCTTTCTTGTTTTCCCAAATTCCTCTTTGACCACTTCATCCCATCCCACAGCTTTAGCTTTTACTCCTCCTCTGTGTTAAAAACAAAACAACAATAAACAGCAATAACCAAAAAATCAATGTCCATTGACCCATGAGAACCCCATATGTGTCAGAATAGAACATACTGAAGGCTTTGATATCATCCCTAAGTTCTATAAGTTCTCTTCATTTCCAACAAGCAAGGTTGTATCACCTACATGTCACAGGGTGTTTTATTCAAACGACTGTCTCTTGGTCTATGTACAGGTTCCTCATGAGCATAATTAGATGTTCTGGATTATTCAGATGTTAAATTTATTAAAATGTGCATTTTAGACAGATAGGAAATTGGAATATTATAAATGTTTCCCAAGCCATGGTATTTTCAATAACCTCATATACATGTGAAAGTAGGACAGTGAATAAAAAAGACCAAAGAAGAATAGGTGCAATTGAATTATGGTGTTGGAGGAGAGTATTGGAAGTACCATGGACCCCCAAAAGAACAAACAAATCTCTGTTGCAAGAAGTACAGCCAGAATGCTCCTTAAAAGCCAGGATGGTCAAGCTTCACCTGTCATACTTTGGACATATTATTAGGAGGGACCAGTCCTGGAGAAAGACATAATACTTGGTAAAGTGAAGAGTCGGAGAAGAAGAGGAAGACCGCCAATGAGATGGGTTGATACAGTGGAAGCCTCAATGCGCTCAAGTTGGCACAGGACCGGGCAGTGTTTCTGCTGAGCATCAGGTAGGTCACTATAAGATGATACAAACTCACAGCACCTAACAACAATGACAACAAATGTTTTTCATACCATTTAATCATCTCCTACAAGATCAGTCTGCTAGTTTTTCATATTTGGGTGTCTTGAATGTTGCTATAATGCTGGGAGCTATGCTACTGGTATTTCATATACCACCAGGCTCATCCAGAGTAGACAGATTTCAGTGGTGCTCCCAGACTAAAATAGACTAGGGGTGGGGGCAAACAAAACAAAAAAACCTGACTATCTAGTTCTGAAAATTAGTCAATGAAAACCTTATGGGTCACAGAATATTGTCCAATACTTCAACTTGCATACTTTGCAAACATCAAGAAAAACCAATGGATCGAGAAGGACACACTGGCTGAAAATGTGGGCTCAACCATACCAACGATGATGGTGGAGGATTGCGCAGTGTTTTGAGTTTGTGTAGGAGAGGGCTTCAAAGAGTTTGTGAACAGATGGATGAAAAGGCAATGGAATCTTTCCATGAACTTTTTGAAGCCCTCCCCCCATCGAACATAGGGTCCCCATTAGTCAGAGTTTACTTCAAGGCAACTTAAACACCACTGTGATCATCATTGGTATGTAGTTAGTGTCTACTGGAACTGAGTGCTTACTGTGTGCAAGACTTGGCTCCCTGTTCTCCACATGGACTGTGTGCCATCTACTTTTCACAACACTACCAAAGACTCTCCAGATGAGAAAAATGCCATAGAAAGGTTAAATCCCTTATCCAGGAGACTCAGCAAGCCAAGACCAAATCTAGAAGGCAAACCCCAGTGCTCTGAATCCAAAGCCAGGCGTTAACCTTCTCATCTTTGCTTTAGAGTAATTGTTGGTCATTTTGTCTCATATGGATACTTTTTTAAAGGAGTTCATTACTCAAAGATAATATTCTTTATTTTATGAGCCATTCTGTGATTGAGCTAAAAGGGCTGGTTTTATGCTCAGATTCTCAACAGCTGAGCCTACACAGTTAGCCCTGGGCTCATCCCTCTCTGCTTCTTCTCTGACTTTAGACCCATAGTCTCAACCTTGACTGTATTATGCAACTTCGTGGGGAGCTTTGAAGCTGTTAAGTCTAGGTCTTTGCTCTGACGACTCTGATTTATTGAGTGTGGGGCATGATTTGGGCATCAGAAGTTTTCAAAGTTTCCCAGGTGATTCCAGTATGTTGGTAAGGTTGAGAACCAAGGCTCCAAAGAGCAGCCCTGTGAGAGGGGAACAAAGGAGCATTACCAGAGGCAGGGAAATTGCCTTCATTAGCATCTACAGCTACTGAGAGCAGAAAGCGGTGGTGTGGAGATTGGGAGGAAAAAAACTAGGTTCATCCCCAGTGCCATCTCACTCATTCAACCTATTGGCTTCATGTTTGAGCACACTCTTAGTTTTCTGCTACTGCTGAAACAGAAATACAAATGGGTAGCTTTAAAGGGCAGAATTTTATTTTCTACAAATACAAGACACTATTGTTTTTTGCTGGTAGGGGTCATTGAGTTAATTCCAACTCATATTAACCCTATACACAACAGAAGGAAACACAGCCTGGTCCTGTGCCATCCTCACAAGTATTGTTATGTTTGAGCCCATTGTTGCGCCCACTTTGTCAATCCATCTCATTGAGGGTCTTCCTCTTTTATGCTGACCCTCCACTTTACCAAGCATGATGTTCTTTTTAGGGACTGGTCCCTCCGGATAACATGATCTAAAAGAAATGAGGGGAAGTTTTGCCTTCTTCACTTCTAAGGAGCATTCTGGCTGTACTTGCCCTAAGACAGATGTATTTGTTTTTCTGGCAGTCCATGGTTCTTTCAAAACTCCTCACCAAGACCGTAATTCAAATGCATCCATTCTCCTCCAGTCTTCCTTATTTATTGTCACATGCATATGAGGTGATTCAAAATTCCATGGCTTGGGTCAGGTGCACATTAGTCCTCAAAGTGACACCTTTGCTCTTTAGCACTTTAAATTAGTTTTTTACTGCAGATACAGATTTTCCTAATGCAATGCATCAATTCATTTCTTGACTACTGTTTCCATCAGTGTTCAGTGAGGATTCAAGTAAAATGAAATCCTTGATGACTTCAATCTTATCTCCATTTGTCAAGATGTTGTCTATTGGTCCACTTATGAGGATTTTTATTTCTTTTATATTGAGTTGTAATCCATACTGTGGCTGTGGTCTCTGATCTACATCACTAAGTGAAGAGTAAAGGAGCTCTGGTAGTGTTGTGGTTATGAATCGGGCTGCAAACCTCAGCGACAGGAGTTCAAAACACCAGCTGTTCCA
>NW_006408594.1:14537895-14558887 GCF_000296735.1 Chrysochloris asiatica
TGTGCAAGGGTCCTGGAACAACAAGAACATGGGAAGAAGTCTAGCAAATGAGGAGAATGTGGAGTACAGTGAAGCTACATGGGGCTTCATAGTCCCCAACATAGAGCTCGGGAGTTATTCTAAATGCTTTGAAAGCCATGTTGTTGCTGTTGTTGTTGAATACCATCAAGTCAGTACTGACCCACAGCGACCCTGTATAGAGTTTCCAAGGAGTGGCTGGTGAGCTTGAACCTCCGACCCTGCGGTTCAAACCAACTTTGCAGTCCAGCACATTAACCCACAGCACCACACCAGGACTCTATTGGTAGATATTAAATAGGTTTATGATAAGAGTTTCTGGTTGTTAAATCTTCATCTGTCTACCCTAGGAGAGTGACTTGAAGGAGGGAGAGACTGGAAACCAAGAATTAAAAAGCAGTTGCCACATCTAAGTATAGATGGTGTCACATTTGAGTTGAAGAAACAGGTTCAGAGAGATTAAGTAATTCACCCAGGGCCACCCAGCTCACAACTCTCCAAACTCAGATCCAAGGTCTCCAACTCCAAAGTCTACATTCCTTATAAAAGAAACAGTAAAGAAAGGAAGAATGAGGGAGAGAAGAATGGAAGCAAGAAAAGAAGAGAGGGAGGAAGTTAGTTTACAAAGTAGGTAAGAAGATGCTTCATAGTTCAACCCTCTTGAGAGAAAGAACCACTGTCCTCCACACATGTTTTGTATTTATGGATCTAAAACCAAATAATGTGACCATAAAAAGGGGTGGAGGATGGAGAAAGACACGGGGAGAGATGGAGAGGCAGAAAGAGGAGGAAAGAGGCAAAATGAGAGAAGAGTGAAGCCCAGGGACTCTAAACAGACTTATTCCTCTGGCTAGAAGCCCTCCAGAGCCAGACAGCCTCGCCCTTCCCTCAGCGCCTGGGGTGCAATTAGCCAGTTAAGATCCAAGGGTCTGAAGGCCAGAGGATGGCCAAGTAGCAATTTGAGGCTGTGTGCGTGCTGCAGCAAACTGGCTCCACAGGAGTCCTGAGGCCCACTGGCACACTTCTCTTCCAACAGCAAGAAACACGGAGAGCTTCTAAAACCTGGGCAGCCCTCGGGGTGTTGGGGCCCTGCTAATTGCTTGGCAGATGTGAATGGCAATAACAAAAGGGATTAATGAGCACATCTCTGCAAAAGGAGGAAAAATAACTGTCAGCATGTACCGAGTCCCCTTCTCCCAAATTTGGTCATGTTTACAAATTGATACACACGAACACAGCAAAAACTGCAGCCCAATCAGTCCAAAGCCTTCAATTATTGAGTTCATGTGAAGCCTTCTACATGACAGACAAAAGACAATAATAGTAATTTGTATGAGGGGTTTAACCAAAACGCTTCCAGAGACTCCAAACAAAAGGACGTTCAGCTAAAGGTTCGGAAGGTACATAGGATGCCATGAGTCCTTTTGTACCTCCTGAGCCCACTCAGCAACCACCATGACCCCACTCGTATCTGCATTTGGTCCATGTTGTTGTTGGTAGTACCACTGAGTGATTTTGACTCATAGCTACCCCAAATGACAGAGTAGAACTTCCCCATAGTGTTCTCTTGGCTGTAATCTTTAAGAGAGCAGATCTCTAGGGCTCTAGATGAGTTTGAACTGCCCACTTTTGGTTAGCAGTTGAACATTTGATCCTTGTGACACGAGGGTCCCTTATTTGACCCATTGTTGTTTGGTGCTATGTGCTCAGTTCCCACTCATAAGCACCTTCTGTATGACAGAACGAAGTATCTTGCGGTTCAGTGTTTTATCCTACAGCACCATATCAGGATATCCTCTTAAATTATTGCGTCCGCTGATTTTCTCAGTTATCCTGAGAGGTGTTGTTGTGGTGGTAATAGTTAAGTGCCATCAAATTGGTTCCAACCCATAGCAATCCTGTATAGGGTTTCTGAGGAGCAGCTGGTGAGCTTGAATCACCGACCTTTCTGTTCAAACCGACTTTGCATTGTTGTTGTTGTTGTTAGTGCCATTGAGTCAGTCCCGACCCATAGAGACTCTGTGTAGAGGGTTTCCTAGGAGTGGTTGGTGAGCTTGCACTACCAACCTTGAAGTCCAAACCAACTTTTTGGACTTTGCATTACAGCGCATTAACCCACAGCACTACAACAGAAAGGGCCAATAGAACTGAGTTTTATCCTCATCTGTCTTGCTGAGTGTTTTATCTCCAGGACCTAACATGTGGCCAGCCCCACTGCATGGTGGTTGAATGACTAGAAAGTGGAACTTTTGGTCCACTGCTGACTCTGTTATAGACACTGATGCAAACGGCTTGATGTGTGCATTTTCCCCATGAGTCCCGATTCAATCTTTGAGGAGGATGCTGTTGTCATCCTCTTTCCACAGAAGGAGAAACTGAGGCTTAAAGAAATTCAGTGATCTGATGGGACTATTTTACCAGTGCCAAGTCAGGATTTAAATTTATCAAGCCCAGCTCCACAATCTGCTCTGATTTTTTTAAATAAATTGTTTTATTCTATTGTTGCTGAAAAGACACACAGCAAGGCATACTCTTGACTGTTTCTACAGGTGCAACTCAGTGTTGTTGTTTTTTTGTTTTGTTTTGTTTTTAGTAACAGAAAAGTTTTATTAGAAAATCCCCGTCCTGAATGGCATAGCACGTGGTATAGTACTTCCTAGCGTATTGAATCTGATGTGGAAATGAGTTTGTTGCCAAAGGGACCCTTATATAAAATGTATAACATTCCACTTCTAATGTGACTTGTGTGCTGGCCTCTGCCCTTGGCAGCCCAAAGCATTCCACCAATGATTATGGACACCCAGTTTACAAATGGGGAAGTTGAGCACCAAGATAGCTGGTGCGCCAATGGTTACATAGTGCAGTGGCTCTGAGGAGTTGCCCTGTACCTGGGTCAGGTGTAAGGTTCTAGAAGAGAGGAGCTGCTGGGACTATGGGAGTGAAGCAGGAGGGAAGACCATCCACAAGTCCTTTCCTGAGGGATCAAGCCTTTCTGTGTCTTCTCTGGCCCTGGTAGGGGAGGGGAGTTGTAGGACCACAGTGTAAGTACCTTGGGAAATGTTGAAAGTATAGAAGTCTTGTGGGAAGCAAAAGACTCCATCACCAGGTTGGGAGGTGGGTGGATAAGGATTGGTTCTGCTGATGAAGGCCCTCTGGCTCATTGGAGGGCTAAATCGGAAACCTCACTATAATAATAGTTCTGGGCTGTTGGGGTGGTCTTCCAGCTGGCCACCTAGAACTCATTGATCTCCAGCATTATCTTCTTCACAATGTGCAGCCATTCTCACGCTCCATTTCTAAATTGTTTCTGCCTCATTACTATAAACTCACCACTTCCTCAATTTCCCATCCAATCTGTCCTTTTGCTATTATCAGTTTGATTCCATTTAGATAGTTCTTAAAAAAAAGCGCAAAGCTCAGAATAGACATTCTTTACTAATTGAGTCCTGGTGTGGCGCTATAGGATAGAGCACTGGACTTCAAGGTCGGTTTGAAGTGCAAAGTCAGTGGTTTAAATCCACCAGCATTCATCAGAAACCCTATACAGTGTCACTGTGAGTCAGAATCAACTCACTGGCATTTAATAACAAATTGTTTGGTTTAAAGGAAACTTCAGGGAATACTTTTGGTTTAAGATTTAAAGATAATCTCAGGGCAATAGCTTGGGGGTACATCCAATCTCAATAGCATCTGGATTGTATGTAAATTTGAAATTCCGTTTTCTCCCTTTTTATCAGAGTTCGCCTATAGAATCTTAGATCAAAATTATCAGTAATAGTAACCAGGCACCATTCATTTCTTCCGGTTGTTGTTCAGGGAGGCAATTATCTAAACATTCCATTTCTTCTTTCTTTTTCTGACTTTTTCTTCCTCTGTTCCTCCAGACGAATAGAAACCAACTGTTGTATCTTGGATGACTGCTTGCTAGTGTTTAAGACCACACAGAATCAACTTTCTTAATATTATATTACACTGTCTGTCTCTTCTTTGAACAGATGAACAAACGTCTACTTAATAAATGAAAATCAGAGAGCTGAACGCACTTCCCCAAGGCTACACAGCAAGTAAGTTTTAACCTGAATCTTCTCCAGCTCCAATTCTAGTGTCCTTCCCTAAATGCCTGGAAATCTGCAAAGTCTTAGCTTCTGATTAAAGGTCTCATTCAAATTACATTCCAAAAATTTGGACAGATAAAAACAGAATTATCTACTATAGAAAGAGAGTTAGTGGGTGCAATGTAAAGGGCACAGGTTTTGGAGTAAGATAAACCTGGCTGAATCTTGGATGCATCAGAGGAGTGTGGTCCTGGTGTGGTGCTCTGGGATAATGTGCTGGACCACAAGGTCAGTTTGAACCAAAAGGTCAGTGGTTCAAATTCACCAGCAGCTCCTCAGAAATCCTATACAGGATCGCTATGAGTCAGAATCAACTCGATGGCACTTAACAACAACCACAACACACTTCAGCTATGAGTCGACAACATCTAACAACAACAACAACATTTTATCTCTTGTATTATCAGTGGGACCATACTACCTTTCTCAAAGAATTGTGGATTAACCAGACATTTTCTAGCTGCTACTCATGTTTTCAATAACCTCATAAGCATGTGAAAGCTGCACAGTGAATAAGGAAGATCATAGAAGAATTGATGTGTTTGAGTTATGGTGTTGGAGGAGAATATTGAAAGTACCATGGACTGCCAAAAGAACAAACAGATCTGTGTTGGAAGAAGTGCAGTCAGAGTGCTCCTTGGAGGCCAGACTTCATCTCTCATACTTTGGACATATGAGGGGCCAGTCAGGAGGGACCACTCACTGGAGAAGGATGTCATGTTTGGTAAGGTGAAGGGTCAGAGAAAAAAGAGGAAGACCTCCAGCAAGATGGATTGGCAATATGGCAGCATCAGTGGGTTCAAGCATAGCAACAATTGTGAGGTTAGCCCAGGACCAGGCAGTGTTTCATTCTTTTGTGCATGGGGTCACTATGAGTTGGTATTGACTCAATGGCATCTAACAACAATAACACATGTCCTGGTGTGGCACTGTGAGTTAATGCGCTGGACTGCAATATCAGTGTGAACCACAAGGTCAGTAGTTCAAGCTCACCAGTCGCTCCTCAGAAACCCTACACATCCTTCCTATGGATCAGAACCAAGTCGATGGCATTTAACAACAACTACAACAACAACAACTCATACAGAAGAATCTTGGTGTGGTCCTGTGGACCACAAGATCAATTTGAACTGCATAGTTGATGGTTCAAACTCACCAGTTGCTACTGGATCTCTATGAGTAAGAATTCACTCGACACTACTTAACATTCATGTATCAGGAGGGACCAGTCTCTGGTGAAGGACATTATGTTTAGTAAAGTGGAAAGTTTGCAAAAAAGAACACCCCTGATGAGAAGTATTGACACAGTGGCAGCAGCAATGGATCAAAAATAACAATTATAAGGATGGCACAGGACCAGACAGTGTTTCATTCGGTTATGCACAGGGTCCCTATGAGTCAGAAGTGATACAACAGCACCTAACAACTCATGTAGATAACACTCTTCCCCCTATGCACACACACACACACACACACACGCACACACACACCACAAAGAGGCACATGGAGACGTACATACCATTATCTGAGAATCAGTATTTGCTGTTGTTAAATCATCAAGTCAGTTCCAACTCATAGAGACCCTGCATAGGGCTTCCAAGGAGCAGCTGATGAGTTTGAACTGCCAACCTTGCAATTCATACTGACCTTGTGGGCCAGTGCATTACCCTGCAGCACCGCACCAGTTTAAATGGTGTTCATTAGCATTGCCGTGCACTACCACTTCTCAGCTGGATAACCTTGAGTAGTTATTTGACATATTTTACCTTAGATTTTTTAAATCTATACTTTGTTTTTGTTGGTGTTAGTTGCTGTCAAGCCAGCTCTGACTCATGGTGACCCTGTGTACAACAGAATGAAATACTGCCCAGCCCTAACCCATCTTCACAATCATTGGCATGCCCAAGTCCATTGTTGTGTCCACTGTGCATCTTGAGTGCCTTCCAATCTAGGGAGTTCCACTTACAGCACAATGTCAGATGGGATTCTGTGATCTATAAGGTTTTCATTGGCTAATTTTTATAAGTAGATCACCAGACTTGCTTCCTACTCTGTCTTAGTCTGGAGGTTCTGTTGAAATTTGTCCACTAGGGGTGATGACCCTGGTGGCATTTTAAATATTGGTGGCATAGTTTCCAATATCATAGCATTATGCAAGCCACCACAGTACAACAATCTGACAGATGGATGCTGAGGTCTCTAAGCAGGGATCATAATATCACCTGCCTCATAGCTCTGTTGTGAAGACTATATGAGTTGTCAAATAGGAAATCTACATTAGATTGCTCCATTCATGAAGATGGAAGCTTTGGTTTTATATCTAGGGAAAGGAAGAAATCTTGTTGGAAGAGGTGGTGGAGGAAGGATGGGACTGGAGGACAATAGGAACAAGCTAGAAGATTTCTTTTACATGTTAGTCCATTGGTTTGTTTGGGCAACCACTGGGAAGAAGAAATGGAGGTAGAAGCTGATGGAGATTTAGTGAGATGCTGGACCAGTTGGAGCAATTTTGGGGGGTCTAACAGCAAAGTAGAGTTGTGGAGGTGGTCCTCCTTCTTGACTCTTCTTCTCTTCTATTGTTGTTGTTAAATGCTGTCGAGTTGATTCCAACTCATAGCATTGGAACAGGGTTTCTGAGTTCTGGTGTGGCTCTGTGGGTTAATACACTGGACCGTAAAGTCGCTTTGAACCACAAGGTCAGTGGTTCAAACTCACCAGCGACATCTCGGAAACCCTATACAGGGTCTCTATGGGTCAGAACCAACTCAACGGCACTCAACAGCAACAAAAACATAGGGTTTCCAAGGAGCAAATGATGAGTTTGGAACCACCGACTTTGTGGCTCAAGGTGACCCTGCAGCCCAGTCCACTGTTCTGCAGCACCACACCAGGACTCCTCTTGGATAGGTCTGGCCCAAAGGTAATATTACCAGAAGAGGAAGGCAAAGGAGAGGTGACAGGCAATGTTTCCTGGTAACTGCAGAATTAGCTTGGGAGGTCCCAGAGATGATAGAACTTAAGGATGGGTCTCTCATCCTGAATTTGGGTGCAGGAAATGATCATCTGTGTACCTGTCATGGCATGATGTTGTTTCTGTCTTTATCACTGTCATCATTGAAGTTGCTAGTTGCCATTGAGTCAGCTCCAATTCATGGTGACCTTATGTATAATAGAATGAAACTTTGTTCAGTCTTGTGCCGTCTTCATGGTCCATGGCCATCACCACTGTGCCAGTCCATCTCAGGGACAGTTTCCCTCATTGGTACTGACCCTCTACTTTACTAAATATGATGTCCCTTCCTAGTGTTCCATCAGTAATAGGAAGACCAGGAAATGTGTCCACAGGGAGAGATGAAAGAATTTTAAATTAACCCTGAATTATGCAAAGAAATGGAAAATCAACCCATTACTCTGTGTAACTGAGGTTGTGCTATAAATATGAGAGACTTTCATTCATTTGGGTGGAAACCATGGAAGATATAGCATTTCTATAATCCAAGTTGACACACTAAACATATTCAAGCAAGAGGAAAGTTGGAATTCAACAAGGGCATTTTGACAGCACTGAAATTTATGTCTGGCTGGAATGAGATAGCACCCCACATTTGTAAACAGTTCTGGTCAGAAGAGAAAAATGTACAATTGGTTCCTAGCTAATGAGGACTGATCTTCCTTTTATGGAACTCTAGCATGCAATTAAGGTTGATTTCGTGTAAACTGCCAGCACACTCAGACTTTTAAGAGCCTTGTGTATGTCAGGATGGAAAATGAATAGTCTCCTGTTTGTGCTTTCTATGGGGAAAGCATGGAGATAAACAGCTTGGGTCTGACAGGTGTAACTTCTTTAGGCTTAATGTGATGGATTTGCCAATGCAGCTAGAGCTGATAGCACCAAACTGTTGATGGAAGAAAAACATGGTGAAGACTCTGACAGTTGATTAAATGTCAGAGCTGGCCAGAGCCTGACTTTTGACTATGACCTATTCAGATGTTCAATGTTTGGAAGTGTGGGAGGAACTAGAACACAGAAGACAAGAAGGAACTCACTTTGGAGAATAAACTGGTTCCTAGAATTCCAGAGGAACTTAGAAATGGAGACAGGGAGTGCCCAGAAAGGTCTACTAACCACCCAGCTCTTCACAATTGTCTCCTGATGCTGTACTGTTTCCATCATTCCATGCTGATTCCATCATTCCCTAACCTGCTGATTAAGACCTGTTGGATTCAGACTTGGAGACCTGGGCTTGGTCCTGGTTTTACCACTAACTCCTTGTTGAACCATGATGTGGCACTGAGGGTTAATGTGCTAGGTAGGTCTGAATTGCAAGGTCAGTGGTTCAAGTTTAGCAGCCTCTCCTCAGAAACTATACAGGGTCACTATGTGTCAGAACCAACTCAAAGGCACTTAACTACTAATTAACCTTGTCCCCAATTCCTCTCCTTCAGTCACTTCCCCTGTAATCCACATTCCTTACCACTAGAGGGTTTCCTAAAGTGCAAATCCAAGCAGTGAATAAAGCACTGGACCACAAGGTCAGTTTGAATCACAAGGTTGGCTGTTCAAACTCACCAGCTACTCCTTGGAAACCCTATACAGGATTGCTATGAACCAGAACCTAATCGAGGGCACTGAACAACAACAAGCAGTATCACAGCCCAGCCCCCACATACAACTCTTCAATGACTCCCCTCTGTTATCAATGTCATTTTCTTAACATATTTTATAGCACCTACACCATTCTAGCCTAACCTTACTTCTCCAGCTGTCTAATCCCCAATTCCCTCCCATCATTCTGAATGGTCTACTATTTACCCAAATGCAAGTTAGGAGTCCTGGTGGCACAGTGGCTAATCAAGCAACTGCTAACCAAAAGGTTGGTTGTTCAAACTCACTCACCGTTCCTCAGGAGAAAGATGCATCACTCTGATTCCATAAAGATTGTATCTTTGGAAGCCCTCTGGTGGAGTTCGACTCTGTCCTATAGGGTCATGAGGAGACAGTAACAGTCACCAGATAAAATATAGGATGTCCAATTAAATGTATAGTTCAAACAGATTATTCTTATTTAGTATAAATATGTCCCATGAACTATTTGGGGCCATGTTTCTGTTGTTGTTGTTAAAATCCACTGAGTCAGCCCCAAACTCATGGCAACCAAATCATAGTGAAACAAAATGCATCCGGGCCTTGTGCCATACTCATGATGGGATGTGGGCTACACAGCTGTGACTGTTAAGGGCTTTCAGTGGATTCTTGGAAGAAGGTTGCCAAGTCTCTCACTAATCCTTCTTTGTGTGGAAGCTCCCCTGAAGTGTGTTCAGCATCATAGCAATGCAGAAGCGGTCCTATTGACAGATGGGTGCTGATAGCACATGTTGTACAATGAGCTGGGAATCCAACCCGAATATCTTGCATGAGAGGTGAGAATTTCACCACGGAACCACCACTGCCTCATTCTGGACTTGTTACGTGCCATCCAGTCAGTTCTGATCCAAAGCATCCTTGTATAGAGTTTCTGAGGAGTGACTGGTGAGTTTGAACTGTTAACCTTGCAATTGTAACCAACCTTGTGATCTAGCCCCTTATCCTGTAGTGCCACACCAGGACTCCCATTTTGGACATACAAAAAATATTATTTGTTGTTTACCTGATGTTCAGCTTCAACTGGAAGTTCAGCACTTTTACATAATAGAAAGCCCTGCTTTCCTCACCTCTAAAGGAGTCCTAGTGTGGCACTGTAGGATAAGCCCTGGACTGCATAGTTGGTTTGAACTGCAAGGTCCAAACTCATCAGCCGCTCCTTGGCAACCCTATACAGGGTTGCTATTAGTCGGAACTGACTCAATGGCACACAACAACACAAGATGATGGAACTACAGATGGAAGGAGTCTAGGTCTCCAAATCATGACACAGAAGACCACTCACTAAACAACCACATTGACTGTGGTGTGAATAAGAACTAAGCTACTATTGTATTGGTACAGAAACGTGGGCATTTCTTTGTCAAGGCAATTAACGTTACCTTAGTAACACATCCATTCTTCAGATCTTAACGTTGCTATTCTTTTCTTAGATTATTGCTGTTACTAAGTGCCGTCGTCAAGTTGGTTCAGACTCATAGCGAACCTGTACAGGGTTTCTGAGTAGTGGCTAGTGAGTTTGAACCACTGACCTTGCTGTTCAAACCAACCTTGTGGTCCAGTGCATTATCCCACAGTGCCACACCTTTCTTAGATGGTGGTGGTGGTTATCTGATATGGAGTTTTTTCCAACTTTACAGCTTCGGAAACCTCATATAGTGACTCTCTATAAAGTTTCCAAAGCTGTAAATCTTTATGGGAGCAGAGAGCCTCATCTTTCTCTTGCAAAATGGCTGGCGGGCTCAAACCATGCCTTGTGGTTCACAGTCCAGTGCTTATCTAGGGAGCCACTGTTACTAACATGAAATCCCAAAGTGATTTTTCATTTGATCCTCATGACCCAATCAGGTTAACAAGACATAAATTATGGTCTCCATTCTACAGACGAGGCTCTGAGCCTCCCAGAGGTATTTGCCAAGATGATATAGGTACTAAAAGATAGGATGAGGAGTGGAAATAGGTTCTTCGGATGCCCAGTCCCTTGTCCTGTCTCTTCATCCAGTGTTCTCACTTACCAGAATCCTTCTGTGGGGAGACAGAGACCAGAAGTTTAGCAATTACCTAATTGGGGTTTCTTTAAAAGCCCAGACTTACTGGTGAAATTCCAAACATCTAACACCCTTACACACCTTTCAATCTTGGAACTGAACCCACTCCTGAGGGAGCACCCTTCAACCAAACAATGTTGTTGTTATTAAGTGCAATCAAGTTGTTTCTGACTCATAGAGACCCTGTATAGGTTTTTGAGGAGTAGTTGGTGAGTTTAAACCACTAACCTTTGGTTAGCAGTCCAGAGCTTATCCTACAGGGCCATACCAGGACAGAACTCAATCCACAGAAAAATCAACAGAGGAGACCAAAAAAGCATCATTTTCCCAAAAGCAGACTTCAGAAAGCAGGAGACAGGCAAGAAAGAGAATGAATGGAAACAGGGAACTCAGGGGAAAAGTGGGACGAGAATACTGAGGGGTATGCAGTCAATGTGATGAAACAAAAAATATATATAAATTGTTGAATGGAAAACTAATTTGTTCCTGTAAACTCTTATCCAAACCACACACACACATAAAAACAAAAAACATTCTCATACACTATTCATAACTTTAAAAGCAATGCACTCTTCAACATTACAAGAGCTCTTGCCAGTGGTACTTACTTATCCATTCCTTGATTCCACATAGTACACCTAGGGAGTTGCTAAGTGCTGTAGAGTCGGTTATGACTCATAGTGATCCTGTATAGGGTTTCTGAGGAGTGGCTGGTGAGTTTGAACCACCTGCCTTGTGGTTCAAAACTGACCTTGCAGTACAGTGCTTATCCTACAATGCCACACTAAGACTACAGGTAGGAAGAGGACATCTTTTAACAAAATTTTATTGATGATTTACTGTAGGTAGGAAAACCAGGTTGTGGTGGCTTCCAAGTTCATAAAAATTCTCCCAAGCTGGTGACTCAGCTACCTCTGGTCAGTCAACTGATCCAAGTGTAGAAATACCTTATTTGAGCCAGGACAATCTATGTACTGAAATCTGACACTTGGGGAGAAAGAGAGAGAGCCTGTAATTTAGATCACTGGGTCATAGTAAAACCTTGATGTTGTTGTTAAGTACCGTCAAGTTGGTTCCAACCCATAGAGACCCTGTAGAGGGTTTCCAAGGAGAGACTGGTGAGCTTGAACCACCAACCTTGCAGTTCAAACCAACTTTGTGGTCGGTTTGCAGTTGAGCATTAACACAGTGGTTAATGCTCAACTGTTAGACTTGACAGTCATGTGTTTGATTGGTTTGGGTTCATAGTAAGAGAAGGGCTGTCAACTTCTACTCTCCATTTCTGGGGCAGCCTTTCTCATTCTGGGTTGTATATTCCTCCCAATGTGTTTTTTTCAGATTGTTTCTTTTCAGTAAGATAGCAATATTGCTAACAATTAAAGAAATGTCACTAATTCACATGGGGTGAAAAAAAGAGACTATCTGACTTAAAGGCTCAGTACCACAGTAATACTAGGAGTCCTGGTAGCGTAGTGAGTTACGTGTTGTGCTGCTAACTACAAGGTCAGCAGTTTGAGTCCACCAGTCTTGCCGTGGGAGAAAGCTGAGATTGTGAGTCCACTTAAAAGAGGATTTTGACATGATCTTTGCATAGCCCATCACTTTGAGTCATTTTAACTTCTTATTATGACTTGAGTGAAGGTTTACAGAGCAGATCAGTGTTCCATTGAACAGTTCAGACACATTTTCTTTGATGTCATGGATTGCCATCCCACAATGTATCATCACTTATTGCACTTCCCCCCTGTGTTTCCTGATTCCACCATTCCTCCTTCTCTTCTTTGTCCTTGGGTAAATGCTGTCCTTTTGATCTCAAACGGTTGCTCATTCTAAGCTATGCATACTTTCCCAGTATTATCACCACCTTCTTTAAGCTTGTCTATTATTTGGCCAATTAAGCCAGAAGGGTGAACTCATTTCTAGACCTGAAGGGCGATTAAGGCCATAGTCTTGATTCTATCAGTCACTACACAACCAGTAAGCATGGTCTTCTTTATGATTTTGAGTTATGTTTCATGGTTTTCTCCCACTCTATCATTCAGTGGACCTTCTAAGATGATTCTAAGGACCTTCTAAGGTGATCCCTTTCATAGCAGCTAGTAGTGGTAGCCAGGCTCAAGTTCATGGAGCTGGTGTTCCCATGGTCATCACTCATTGAACTAAATGTTTCCATGAGTCTTCAATTGTCTTCACTCTTCATTGCTCTGGAAAGGGAGAGACCAATACTAGTACCTCAGACAATCACTCATGAGCTTTCAAGACTCCAAGTTGCTAGTCGTCAAAGTAGGATATAAATAATTGTCTTCGTCAACTGTGTTGTGTCAACTGTCCTAGGTGTCTTCCAAGATCATGATCCTGAGCTTCCAGACTGAGTGACACAGTCCCTCAAGTGTTTAGTTAGGTCTAAGAAAGTTTAAGAACATCTCCCTTTGTATGCTCCACCACATTCATGGATAGATTAGCAAGGCAATGGAGAAATGTCCTCAGTCAAACCCATATCTATACCCACAGACCCTCAAATTTATGGGTATATACTTGTGAGTATAGACCCACTCCCCCTCCCACACTCATTCATCTACGATGGTGTATGTAACAGTACGTACCTCTACAATGCTTTGTGTTCTTGGCAAAATAAAATCACAGCTTCACTGCAAAGATGAATTTAGTGCCTCCCCTTATAGGGATAATAACTTTTGGCAACTTTAAAATATCAGTTTGCTTCTGCTTCTAGACATATATTTCAGAAATATTGGGACTCAGAGTCGCAGTACCCCTTTACCTAGAAAACCCCAGTTTATACCCTTTTCTTTGAACACTGTTCTGCAGAGAGACTGGGCTTCTGGCTTTCTAATTTTCTTGCCAAGTTGTTTGCCCTCCATGAAAATTTGGAACCTCCTTTGCCATTTCCAGCTTCCCCTACAGGCCATATTACTGCACATGACCCTAATCTTTAGCTTTTCTATAAGCTGTACTAGTAATTCAGAGCCAAAGCGAATAATCCAGAGTGGAAATGTTTCTCTCTGTCTCTAGACTTCTTCAAGGCATCTGGCGTTCCTCACGCAGCTGAGGTGGACAGGCCACGTGGCGACAGGCAAATAGAAAACAGACCTCCATTCGGGTGGTCTGCTGTTCTTTGTCCGTTGTAGGCCAAGGAGCAAAACAGCAAGCAATAACAGCTGTCCAGCCAGGAGGCCAACAATCTCCCGTGGAGACAGTGACAATGGAGTCTTCCCTGCGGGCTGCCAGCATGCTGAGTTTCCTCCCATAGCATCATCAGCTGGCTGCCAGGAAGCAGGTCTTTCTTCACTGAGTAGGTCACATTGAGTTGGCCAACAGAACCCACTTGGAGACTGTGTCAACCCTTGATGGACAGTCATGGTGGCTGAGGGTCATTCCTTTTGCAAGGAGGAATCTCTCTTCAGTGTTCTGGGGTTTGAGAAAGAAAATGAAGTGTAACTTGGCTTCCAGAGCCATAGTTTAGAAGATACAGAACTGGAAGGCCCTCTACTCCACTATCTGTTTGGAAATCATTTTATCTTTTTGGGCCCCTGTCCTCAATTTTTAATTGGGAAGGTTACACAGGATGCTGAATTCATAGAATACTAGCA
The DNA here is from genome assembly GCF_000296735.1 of Chrysochloris asiatica. Classification (NCBI taxonomy): domain Eukaryota; kingdom Metazoa; phylum Chordata; class Mammalia; order Afrosoricida; family Chrysochloridae; genus Chrysochloris; species Chrysochloris asiatica. Next base: position 14,552,327 of record NW_006408594.1, read on the forward strand.
GGCATCTAAAGGAGCTCTGGTAGCATAGTGGTTACAAATCAGGCTGCTAACTTCAAGGTCGGGAGTTCGAAACTACCAGCCATTCCATGGGAGAAAGATAAGGCTTTCTGCTCCCGTAAAGATTTGCAGTCTCGGAAACCCTGTGCAGGGTCACTATGAGTTGGAACTGACTCCACGGTACTTAAAACAACAAGCGAGCATCTAAACTAATCCTCTCATACCAGCTCTGGTAGCGTAGTGGTTACGAATCGGGCTGCGAACCTTAAGGTCAGCAGTTGGAAACTACCAGCCGTTCCGCGGGAGAAAGATGAGGCTTTCTGCTCCCATAAAGATTTACAGCCTCGGAAACCCTGTACAGGGTCGCTATGGGTCGGAACCGACTCGAAGGCACTTAACAACAACAACAACCATAGATAAGTAAAGCAAGGCTGCTTCCTTCATTTACCATATTCTTATTGGACCCTACTGTAGGTCAGACTGGGAGTCTCTGGGTGACACAAACAAGTAAACACTCAATAACCAAACTTATCTGGGAAGAAAGGTTTAATGATCTGCTTCCAAAAGGTAACAGTAAAAGTGCTTTCCATGAATTGGAATCAACTCAACAGTAATTGGCTTGTTTCTGGTTGGTTGGTTGGTTTTTGGTAGGTCAAACAAAATGCTAGGTGCTAAGGCTAAAACGGAGTCCTTGTGTGGCACTGTGGGCTAATGCGTCAGACTGAAAAGTCATTTGAACTGCAAGGTCAGTGGTTCAAGCTCACCAGCTGCTCCTTGGAAACCCTATACAGGGTCGCTATGGGTCAGAATCAACTCTACAGCACTTAACAACATCAACAAAGGCTAAAATAGAGTTCTGGTATGGCACTGTATGATAAACACTGGACTGATAACTACCAAGTCAGCTGTTCAAATCTACCAGCTGCTTCTCAGAAATCCTATCCAGGGTCACTATGAGTTGGAACCAACTTGACAGCGCTTAGCAACAACAACAAGGGGTAAAATGGGAGCACCAAGGCACTGTAGGATAAGCAATGAGCCACACAGGTCAGCAGTTTGAGCCCCCAGCCCCTCCATGGGAGAAAGATGAGACTTCCTACTCCTACAAAAACCCTACACTCTATGAATCATAACAGACTCTATGGCACTTAACAACAATAACAGGGGTAAAATGATTAGCAAAAGTCCCACAGAGGGGATTACAATCTTGGAAATGAAACCAAGTTTGTGATTTGCTGAATGTAAAACTGATGATCTGCTCTGTAAACCTTCACTCAACTCACAATAAAAAGTGTTTTGTTTGTTGTTGTTGTTGTTGTTTTTTAAAAAAGAAGTACAAAAAAGTAAAAGAAAAAATAAAAGCATATACAGCTCCTCCCTCACTTCAAGGGGCTTACAGTACAGTGTGGGGGAAATACCACAGAGAGACTGATAAAATAACCACATGTGTGGATCTCTATGCAAACTAATGAGTTACGAGAAGACGTGGATACAGGGAGCTAAGAACGTGTTTCAAGAAGGCTGACCTAATCAAGGAAAATGTATAGAGACGTTATTTCAGAATTACAACTAGAAAGAAAGGTGGATTTTAACTAGAAACAGAGGGGTGGATTGTGGGGAGAGGGAGCAAGAAAGGAACATATACAAAAGCCCTGAAACAAGAAAGAATAGGGTAATTTTTTTGGTTCTGGTGTCAGGGTAACAGGGAATTGTTCTTAGAGAGAGAAAGACACACTGCTGCTGTTGCTGTTGTTAAGCGCCATCCAGTAGGTTCTGACTCATAATACTCTGTTTAAGATTTCCAAGTACTGACTGATGAGTTTGAACTTCTGGCCTTGCAGTTCAAATTGACCTTGCATTTCCAGCACATTCACCCACAGTAAGAAAGAAAAGAATGGAAGGAAGAAAGCAAATCCTTAGGATTCATATCTGCAGAGTCTATAGGGATATATATTCTCTATTGTTGTTGTTGATGATGATGTGAAGTGCCATTGAGTCTGCTCCAACTCATAACAACCCTGTATAGGGTTTCCAAGGAGGTAGCTGATGATTGGAACAGCTAAACTTGTAGTTCAAATTGACCTTGCAGTGCAGTGCATTATCCTGTAGCACCACACCAGGATTCCATATTCTGTATAACTATGATGCTGAACAGGATTTAGCAGAGTTTTCAGACAAAGAGAAACTAGGAAGAAAGACCTGGCAATCTACTTCCAAAAACTCAGCCAATTAAAATCCTATGGAGCACAGTTCTACTCTGACACATATGTTGCAGACCATGTAAAACTGGTCAGAAGTTTGAGGCCCACTGGGCCCGAGTGTTGTCGACTATACAGGCCACAGGCTCTGAGGAAAAAATTCTGGCCACTGGCAGTCATAACAAATTGTTTTTCATCTTAGTGTTCAGTTATGTTTTTAATTTAATTCCAAACATGAGCCCTTAATGTACACAGATAAATGTAGTCTTTTCCTAAAGCCGAAGACTGTAAAGGTTTCAAAGGTCAAGCCTTTCTCCAAAGGATTAACTGAAAATAGTTTAGCTACTTCACAGTTCTTTGTTCTACAGACAAAAAAGCCATCGTCCCTAAATCTGTCCCAGGTGTTAGCTTTTAAGCCAAGTTCCTGAAAACCTGGCTCAGGAAGCCAAAACAGCAGGACTCTGCCCAAGCCTTTTGTCCTTACCTCTCACCTCCTCTCAACTGAGCTCAGGGGCTATAGATATGTTAATTGAGCCTGAGAAACCAAGTTGCGGGCCTGGGATTCGAACCAGCGACGACGTACGATGTAAAGTTACCTGAATGTCTGGAAAATTACTGATGTTAGCTGTACCTTGTCTTAGTTCCTCCCAGCTTGGTGTGAAGCTCCTCCCCTAAATAAAACTGAGACACAGGCCGGCCCAGGTGTGCATTACAAGTTGGAGGGCATGCAGTAAAGATTGCAGGGCAGTGAGTTGCTGCCTGCAGAGGGCACGATGCCTGTAGTCCCAAGTATGCCCACCAGTGATGCACCCACCCTGGTTTCAGGGTGCCTCTTTGTCCCCTTCCTTTTGTCTTTCTGTGTATTCTTTCGCTATCTCTATCACCGCTGGATCTCCCCTCCTCGTGAACCAAACATTCGTGAACAACACAACTATGTCGAGGACAGTCCCCGACACATGTAGTGTTGCCATGAGTCACAGTTGACTCCATTGGAAATGGTTTGCACTAATAGCTGACACCAGGGGCCTTGCAAAACTGCGCCTATAAACAACCCTAACCCTGCCCAGGAGAGCTGAGCAGTCCTGCCTTGGTTCCCACATTCAACCCTTTATAGGTTTCTGTCACAGCCCCTGAGACTTGTTGCAATCCTTGCTTTATTCCAGGCCATTAGTTTTAGACCTGTATGTCTAATCCAGTTGCCATCAAGTTGATTCTGACTCCATAGCATTTTCAAGGCTATGACCTTCTGGACACAGAGAGTTAAGACTGTCCTCTGAGGCACCTCTGGGTGTATTCAAACTTCCAACCTTCCAGCTAGTAGTCAACACTTGGCCATGCATTTATCTCACCCAGAGAATCCACAAAACACATGCTGTTGTTAAGTGGTGCTGACTCATAGAGACCCTGTGCATTACAGAGCAAAACACTTCATGGCCCTGCCTCATCCTTACAATTGTCGCTAGGCTTGAGTCCTGGCTGTTTCCATTGTGCCAATCCATCTTACTGGGGGTCTTCCTCTTTTGCACTGATACTCCACTTTACCAAACACATGCTGCTGTTGTTGTAGTTGTTAAGTGCCATTGAGCAAGCTCCAACTCATAGTGACCCTGTGCACAACAGAATGAAACACCACCCGGTCCTGGGCCAACCTCATAATTGTTACATTTGAGTTCATTGCTGCTGCCACTGTGCCAACCCATCTTATTGGGAACCTTCTTTTTCACTGACCCTCCACTTTACGGAGCATAATGTCCTTCTTCAGAAAATTGTTCTTCCTGATAACATGTCCAAGCTATGAAACTCATCTGTCAGCTTGTCTACTGTGGTAGTTTGTGTGTTGCTGTGATTCTAGAAGCTATGACTTGGGTATTTTAAATACTAGCAGGATCACTCATGGTGGGCAGGTTTCAGTAGAGCCTCCAGACTAAGACAGACTACGTTGGACTACTTCTGAATGTTTAGTTACAGAGAACGTTATTAATAGCAGCAGAACATTGTCAGATATAATGCTAGGAAAGGAAAACATTATGACTAACACCAAGCAAATGGGAATCGTTAAATTAAAATTAATAGAGTAAAATTAAAAAATAATTCTTGTTAGACTAGTCACTTGTCAAGTAATCAATAGCTGCACATAGGTCTTTGTTGTTGTAAGTGCAGTCGAGTCAGTTCTGCCTCATAGTGACCCCATGTACAAGAGAATGAAACACTGTCCAGTCCTGCACCGTCTTCACAATTGTTGTTGTATTCAAGTCCATTGTTGTAACCATTGGGTCAATCCATCTTGTTTAGGACCTGTCTCTATTTTTGTGATCTTCTACTCTGGTAGCATAGTAGTTACGAATTGGGCTGCGAACTGTAAGGTCAGCAGTTCGAAACTACCAGCCGCTCCGTGGGAGAAAGATGAGGCTTTCTGCTCCTGTAAAGATTTACAGCCTTGGAAACTCTGTACAGGGTCGCTATGGGTTGGAACTGACTCAACGGCAATTAACAACAACAACAACTTTACCAAGCATGATATCCTTCTCCAGGGAGTGGTCCTTCTTGATGATAGGCCCAAGGTATGTGAGATGAAGTCTCAGCAGTCTTGCTTATAAAAAGCATTCTGGTTGTACCTCTTCCAAGACAGATTTGGTTGTTCTTCTAGCAGCCCATGGTATATTCAATATTCATCATCAACACCGTAATTCAAATAAACCGGTTCTTCTCCAGTGTTCCTTAATCATTGTCCAGCTTTTATATGCACACAGGCTAAGGGCTACTATATTGGGCAGTGTGAATAGGGAATATTTCCATTATCTCAGAAAGTGCTGAAGTAGGAGAGATCAGGAATGAAACTTGGTTGGTTCATAATTGTGATCTAAGCAGCCAGAACCTAGCAGGCTCTCATTGAACAAGTGAAGTATTTATGATTCAACTCATCAAATCTAAATGAATTAAGGTGAGACTGGAAAGGCTTTCAGCAGAAGCTGACTTTTCAGCCACCTCCAAAGGTAATTATATAAATGGGTGGGTCAGGAGGAGGGAGACACATTCCGGATAGGGAAGGGACATTGATTTAGTGAGAAATGGGAAGGCAATTGGCAGCGTCCAGCCATTGTTCTCAAGTTCTTTGCTCACTGCCAATTAAAAATCATCTTAGGTGGCATTTTCTTATCAAACTTCCTCCACAGTGTGTGCGCCGTGATTTGGTATTGTAAGGTTTACTGTGACTAATTGGGCTCTTGGCATTTCAACTGTCAGGCAATTTTTAATTTTTTAAATTTCATTTTATTTCATTATTAAAATAAAAAACAAAAAAAACTTTTCATTGTGAATTGAGGGAAGGTTTTCAAAGCAGATCATCCATTTTGCATCCAATACTATTAAATGATGGTACAAGGAAGGGATTGCAATCATTATTAATTTTTGATTGGAGGTGAAAGCATACACCCTATAGAACTACAAGAAGTTTTCCAAGAGACAGTCAACCTAAATGCTCATTAGTTCAAAGGTCCATGTAATCATGGTCAAAATGGATGTGTCTTAAATGGTCATGGGGACTGAGGGGACAGCTGAACTCTGCCCAGGAACTTTAGTCAATCTGCAGCAAGAGAGTCCCAGGCAGTTACTACTTAAACCAACCCATCACCTCTGAGTCCATTTCAACTCTGAATGACCTTATAAAACAGAATAGAACTGCCCCATAAGGTTTCTGAGACTGTAAATCTTTACAGAAGCAGACTGCCTCATCTTTCTCCCATCTTTCTCCAACCATCAATTTTTAACTAACCACCCAATACTAACTCACTGAACCACCAGTATTCCTCAGATATGACTCCAACTTAGGAGCCAGTGGGACTGTGTAGAACTGCTCCTGAGGCTTTCTGAGAAGGTAAAAAATACTAGTTACTACTAGAGGCTTCAAAACAAAATCTGTGCCTCAAAGGCTTGATAATCAGAACTCCACAGAAGGAAGATTTAAAAAAAATTTTTGATAAAGGAAATGAGGGTAAATTGCTATAATCCCTGTACTCATGGAAGTAGTAGCTCTAAATACCAACAAAGAGGGAAGAAGTCTTCACATTGAGTATCAATGCTATCCCCTCTGTACACAGAGTAGATAGGGATGAGAAACTTACACATTGGCTACCTAAAATAAGGGGGCAGTAAAGGCACAAAGTGACTGGCTTACAAGGTTTCAAGAGGGAGTTTAGTTTAAGAGTGTGTGGGGGAAGGTGGAGTCCCCACTGAATAGTTTTCATGTTGTCTAGACAGGTCTGGTAAAAAGAGATAGGCATAAGTTTCAATAGTGAGTAATTGTTATCATGACTAATTGCGACTGTCACAATTGTAAAAGTAGAAGTTTTATAATAAAAACGGAGCA
>NW_006408594.1:14559997-14575439 GCF_000296735.1 Chrysochloris asiatica
GTCCTTGACAACTTCAATCTTTTTTCTGTTGATAAGAATGTTGTTTATTGGACAAGTATTAGGATGTAGGTAATGCACAAACAAGGTCAGCTTTTCAAGTTCACCCAGAGGCACCTTAGAAGAAAGACTTAATGACATACTTCTTAAAAAAATCAGCTATTGGAAATTCTATGGAGCCCAGTTCTACACTGATATACAGAGGGTCCCCATGAGTCTGAGCCAACAGCAAAGTTCTAAGCACAGTGTCAACTGTATAAAGCCCAAACCCACTGCTGTTGAGTGGATTCTGACTCAGAGAAACTATAGAACTGAGTGCAACTGTCCCATAGGATTTTTTAGGTTGCATGAGCCAGAATCAACTCAATAGTGGTGAGTTTGGTTTTTTATGGTTTGAAATCTTTACAAAAGCAGACTGTCTCTTTTTTCTCAGGCTACCACTAGCTATTCTATGGGAGAAAGATGAGGCTTTCTGATCCCATGATTTACAGCCTTGGAAACCATGTACAGGGTTTTTCTGAGTCAGAACCAACTCCACGGCACATAACCACCACCACCACCAGTAAGTTCTAATCACCAACCTTTTGGTTACCAGCTAAGTTCTTACCACTGCACCACCAGGGCTCCTTGTCAGGTACATAGTAACTACTGCCTAGGAGTTTATTAAATAGAAATAAATAAATAACATATCTGTGTTTTTACCATAATTCTAATTTATTTATTTATTTTGCAATTGACTAGTGTTATTAAGGATGAAGGAAACACTTTCAAGTCCTGCATCATTCTTGCAATTGTCATTTTAAGCCCATTGTAATAGCCACTATGTCAATCTATCTTGTGGGAGGTATTTCTCTTTTTTGCTGGCCCTCTACTTTGCCACGAATACTGGTGTGGTGCAAGGTTGGTTTGAACTACAAGTTTGGTTCCTCAGAAACACTATACAGGGTCACTATGAGTAAGAGTCAGCTCAACGGCACTTAAGAACAACAGCTACGTGGCCTAGTATGATGTCCTTGTCCAGGGGCTGGTCCCTCCTGATGACATGTCCAAAATATGTAAGACAAAGTCTCACCATCCTCACTTTCATGAAGCATTCCAACTCTACTTCTTCTAAGACAGTTTTATTTGTTTCTTATTGGTACTTTCAATATTTTCGCCCAACACCATCATTAAAATACATTGACCCTTCTCCAGTCTTCCTTACTTATTTTCAGCTTTTGCATGCATATGAAACCATTGGAAAAAACATGGCTTGAGTCAGACACATCTTGGTCATCAAGTGACATTTTTGTTCTTTAACATTTTAAAGAGGTCATGTGCAGTATATTTGGCTGACACAAAAGTTGTTCAATTTCTTGACTGCTACTTCCATGAGTGTCGATATGGATCCAAGTAAAGTGAAATCTTGGACAATTTCAATCTTTTCTCTATTTATCATGATACTTGATGGTCCTAGTATGAGGATTTTCATCTTCTTTATGTTGAGGTGTAATCCATACTGAAGGTCTTTGATCTTCATCAGTAAGTACTCCAAATCCTCTTTGATTCAACAAATAAGGTTGTGTCAGCTGCATATTGTAGGTTGTTGATGAGTCTTCCTCCAACCTTGATGTCATGTTCTTCAAATAACTTAGCTTCTCAGATTATTTGCACAGCACACAGATTTAATAAGTATAATGAAAGGATATACCCAGACACACATCCTTCCTGGTTTTTAAACAATCAGTATCCCCTCATTTTGTTCCAACGACTATGTACAGGTTGGTCCATGTACAGGTTCCTCATGAGCACAATGAAGTGTTCTAGAGTTCCTAGAACATGACACTGTTGTTATTGTTAAGTGCCATTGGGCAGGTTCTGACTCATAGCAACCCTTTATAGGGTTTCCAAAGAGTGGCCGGTGAACTTTGTGGTTAGCAGTCCAATTCTTATTCTAAAATGCCAAGCCAGGATTCCAGAACATCACATTAGCTATCATTTATTAAGACCCTATTTAACAGCAATCATTACAACAACCCAGAAGTGTCTCCATTATCCACGTCTACACTTCACCACTTCCTTACTTTAAACCACCCTCACTCTAGGCTGGAGTTAGTAGAAGTCTTGCATCTGGGTCTTTGATTCACACTGACCTTCCTTTGGTTCATTCTCCACAAAGTAGTCAGCAGCTTCTTTATAAATGATCAATCAGATCCTATCACCTCCCTCTTCAAAGCCCTCCTGGGCACCCAACTCACAGAGTGGCAGAGCCGATATTCACCTTTGGCATTAATAGGAGTTTCTTAGCTGTTCACTGCATTCAAATTGACTTGCATCTTATGCTGTGACAACCTCTTCAACAGGGTGAGGAAGCAGGCTCAGGAGAATAGGTGCTTACCAAAGGCTGCGTACAAATCAGTGGTGGGGCTGGGGTGTATGAGCTGTGCCTGTCTGACTCTGTAGCCTATGCTCACAACCACAACAACCACAACCACAACCACAATAATAGAGAGTGAAGATCTCACAGGTGCCTTTGACTCATTCCCTGGCAATGAAGGTCCATGTTGATCTCTTAATTGCCTTCCACTGACAGGAGAAAGGAGACAGGCAATGAGGCTCTGTTCCCATAGAGTTTTTCTGCAGATTGCCCTGCCCTGTCCCTCTCTGTTTCTGAGTCCCACTGGCCTGCCTGGTGCTCCTCCCCCATCATACTCTTCATCTTGACATTACAGAAATGCCTACATCATGACTAATATCCATCTGCAATCTCTAACGTAGTGTGCTTAGGGAGAACTCTGAGACATGGACATGCATTGAATCTATGTTTGTATTGTCCCTCCACACAGACCAACTTGGGAATGAAACTATCTCGTTCTCTAGGGCATTGATCAGATACTCTGTGTTCTTCCTTTCTTAATAGTGTCCGTAGCTTAAATCCATTGTGTATATGGTTGCACATGCGCATAATTTATATTGAAATCTTTTAGATGCCTTGTATATATCCTATGTTTACATGCCTGCTCCCATAACTTCAGTTACTAGCGAAATGCTGACAACTCCCAAATTTATATCTCCATCCCAGACATCTCCTCTAAGTTCCAGACCCATATATACAGCAGCTCATTCAACAGTTCATTTTCATGGCCCAAGATACACAATCTCAGCAAGTCCAGAACTAAAGCATGCTTTTGCTGCTGAAGGCATCTCATCTTCCCATGAGTCTTATTTCAGTCAATGGCAGTAGCCATCTATCCACTTGCTCAAGCCATAAACCTGGGAATCATTCTGGTCACCACCTCTCTCTTCCTGTCCTACCAGATCCAACCCATCTCCAAGTCTTCAAAACTTTACCTGTTAAAGGCATTGAGTACCTGTGCTGTCATTTATAAATTCATCATTGTTTATTTAGGCATTGTTTACTTTGTAACACCAAAAATGAGTGACACAATGGTGACCAAGAGAGATGTTGCCCTTTTCTCTCAGAGCACATAGTCAAAACCACACCAGTGCATCTTATTGAATGAATACATGGCATAACTCACATACTCATTTTTTTTTTTTTTTTAATAGTGGTCCCTTGGTGGTGCAATGGGTTAAGTGCCTGGCTACCACCCAAAGTTCCTTGAAAGAAAAGACCTGACAACCTACTTATAAAAGATGCCAATCATTTAAGACCCCAGAAAAGGTCAATGCTGAAACTCTTGAGTCCACTATGAGCCAGAAGCAACTTGATGACAATGGGTCTGTTGGTATTTTAATACAGTTTTGTATCAATACGATGATATAATTCCATTAAAATGCAGCTATATATTTGGTGCTCAACCTTGTCTGTTGTTGGCATGTGCTGTTGAGTGAATGTTGACTCATAGCTATAGATCTTATCTGCTGCTTGTCATTGTTAGGTGCTTTGGAGTTCGTTCAGACTCACAGTGACACTGTATAGATTGGTTGGGGAACCTTTGTTCAGCCAAAACTTACAATGTCATTAGCGTTACCAACTTAAAAATTTGCCTGCTATATTTGGTCAAACATTTAATCAACTCACCTCTAATGTGATGGCTGTATCTTGTAATTGCCTTGGCAGGACCAGAAAATGATCTCAAGGGCCTTATATGGCCCAAAGGGCTGGACATTCCCCACTCCTGCAGTATAGGGTTTCCAAGGAGCAGCTGGTGTGTTTGAACTACTGACCTTGTGGTTAGCAGTCCAGTACTGATCCTACAGCACCACACCAGGGGTCCAGATCTTGTCTAGGATGATCTATGTCGAGCTACAGTAGTGGCTAAGACCAAGGACTTTAAAATCAGTCAAAGTCACTCATTTCATCAATAAATTAGTAAATATTTATTACATACCTACTGTGGGCTAGTGCACTGGACTAAAAAGTCGGTTTGAACCACAAAGGCAGCTGTTCAAGCTTTCCAGCTGCTCCTTGGAAACCCTATACATGGATCGAAGCCAACTCAACGGCATTTAACAACAACAAATGTGACAGATGGAGTCCTGGTGTGACATTGCAGGCTAAACACTGGGCTGCCAATTGCAAGATCAGTGGTTCAAACCCACCAGCCAGGTGCTCCTTAGAAACCCCATACAGAGTTACTATGAATTGGAACTGACCCAACAACAAGTAACCACAACATGTGACAAGTGTTGTTCTCAGCATTAGGGACTCAGTCAAGAACGGACAAAAAGTCTCTGCACTACGAACTCTGAATTCCAGTAGCTATATTACAGTTCTTGGTAGGGTTTCATTTGTCATTATTTTGGCACTTTGCATCTTGGAATGTTTCCATTTGGTTGGAAAATACCTATCTCAATGGCAGAGAGAAACTTTGTCCCCCTATAGAAGCCATATTACAGTCATTTTTCTGGACTTCCTTGCAGCTAAGTTGTACATATGTAACCATCAGAAACTCCTGTAAACTGGAAGTTATTTTATGCAAGGAAGGCGGCACTAGGAGGAACATGTTTAAGCAAGAGTGTTTTCTACTCCATCCATCTGCTGAAGCAGCAATGAGAGAGGTTCTAGCATGGACAACTCATTGGGGACACCAGAAATATAAGCTGATGAATTCATTTAGAGATATGATCCTTCTCCACATCTGGTTCTCCAAGGTCACCCAATATCTTCAACTAAATTCTTTGTTTAAATGAACCAATAATGAGTTCTTTTGTGTGCAACTATGAATCCAGGCTGATTTGACTGGGTTGAATCTTAGATCCTGAATTTATTAGCCGGGTATCACTGGGCAAGTTACTTAACTTCTTTCAGCTTCTGTTTCCTCACTTGAAAAATGAAAGCCATTCAGTGCAACAGTTTACAGATGTGTTGGAAAGATTAGTTGAGGTTATCACTAAGGCCTTAGAGCTTTGATGTTTCAATGGGCTTTTATAGAATAGCCATCATTCAAAGAATTCAAGGAATGAGTTTCCATTTCTTCCCCTTCTATGTTTTCTCCTCCTTCCTGGGCTGAAGTCAGCTTCTTGGACTTCCAGTCAGTTCATGCAATTCAGAGAGTTAGAACCAGGCCTCCCATATAGAAGATAGAAATTAGATACAAACAGACCTGCTGGGCATGAATCACGAGACTGCCACTTAGCAGTTACGATCTGGCCTCAGATAATTCACTTTAGTTTTCACATTCCTGAGATTAGACACCTTATTTGCAGAAAGATTTCTCAGGCACATGCACATATCACCACAAGCAGGCATGAATAACCCAAACTTGCCAATGGTTTATCAGACAGCAGGGGGGATCTAGGCATACCTCCTACACCTTTGATGTAGCATTAAACAGTTTGCTCTGCCTTTATGTTATTATATTTGAACTTCACAACAACGTTTAGAGAGGTACTATGCAGTAGAGCTATTTTAATTCCCATTAAAATAGAAGAAGAAACAGGGTCAGAGAAATTGAGCCCAAGCCAGTATTTTTTCTGTTATACGAAAGGGATTATCAAGGCATTTTGTCTATTGGCTCGTATGTTACATACTTTGTCTATTGTACCACATATTGTAATTTTTTCAAATAAAGCATTCAACATTCAATTAAATCTTTTTTCTAGTGTATTGTTAAGTGTCATTGAGTCAGTTTCAACTCATAGCAACCCTGTATAGGATTTCTAAGGAGCAATTGGTGAGTTTGAACCACCGTCCTTGTGGTTCAAACTGACCTTGCGGTGGTCCAGTGCTTTATCCCACAGTGCCACACCACGACTCCCATTTTCTAGTGTTGTTGTTAAGTGCTGGTGAGTCTGTTCTGACACATAGTGACCCTGTATAGGGTTTTTGAGGAGCAACTGGTGAGCTTGAACCACCGATCTTGCAGTTCAAAACTACTTTGCAGTCCAGCACATTAGCCCACAGCACCACACCTTAATTTTACAAACCCTTCCTATTGTGTGAATTTTAAAGGGGAGCAGGTTCTCTGCTCCCATTATGAAAGCCAGAGAGGATACATGCCTACTGGTCCTACTCCTTGGTAGCTGGAGCCTCAGCACATGACCTAAGATTGGTCAACAGGAATTTCCCACGCAGGTGCATGACCTAGGATCAGTCAATGGCCTTTGAATACTAAGCGAGCAATCTAAGACCACAGAAACTAGTGAGGGTTTATGATCAATGGAAGCAAGGTCCAGGGCTAGAGACCTGTGTTCAATGGTGACAACACTGGTGACCCTGTGGCATTGTGTTAGAAGTCTGTTCCTGCTATGGGATTGCAGTTGTGTCCAAACCTCCCTGAGGTTCACACATTTCCTACACTTGTGTCGTTAGTCTTCCACCAATTTTGGAAGTTACCCAATATCTTTTCAATACATACCTTTGTTGTTAAAATCTGTTGCTTGCCTCCAATAATCTGAGTGATACCCCTAGAGAAAATTCCATATGACATACTAAGAAGTTCTCTCCAGCACATTTGGACTCAGAGTAGGATTTATGGGTAGACTGGTCTGGCTTGGACTCTATCCAAGTTCCAAGGTCTAGAAGGACAAAGGAGCTTTGAGTCACCTACAGCATAGACCCATAACAAAGACCACAGGCAGGGCCTTCCAGGCTCTCGTATCCTGTGGACTTGGGTCTACACTGTAAATTCCATGGTCACATACAGGTAAACTCAATACACAAACAATATAGTACCAACCAGAGCAAGGAATGCCTGAAAAAGACACTGTAATAGAGTGTTTACAAAATGTCCTTAATGAACAGCTAACACTGAGAAAGAAATGGAGCAGGGCTCTGAGCAAAAGAAAGGCTAATTCACTAGAAAGTCTAATGAAGACTGTTTAAGGAGAATAAGAGCAAATGCTCCTCTATGTCTGCAGTTTCAGAGTCCGGGTGTGGTGCTGTAGGATCAGCACTGGCTGCTAACCACTCTTTGGAAATCCTATACAGGGTGTTGTTGTTGCTGTTGTTGTTGTTGTTGCTGTTAGGTGCCATCAAATTGGTACGGACTCACAGCGACCTTATGCACAGCAGAACGAAACACTGCCCAATCCTGGGCCAGCCTCACTACTGTTGCCACACTTGAGTCCATCGATGCTGTCACCTGGCCAATCCATCTCATTGGGGGCTTTTTCTTTTTCTTAGAGGTTTTATAGCAACTTGACAGCACTTAACAACCGATGTTATTGTTGTTGTTATATGCAGTTCTGACTCATAGCAAACAGTATAGGTTGTCTGAGGAGTGAATGGTGAGTTTAAACCACCCACATTTTGGTCCAAACTGACCTTGCAGTAGTCCAATGCTTATCCTACAGCAATACACCAGAACTCCTGATAAGTCCTGCTATTTATCAAAAGGAAAAGACACATAAAATTCTGCAAGTAGGCTATGATGGAATCTTCTAGAATATTAAAACCTATCTACCCTGTGACTCAAAGGAGCTCTGCTAGCGAAGGGGTTACGAATCGGGCTGCGAACCTTAAGGTCAGCAGTTCGAAACTACCAGCTGTTCTGCAGGAGAAAGATGAGGTGTTCTGCTCCCGTAAAGATTTACAGTCTCAGAAACCCTATACAGGGTCACTATGAGTCGGAACCAACTCCATGGCACACAACCACCACCACCCTGTGTCTCAAGGTCCCTGGATCCCAAAAACTGTTAGCACTCAACAGTTAACTTAAAAACTGGTTGTTCAAATCCAACTAACGGTGGTTGTTGCTATGAAGTGCTGTTGAGTCACTTCTGACTCATAGCAACCTTATGTAGGGTTTCCATGGAGCAGCTGGTGAGTGTGAACCACAGCGTTGTGGTTCAAACTAACCAAGCGGTCTAGTGTTTTATCCTGCAACACCAATGATGTTGTTGTTGTTGTTAAGGACCATTGAGTCAATTACAATTCATAACAATCCCATATAGAGTTTCTGAGGAGCAGCTGGTGAGCTTGAACCACCAACCTTGCAGTGCAACACAATTTTGCAGTCCAGCGCATTAACCCACAATGCCACACCAGGAGTCTACAGCACCAATGGAACCACCAAGTACATCTGCCTGGCAATCTCTTTCTAGTAAGATGACAGCTAAGAAAGCCCTATGGAGCAGTTCTGTTCTGCAAACACAGTATCATCCTGAGTCAGAATCTACTCCAATACAACTAACAGCAACAAGAAACACGTTTCATGCATTACATCGTGTACCTTTTACAATACTTCTGCAAGGTTGCTGTTATTCATCTTTGTTTTAGTTTATATTTCAGATGAGGAAACTGAAACTCAAAGAGGTTAAGTGACTTGCCCAGGATCACACAGATATTAAGTGGCAGAGCTGGGAGGTGAGCCCAAGTCTGCCTGGCTCTGAAAACCACATTCTTTCCACTAATCCATGGTGCTGTTTCCTTCCCAAGGCAATTGTCAAGGTCCTCTGCCAAGAAGTGCTAACAGCTAATGTCTCTGACAGCAGAAAGAACAGGAAGTCTCACAGTGGCCCGGGTGACATGTGGGGGTGGCTGCCCATGTGATAAGGTCTCACAGGGATGGACCGAGCTGTCAGAGAGGTGGTGTGATTTCTGACTTTGTTGTTTTTCTCAGGAAGTTCGGGTGGGGTTATGAATACAGGAAGGACAGGGAAGAAAAGGGGGGAGGGCATGGAAGACTTTGCCCTCATCCTACACTCATTCCTGCCCTGAATACAGTGCCCTGAATACAGGTCATAGGCCCCAAATCCAAGGCAGACTCTCCTCTGGAAGCATCTGGTGTCCCTTCAACAAGTCCCTCACAGCCCACCTCAGAGATTTTGCTGCCACTACAGAGCTCTGTCCTGGCAGGTCCCCTTTGCCACTTAGGTTTCTCCAATGGAAAAGAACCTCTTTGGTGTTGTATTAGGCAACCTAGCTAGTCATAATTTAAGATGAGAACTGGGAAATTCAATAAATATTCAGCCTTGGACAGAGTGTCCTTGGGGATGATTTATTTAGCGTATGACATCAGAGACTTCTGAGGGCAAAGTCTACCCTTCCTGCCCACCAGCAGTCTAATAAGGATACACAAAGGAACAGAGTTTATATGGGAAGCTTCTCGAAGTGGTGGCAGAGCTGTCCTGACAAAGGACTGATCTCAGAGGGAAAGCCACCCCCCACATTGACTATGGGTTGACTATGACAAATGCATGAGGACAAGTGTTCTCCACCTAAATGTTCACTTCAGTGAAGAAGGATTTCACCTCAACATACCTGGTCTCACCTCTTATTCCTATCCAAACAGGTAGCCTGAGTTACCTGGTTGGTGAACAAGAGCTAATGTCCTGTGATTCTTGAATGGGTGGTATAAATCTATCAGTGCTCCTAAGGAAGAGGATCTGGTCTCCCTTTTACTTCCTGCCTTTATTACCTGGATAGGTGTGTTGTGTTTGCAGACTCCAATTGCTCTCAGGTTGACTGCCCCAAGGACTAACCTGGCGGCTGGCAGTTAGTAAGACATTTGTGTTCTGAAGATGGCAAACTAGGCAGTAAGCCTATACAGACCCTCTACAACAAGTATTGCTGTTGTTAAGTGCCATTGAGTTGGTTCCGACTCATAGAGACCCTGTATAGCGTTTCCAAGGAGCAGCTGGTGAGTTTGAACCATTGATCTGGCAGTCCAAATCAACTTCTCAGTCCAGCACTTATCTTACAATGCCACACCAGGACTCCACAATAAAGATAGGGAAAACCAAATAAAACAGATTCAGAAACTAGTCCCAGAACCCTGAGCTTCAGATGAAGGGATAGAAAAGTGGACTGAATGCTTAACAGGAGAGAAATTGAATAAGTGTGGCAGAAGAAGAAGACAGCCAATTAGACAAGGCGTGACCATCTTACGCTTTTGTGAGCAACTTCATATTGGCATTTCAGAAACATACCAGTGGCTCTCAGAAGTAACGGTATAATTTTTTTTTCTTGTTCCCCACATCCTCCTGGTAACCAGAGGCATGGCTGATCCCCATCTGCATACACCCCCAGATAAGCTCCCACTCTACCGGCAGTCGGAACCTCACAGAGATGAGTGTTGCTGTGGTGAGTCCCATTAAAGCAAGAGATGGCTATTCACGTTAACCCCAGAGTCTGAATTCAGACAGGCCCTGCTCCAAACCTGCAGTGGTAGCCCTGCCCAGCCCTGAACTAGTCAAAACTAGGAGAGACAGCTCAACAGACACATGGTGGTGGAGAGAGGTGTGAAAGGGGAACAGGTGACCTATGGTGGTCAGCCAGGCAAGGCACAACCATCCTGAGCAACTGTGAAGGCAAAAGGATGACTGGTGGCACAGAGGCATGCTGCTTATTGGTGGAGAGAAAAGTACAGATTTGTTTTGTACCCTACATTACCCTGGTGACTAGAGGTGTGGTCAGTCCCCACCCATATACAGTCCAGTAAAGCTCCTTTAACCAGATGGAGTAGCATAAAAGGATATGGGGAACTAGCAGCACCAACCTTGGGTCTTGATGTGAGCAATGATGTGTGGATGACTCCAGACCTGCAGAGCTGTTCTGTCCAGCCCTGATCTAGTGGGACCTCTTGCCTTCAGCTTCCCTCTGAGACAGAAATATCCTGATCCCCCAGCTGCTTTGGGATTGAACAAAATACTTCCAGATTGGGTGCCCAGAACATGCAACACCTAGACCTATAGAAACTCCATCTAAGGCCAGAACACCACTGTCTCATCCCTTGCCCACCCACCAAGTGAGGTCCTGGTTAGCAGGAGACCCCAGAATTTTCTCCTGCCTGAGTCTGGTACCTACGTTGTTTTTTGTTGTTGTTGTTTTCCTTTCACTGTTTTGGTTTGTTTATTATTTATTCCTCTTCTTCCTCTCTCTGCCTACCCTTACATTTTATCCTTTATATCTTCACTTTCTTTTTTCTTCTTTTTCCTGATTTTCTTTCCCAGCTGCTGCTGCTTCTTTCTTTTTCACTGTCTCTCTCTTTCTTTTTGCTTGACTTTTCTTTACTATTCTTTGACCTCTCTCCCTTTTACTCATCCCTTTCCCTAACTGTGTTTAGTTCTTTTCCTTTCTTTTTTTGCTCTCTTATTTTACTTTTCTTCCATGGTTTAATTTTTTCCCTCTCTCTTTCTTTACTTTTATTGGGTTTTATAATCTTTTTCTAAATAATACCAGTCTTTTTTCTTTGCTGTTTTCTTTTTTCTCTGGTGTTTTCTTGTTTATTTGTTTGTTTTTGTTCTTTCTTATGTATGTGTTTTTTTCTTCTTACATTACTCTATAGGGGACAGCAACTGTGTCTATACAGCCAAGCCACAATTGTACCCTCTACAGCCTCACCCACCAGGTAAGAGCCAATACCAGCTGCTATATCCCTGACCAACAACAACCACCATCAGCAAAACCCATCCTAATCCAAGCAGCAAGAACAGTGAATAGAGAACCGTGCACACGTGCCCACACCCTAATCACACCCACCAAGAGAGAATTGGTGAGTGCCTAAGAATATACCAACTTAATACAAATACAACAACACAATGTCTCAGAAGCAACAGACAATTTCTGGTCACATAAAAACATGAAAGACTGGCTCAGACAAAAGGACCAAGAGGCAGAGCTATAAAGTATTTTTGAGGAAGAAAAGGACACTAGAACTACCTGAAAAAGAATTCACGAGAATGATATTTGACAGAAAGGGCAAAGAAAACAAAGAAGAATTCAGGAAAACACTACATGAACAAACAAACAAAATAGACAAAGGATTGCAGAAAATATAAAACTTGCAAATAGAAATCTAAAAGATTGATAATAAGATTTCAGAAAGGGACAATACATTACAAGGGCAGAGGAGCAGGTTTGAGTCAATGGAAGCCCAAATTAGTGAGTTTGAAAATAAATTTCTCAATACTAGTAAAATAGAAGAATAATCAGAAAAAAAAAAACAATAAAAAAATCCAAAGAAAGCCAAGATCCATGAAGGACAACGTGAAAAGGAATAACTTAAGGGTGACTGGAATTCCAGAACAGGAAGAATAAAAGGAAAGCACAGAAAAGACAGCCAAAGAGGTATTGCAAGAAAACCTCCCTAACATCAAAGATGAGAAGATAAGCATTCAAGATGCTGAACGAACCACAAGCAGGATAGACCCCGAAAGAAAAGCACCAAGACATATGATACACAAACTCTCCAAAATAAAAAACAAGGAATAAATTCTGAGACTAGCTTGAAACATGGAAAGCTACTTATAAAGAAAAACCAAGAAGACTGAGCTCTGATTTCTCAGCAGAAACCATGCAGACAAGAATGCAATGAGAGATCATTTATAAACCTCTGAAAGACAAAATTTGCCAAGAATCATGTACGCAGAAAAGCTGTCCCTCAAATATGCCAGCAAAATTAAAACATTTCCAGATAAACAGAAATTAAAGGAATTTGAAACAACCAGATCAACTGTACAAAAAATACAAAAGTGAGTCCTTTGGAGTAAAAACCAACCACAGATAGCAACCTGAGATTATCATACATGGCAACATCTCCAGAGTTTAATGTATATATGATGTTGTTAAGTGCCTTTGAGTCAGTTACAATTCATAACAAAACTGTATAGGATTTCCATGGAGGGGCTGGTGGATTTGAAACACTGACCTTGTGGTTAGCAGATCAGTGTTTATCCTAAAGTACCCTACCAGGACAACATCAATAAAGATATGTTGTTATTAGGTACCATTGAATTGGTTCTGATTCATATCGACCTATGCACAACAGAATGAAACACTGCCCATTCATGTGCCAACCTCAAAATCATTGTTACACTTGAGTCCATTGCTGCTACCACTGTGCCAGTCCATCTCATTGGGAGTCTCCCTCTTTTCCGCTGATCTTCTACTTTACCAAGCATGATAAACCTTCTCCAGGGATTGGTCCCTCCTGATAATATATCAGAGGTGAAGTCTGTCCATCTTGACTTCTAAGGTTGTACACCTTTCAAGACAGATTTGCTTGTTCTTCTGGCAAACCATGTTGCTTTCAATAGTCTCCTCCTACACCATAATTCAAATGCAGAAATTCTTCTATGGTCTTCCTTATTCATTGTCCAATTTTGACATGCATATGAGGTTATTGAAAACCCATGGCTTGGATCAAACACACCTTAGTCTTTAAAATGACATCATTTTAAATAGGTCTTGTGTAGAAGATTTGTTTGATTTCTTGACTGCTATTGCTGTGAGTGTTGATGGTGGATTCAAGCAAAATGAAAGTCTTTGACAACTTCAATGTTTTCTCCATTTATACAGATGTCGTTTATTGGTCCAGTGATGAAGATTTTTGTTTTCTTTAAATTAAAGAGCAACCCATACTAAAGGCTGTAGTCTTTGATCTTCATCAGTGTGCATTTTAAGTCACCTTCACTTTCAGCAAGCAAGTTTGTATCATCTACATGTTTTAGGTTGTTAATGATTCTTCCTCCAATCCTGATGCCACATTTTTCTTCATATAATCCAGCTTTGTGAATTATTCGCTCACCATACAGATTGAATAACTATGGTGAAAGAATACAACCCTGGTGCACCCCTTTTTTAAACTGCTCATTTCAAACTGCTCCAGGTTCTTTTGTTGTGTTCTAACAACTGCCTCTTGGTCTATGTACAGGTTCCTCATGAGCACAATTAAGTGTTCCAGAATACTTATTTTCCTCAACATTGTCTATATCTTGTCATGATCCACACAATTGAAAGTCTTTGCATAGTCAAAAAAAAAAAACAACAAAAAACACACATACAGGTAAACATCTTTCTGGTATTCTCTGCTTTCAGCCAAGATCCATCTGCTGTCAGATATGATATCCTTGGTCCACATCCTCTTCTGAATCCGGCATGAACCTCTGAAAGTTCACTGTCTTCTCAAACTGCCCTTTGACATTTTCTGTTCAGTTCTTTTACCTCATTTCTTCTATTTGCTTTAGCATCTCTACATTGCAGAGCAAGTATCAGAGCCTCTTCTGACATCATTTTGGTCTTTTCCTTCTTTCTTGTCTTCTTAATGGCCTTTTGCTTTCTTCCTGTATGATGTTCTTGATGTCATCCCACAACTCTTTTGGTCTTTGATCTTTAGTGTAAATGCACTATATATGTTCTTCAGATGATCTCTATATTCAGGTGGGATATGATCAAGGTCATATTTTGGTTCTCATAGATTTGCTTCAATTTCCTTCAGCTTCAGTCTGAATTTGCATATGAGCAATTGATAGTCTGTTCCACAGTCTGCCCCTGCCATTGTTTTGGCTAATGATACGGAGCTTTTCCACTATCACTCTCTACAGATGTAGTCAATTTGATTTCTGTGTATTTCATCTGGTGAAGTCCACGTCTATAGTAGTGTTTGATGTTTTTTAAAAAAGATATTTGCAACAAAGAAGCAATTGGTCTTACAAAATTCTATCATGCGAACTCCAGCATCCTTTCTATCACCAAGGCCATATTTTCCAACCACTGATCCTTTCTCTTTGTTTCCAACCTTTGTATTCCAATTGCCAGTAATTATCAATATATCTTGATTGTATGTTTGATCAATTTCAGAAAGAAGAAGTTGGTAGAATTCTTCAGTTTTATCATCACTGACTTTAGTGGTTGGTGTGTAAGTTTGAATAATGGTATTAGCTGGCCTTCCTTGTAGGCATATGAATAGTATCCTATCACAGCATTGTGCTTCAAGACCAATCTTGATACGTTCTTATTGATAATGAATGGGATGCCATTCCTCTTCAATTTGTCATTCCAGGCATAGTAAACCATGTGATTATCAGATTCAAAATGGTCAATACAAGTCCATTTCAGCTCACTAGTGTGTAGGATATTGATCTTTACGCATTCCATTTAATTTTTTTTTTTAATTTAAGGTTTTTATTGTGGATTGAGTGAAAGTTTACAGAGCACATCATCAGTTTCACATTCAACAATTCACATAACTTTTTCATTACATTCATTATAATCCCCTCCATATACCATCAGTTAAAAGTATTTCTCTCTATCCACTTTAGCTTTTTTTAAAAAACA
>NW_006408594.1:14583116-14583878 GCF_000296735.1 Chrysochloris asiatica
AAAAATTTACTTACATGTGTAGTGATGATACTCTTCAATGATTCCTGTGTTCTTCTGGATCATCTTTCATTGGAATGGGAAAAAATATGGATCTCTTCCAATCAGTTGGCCAGATAGCTGTCTTCCATATTTCTTGGCACAGACTAGCCGGTGCCTCCAGCATTGCATCAGTTTGTTGAAAGATTTCTATTTGCATTTCATCAATTCCTGGAGCCTTGTTTATCACCAATTCTTTCAAAGTAGTTTGAACTTTTTCCTTCAGTATAATCGATTCTTGATTGTATGTTACCTCTTGAAATGGTTAAACACTGACAATTTCTTCTTTGTGTACTGATTCTGATTATTCCTTCCACCTTCCTTTGATGCTTCCTGAGTCATTCAATATTTTGCCCATAAAATCCTCCAGTATTGCAACCCGAGGCTTAAATTTTATATTCATTTCTTTTGGTTTGAAAAAGCTAAATATGTTCTCTTCTTTTGCTTTTCTAACTCCAAGTCTTTGCACATTTCTCTATAATATGTTACTTTGTCTTCTCAAGCTGCCCTTTGAAATTTTCTGTTCACCTCTGTTATTTCATCATTTCTTCCAATTGCTTTAGCTTCCCTACATTAAAGGGCAAATTTCAAAATCTTTTCTGACATCGACTTTGGTTCTTTCTTTATTTCCTGTGTTTTTAATTTCTTTTGCTTTCTTCATGTATGATATTCTTGATGTCATCCCACAACCCTTCTGGGCTTTGGCCACTAGTGTCTAATGCAACA
>NW_006408594.1:14584844-14637535 GCF_000296735.1 Chrysochloris asiatica
TAAGTTCATGCTTCATACATTGCATGTTTCAATTATTAGTGGATGTTTGCAGGTGTTTCATCTCATTTTGAGTTGCATCCTATCAGGAAATGAAGGTCCTTCCACATCATCATGGTCAACTCTACTTTGAAGAGGCAGCTCTTTCCCAGTAGTATCTTGTGTGTTCCAACCCGAGGGACTCATTTTCTGGCACTGTATCTGACAATGTTCCACTGCTTTTCATAAGGATTTAATTGGCTAATCAGTAAGAAGTGGTTCACCTCTCCTTCTTCCTAGTTTGTCTTGGTCTGGAAGCTCTGCTGAAACCTGTCCACTATTGGTGCCCTGCTGCTATTTACAGTATGAGTGGCAGAGCTTCCAGCAACACACAAACTACCACAGAACAACAAAATGACAGAAAAGAGGCTTCAAAAAGTTCACAGAAAAAATTCCATTGTCTTTTCATTCCATTTTCCATGAACTTTTTGAAGCCCCCGCATATATTTTAGAGCTAGAACTGATAGGACTTGGTGAATGCTTGGGTGTGGGGTTGGAAGAGAGAAGAGCCAAGGACAACTGTCAGTGCTACATAGGGAGAAATGGTGTCTTCTAATAAGAAGGTACATGGAGAAGAAGTACATGCAGTGATCCCAGCTAAGAAAACCTTTGAGGTCACCCAGTCCAACATCCCCTTGGCAAACTAGAACCATGAGCCCAGAAGTAGCTGAGGGTCAGTTTCAGGACCCACAGAGATGTCCTTGGACTGCCCCAGCAGCACCTACCCCTGGATCACAGCCTTGTTGTTGTTGTTAGGTACCATTGAGTTGGTCCTGACTCATAGCTACCCTATGCACAACAGAACGAAACACTGCCCAGTCCTGGGCCAACCTCACAATTGTTGCCACACTTGAGCCCATTGACTCTGCCACTAGGCCAATCCATCTTACTGGGGGTCTTCCTCTTTTTCTCTGACCCTCCACCTTACCAAACACGATATCCTTCTCCAGAAACTGGTCCCTCTTGACAATATGTTCAAAGTATTAGAGACTAATAGATGGGTCTATTTTCCATCATAGTTGAGGATCTGTAGGATGGGACAAAAAGGGTGACTTGCAGGGTAGAAAAACCATACATAAATGCTTCCAGAGTAGGGCCCGAGGTGTAATAGATCCAGGCTGTCACTAATTTAATCATTTAGCCTTCAAGTCGCCCCTCTGCTCTCTGGGAAGTCAGACGGAGACCAGAGAGAATATTGAAGAGAGGAAGCTGTAAGTGGTGCTGATAATATTTGCAATAACATAGTTATATTCATCCCTCAATTACCTGTTCGACCACAGATTAAATTTTCCTGCATGACTAACTAACCACTATATACCAGGCACCTATATATTTTGATATTTAAATATCAGGATGATGCTATGATGTACTTTTTCTCCCCAGTTTACTGATAATGAAAATGCAGTTCAGAGGTCACTTGTTCAAGGTCACATGACTAGAATGTGTCCGAAATGGATGGAATTTGAGTATGGGTCACTGTCACTAAGTACAAAGCAGATTCTCTCTAAGTGATTCTTTTTTTTTCCGTATGCAGTACCTAAGAGAATAGGGATGAAATCATCTCTCCCTCTTTATATCTCTCAAGCTATCACCATTACAATCATATTCAGCATCATCACTGTCATAAAATAATATTCAGATTAACAACACCTAATCCTGAGACCTTTGTTATATGCCAGCAATTAAACCCAGCATTTTATTTGTCTGATAATTCCATTTCTTCTTTACAACAGCCCAACAATGTATGTAAAATTATCTTTCATTTTACATTTGGTAATGGTGGTGGTGGTGTGCCGTGGAGTCGGTTCTGACTCATAGCAATAGGGTTTCTGAGGCTGCAAATCTCTACAGAAACAGAAAGTCTCATCTTTCTCCCATGGAATGCCTGGTAGTTTTGAACTGCTGAGTTAGAGATTAGCAGCCTGACTTGTAACCACCACTACCAGAGTTCCTTACATTTGGTAATACTGAGATTTAAATCAAGTACCTGGGTGGTACAAATGATTAATATCTCAGCTGCTAACCAAAATGTTGGAGGTACAAGTCCACCCAGAAGTACTTCAGAAGAAAGACCCGGTGATATACTTCCCAAATACCAGCAGTTGAAAATCTTATGGAACACAACTCTACTCTGACACACATTGGGCTGCCATGAGACAGAATCAACTCAATAACAACTGTTTTGGTGGTGATGTGTTTTTTTTGTTTTGTTTTTTTTTTAACTTTTCCAAGGAGCCAACTCGACAGGACTTAACAACAATAACAAAGGTCACACTGGAGTCCTCATGTGATACTTCAGGATAAGCACTGGACTGCTAACCACAAGGCCTGTGGTTCAAATCCACCAGTAGAGGGTCACTGTGAGTTGGAACCAACTCAAGGGCACTTAGCAGCAACAACAACAAGGTCACACTACCAGGAAACAGTGGTAGAGTTGCTATTCAAAGACAAATAAGTCAAATTGCAGAGCACATGCATGTAAACCCTGAACTCTAATGTCCTTGATGCTCATTTTGTGACAGTTGACCAGGTAAGGGGTGACAGGGTACAGAGTTGTGTGCCCTATCCAGATGCTCCCTCCAGACTACCATACATGCCTCAAGGAGACCATTTGTCCCTACTTCCCCAACTCTAAGCCCTCACTCTTTGCAACCAACCCTACCCACCTCAATCCCATCCTACAACCAACCAAACACCAACCCTGTGAAGTTGCATATTCCATAAAGATGGCCCTGCCATGTTCTCTACGAATACAAGTTGCAACTGAGCCAACTCTGACTCATGGCAACCACACATGTAAGAGTAGAACTATGCTCGATGGGATTTTCAATAGTTGACTTTTTGGAAGTAGATGCCAGGTCTTTCTTTGGAGGTGGACTCAAGCATCCAACCTTCAATTAGCAGCCAAGCACATTAATCATTTGCACTCACAAGATGAACTCTCCCTTATATCTTCCAGATTCCCAGTCAAGGAGCATACAATTTGTTGCTTACAGTCACTGATGCTTAGTACTTGCCCTGGGACACAAAAAAGCAGTCCTCCAACCAAACCTCCTCTGTGTATGTACCTCTCACTTTTAAGGGTGATGATACTGCTGGGATTTCTGCTACTAGACCCAGGATCAACCACAATATGAAAGACTATGCTTAAGTTGATCTTAGATGTCCTTCCACCTTCCCAGCTTGCCTTAGTACAATTAGGAAGGTTTGGAGAGAAAAGGGGTTATAGAAGAAGGAATACTGGTTTAGGCATCCACTACTATGTCATTCCCTTATTATCTACGTCAGTTGTGGGGAACGTCCAGCTCGTGAAATTATTTGGTCTGGCCCTGCCAAGATAACCACAGTTCCAGCCATCATATTAGGGGTGAGTTAATTAAATGTTTGGTCAAATATAGCAAGTTAATTTTTAAATTGATAATTTTGTATGGCCCACAATGATGTTATAAATTTTGGCAGAAAGAAGGTCCACCACTCCTGACCTACATGAACAGTGCACTCTAAGTTTGTGTGATGCTGGCAGCCCAGTTTGGGAGTCAAGAAATGAGGTCCCAGGCCTAAATGTTTGTCTTATCTGCCTCATTCCCCTGCTCCACTCTCCATAATATACAAACACACACAACAAAACCTCAAGTTTTTCATCTATGAATCAAGGACATTGAGTCCCTTTAATGGGTCCCCTACAGCACTGATGTCCCATGTCTAAAATACAACAATGTTCCCTAAGACTTAAATTCACATCTCTTATTTATTTCTAATGAGAGGAAAAGTCCAAAGAAAATAAATACCAAAACTAAACAGTCCAGGCTTGGCAAAGGAGCCAGAGTAAACCAGCCCAGTGACCGAAGAGATGGTTTTCTGAGACACAACTACTCTACTCCCTACCACTTGGTCGCAAACTCTGCCAGACCCAGAACTTGAATGACTCACCCCACCCTTCTCCTAATTTAATGACTGTGTCCTCTGCCAGCACCTCAGCCTGCTCCCCAACTCTTCCCACCACCAGAACTCTTTAATGACAAGCCCATGCAAGCCCAGATTCCTTTCCAGCCAGAAGGCTGAATTGTTGACATTTATCCTTGGGCCATTCAATGTCATGCTTGTAGAAGAAACAAAGCAAGCATATTTTTAATAAATTCTGAACCAAAAAAAAAAGAAGTCATTACAATATTAGGTCTACTACCAGTCACCTCTGAAGAATGAAGCAAAAAACGCTTTGCTCATTGATTTCAGCATCTTTAATTCATTCCCCATGATTTCTCCCCAACTTTGCTGGGCCATGACTTGAAACCCCATCCTTGAGATCTCCAGAAGTTCCCCTTATGTACTCACTGTCTTCAGGACTCTGTTGTCGGTAGGTGTTATTGAGTTGACTCTGACTCATAGTGATTTTATGTATAACAGAACCAAATGCTGCCTGGTCCTACACATGCTCACAACAGTAGGCATGTTGGAGCTCACTGTTGTTGATATTGTGTCAATCCATCTGATTAAGGCTCTCCTTCTTTGTCACTGACCCTCTACTTTATCTGGTGGGCTAATGCGTCAGACTGCGAAGTCGTTTGAACCAGAAGGTCAGTGGTTCAAGCTCACCAGCTGCTCCTTGGAAACCCTGTATAGGGTTGCTATGGGTCGGAATTGACTCGACAGCACTTCACAACAACTACTTTACCAAGTATGATGCCCTTCTCCAGGGATGGTCGCTCCTGATATCACGTTCAAAATAAGCAAGAAGAAGTCTCACCATCCTCACTCCTTAGGAGCATGTAACTATACTTCCTCCAAGACAGATTTGTTCATTCTTCTGGCAATCCATGGTGTATGCAATATGCTTCACCCACACCCTCGGAAACCCTGTACAGGGTCGCTATGGGTCGGAACCGACTCGATGGCACATAACAACAACAACAACAACAACACCAAAGTTCAGATGTGTCGATTTTTCTTTGGTCTTTCTTTTTCATTATCCAGTTTTCCCATCCATTTGAGACCATTGAAAATTCCATGGCTTAAGTCAAAAGCACTTTAGTCATCTAAGTGACATCTTTGCTTTTAAAATTTTTTAAGAAGTCTTTTGCAGTAGATGTCATTTGACTTCTTGTCTACTGTTTCCATGGGCAAGGATTGTCAATTAAAGTAAATTGAATTCCCTAACAAATTAAATATTTTCTGCACTTATCATGATGCTGCTTTCTGGTCCAATTGTGAGGATTTTTAGTTTCTTTACGTTAAACTATAATCCATATTTTGATCTTCATCTGTAAGTGCTTCAAGTCCTTCATGTGCTTCATATCTGAGAAGCTGGACTACATGAAGAAGATCCTAACATCAATATTTCTGCTGTTGTTAGGTACCATGGAGTCAGTTTCAACTCATAACCACCCTGTATAGGGTGTCCAAGAATTGACATCAAGATTAGAAGAAGACTAACAACTTGCAATATGCAGATGACACAACTTTGCTTGCTGAAAGAAAGTTTCTTCTTCATATAGACCAACTTCTTTGATTATTTGCTCAGCAGGACTCTCTGGCAATGACATTCTGAGGCACATGGCAGGAGAATTGAATAATGAAGACAAACTAAAAAGAAAAGCTGGAGTGAAAATGGTGAATAGCTTCTAGATGTTTGTTAGTGGGTCTGGGCACCAATAGACATCTCCCCTGCAGAATGTTCACTCTGAGACAGCAAGGATGGGTCACCATCTCTTTTCTTACTGATCGTGTTGGGCCCATAATGATTGCTCAATAACTATCTGCTGAATGAATGATTCCATGAACGAATCAACCTTTTTCCTTTTCTAGGGAAGTTTATGAGAGATTATCATACAGATTTCACAGATGAGAAAACTGAGACTCTCAGAACTCAAATAACCTATCCCAGGTTGAAAGTTGTTGATCCACACCTTAAACCCATAAATGGCAGTGTAGACACAAATAGAAGATGCCAACTGAAGAAATCAAGTAGAAAACAACTCTTCTCCAAAATGAACAGTTTGGACTTCTTTTGTCTATATTATGCTTCAAATATCTGCTCCATTTTATTTACAGCAACATGAATCTATAACCCCCTTCTTTGTCCCACCACTGCATGTAAGAGTAGCACAATTATTTCTCTTGTTACTCTTTATAGCAACGATTTTCTGACTTCACACTAGATCCCAATCTCCTTGAAAACATTTTGCTTGTATCTTCAGCACCTCGTAAAGTCTCCATCAATGTTTGCAACATAAATGAATGGATGGAGGGATGGGTGAATTTATGTGATACCTTGCATTTCAAAAATAGTTTAATTTATGTTCTCTCATGAAATCTTGGTGTGACTTAGTGAATTATTATTATTATCATTAACATCTGGTACAAAAATTCCACTTGCTGAGGTAACAGTTTCTGTATGGGAAAATATGACTTGTTAAGTTATTTATGGTAGATGAAAAATTGCAGTGACAAAGATATTGAGCAAGAGTACAGAGAGCAGCTCCTTTTTGGACAAGTTTGTTGTTGTTAACTGGCATTGAGTCAGTTCTGACTCATAGCAATCTATATAGGGTGTCCAAGGAGTGCCTGGTGAGTTTGAACTACTGACCTTGTCATTAGCAATCCAGTACTGATCCTACAGCACCACAGGAGACAAAGGGGTAAATTTGCTGAGACTAGTGAAAAGGGAAACAGGACAGAGTGAGAGAACCCACAAAACTCAGTAGGACTCTGACCAGCTCAAGTGAGGGTCCTGTGAAACCAATCAGTGATGAGGTCGCCAAAAGACATTTTATGGATAAGTGGTGGTGGTTCAGGAGTCCTGGTGTGGCGCTGTGGGTTAATGCGCCAGACTGCAAAGTCATTTGAACTGCAAGATCGGCAGTTCAAGCTCACCAGGGTGGCTATGGGTCAGAACCGACTCTACAGCACATAACAACAACAACAATGATAATTCAAGGAGTCCTGGTGTGGTGTTGTAGAACTGCAATTTCGGTTTGAACTGCAAGGTTAGCAGCTCAAATCCACTAGTCACTCCTTTGAAACCCTTTAGAGGGTCACTGTGAGTCAGACTGACTCAACGGCACTTAACAACAACAATGGTAGAATTCTCACTTTCATGTGGGACTCCATGTTGATTTCCAGCCAACACATCTCAAGCATAGCCACCACATCTGTCAGCGGAGGCTCATGTGTTGCTATGGTATCGAACAGCTTTGCATGGAGCTTATAGTCACTGGAGAAGGACATCATGTTTGGTAAGGTGGAGGGTCAGAGAAGAAGAGGAAGACCCCCAACAAGATGGATTGGCAAATGGCAGCAGCAATGGACTCAAGTGTGGCAACAATTGTGAGGTTGGCCTAGGACCAGGCAGTGTTCTGTTGGGCATAGGATCGCTATGAGTTGGTACCAACTCGATGGCACCTAACAACAACAATGTAGACTAAGACAGACTAGGAAATCATCCAGCAAACACCCGATAGATCACAACAGCCTTATCCACAACTGATCGGAGATATCGTGCAGAAGTGGGTAGGATTTCATTCCTATGTGTGAAGTCACCCTGAGTAACTCCATAGAAGCTCACAACAACAATAGCTAGTACTCTCAAAGTTGGTCAAATTTCTGCCACATAAACTTCTTATTTCTACTTCTTCTGCCAAAACAAAAACCAACATAAAAGCAAAAATGAAAACAAAACTTCACTACACATCTTATTCTTGACATTTTTAAGTGTTCTATTTTTAGTAATCTCAGAAGTCTCAGAAGGGACTGGACATCAGGATAGGTTGCTATGGTACAGAATAGGAACTGCACCAGAGGAAGCTGGAGCTCAGAATTCAGACATCTGAGAGACTGTTACGGACTATGAAAGAAGGAAGAAGGTCACGCCTCCTTGCCCTACCTCTCACTGACAGAAAGGCTCCCATTTTGACCTCTAATGTACTCAGTGAGGGATCCTGGTGTGGCGCTGTAGGATAAGCACTAGACTGCTAACCACAAAATCAGGGGTTCAAACCCACCAGCCACTCCTCGGAAAATCTAAACGTGTCCCTGTGAGTCAGAACTGACTCAACAGCTCTTAACAATAAAAACAACATACTCAGTGAAGGTGCCCTGGTGGTACAGTGATTAAACACTTAGCTACTACTTGAATAGTCAGTGGTTTGAACCTACCAACTACTCCATGAAAAAAAAGATATTGCAGTCTGTTTCTGTAAACATTATATCCTTGGAAACCCTGTGGGACAATTCTAATCTGTCCTATAGAGCCACTATGACTTGGAACCAACTGTAAGCAGTGAGTTTTGATAGGAAGTAAAGAAATTGAGGCCCGGAGACATTAAGTCACACAAGTGCCAACTGGTAAGAATAGAACAGCATAAAATTCAGGATGCCAGAAAGCAAACCAATTGCCATGGATCAATTTGGTTCAATTCCAATGGCAATCCCATATGTGCAGAGCAGAACTGCTCCTTAGGACTTACATGGCTGTCACCTTTTGGAAACAGATCTTCAGGCCTGTTTGCTAAGGCACCTCTGGGTGGCTTTGAACCACCAACTTTTTGGTTAGTAGCTGAATCCTTAGTCCTTTGCACCACTCAGAGGTCCATGCTTCCATAGGAATTTTGATGCTACCCCACAAAGATTACTATCCCTTCTGAGCAGGGTAGGAGAAGGGGTTGCAAGTCCTTCTAGGAGCTCGTCTTTCTGAAAGACAGGAACAAGGTCACATCAGCCCCCTGCTCTCTCCCTCCTCGTGGACACAGACACAGATGAAGCTCACAGGACTGTTTTCTCCAGAATCCCTCAGGACAAGGATGCATCTTCCCAAATATTTCTAACCTCAAAGACACATGGGAGGACTTGTCCTGTAACTTTGCAGACAACTCCACCAGCAGACCCAGAGCACCGCACATTTGAGTAAACTCAGCAAGAGGGAGCCTCATCAACTTCGTTGGAGAACTTGCACACACATAGGTTTTCTTAGGAACTGGTCAGGGCAAAACAAGACCAGACAAGCCTGATGAGCATCTGTCCACCTGTCCATCTGTCCTCTCAACATCCTGTGGCTCTGCCTTTTGGCCTTGCACCAAGGCAGGGCACAGGCCTTGTCTCAAGTAGTGACCAAGCCACTGTACTTCTCACCTGCCCTCGGCTGGCCCAGCTTTAGGATGGTAGCAATCAGGCCAGTAGGCCTCAAGAATGGTGAACAGTAGAAATCTGGCCTAGGTCCCCATAGGAAGGTCTGTAGACCCTGAGTGTAACCTGGGGCATGCTGGAGCCTGAGACTTGCTTGATCCTCGAGGGATTCCTGTTGGTAAGTGCCATCCAGTCACTTCCAACTCAAAGCGACCCTGCAGAGAGTTTCCAGTGAGCATCTAAGTGGGTTTAAACCACCAACCTTGTGGTCAGCAGTCCACTGTTTATCCGATAGCCCCACACCAGGTAATATATTAACCACTTGTAATACCAAAATTAATATTTTGTATTTTGTTATGTTCTCAGTGATTTGGTTTGATGTAAAATTGTCTAATCTAAACACTTTCAGAGATCTTAAGAAGGTCTGTAGTTTATTGTAACCCTGTGTGCTTTATTTGATGTATTTAAAAGCCATACTCTATTCTGAGAAGGGTCTATGTTGTTATTGTTAAGTGCCATCGAGTCTGTTTTGTCTCATAGCAACCCTATCTAGAGTTTCTGAGGAGTGGTGAGTAGGTTTTAACTGCTGACCTTGTGGTTAGCAGTCCTGTGCTTTTCATAAACTTCCACAAACTGTCAAAGAATCCATAACACAAGCAAATTAAGATGCCCTGATCTAGAAACTCAAGGGTATGTCTTGCTTACTTCACAGCTGTACATCCTCCACCCCCCTCAAAATGAGTGCTGGTAACACAGTGGCTAAGCGCTAAACTGCTAGCCAGAAAATTGTCGGTTTGAACCTACCCACTAACTCTGAAGAAGCAAGACCTGGAGATCTGCTCCTGCTAAGACTACAGCCTTAAAAACTCTATCTGGCAGTTTATTCTGCCACCTGGGTTTGCTATGAGTCAAAATCCACCACCAACAATTCAACATTCCCCTCAAACGTTTTCATTAAATGGAGTCTTAAGCCCACCTATTAATTACCTGAGAGGCATGTTAAAACGCAGATTCCCAGGGCCCACATCCAAACTACAAAAATAGAATCTCACATCATAGCCTGGGAATCTTTGCTCCAATCCATGCCGTAGTAAAGGACCCAGAAACTGTATACAAAGTCTTAGTAGACAACAGGGCAACAGCCCTACTCAAGCCACAGCCTCTTCCCACTGGGCGCTCACAACCTAACAGTGAGACAGACACGTGTCAGTAGCTGACATGGACTCGGCTGAAGCATTTGTGATTATCAGCTACCTTTCTTGCACAGTGCTTCTGTGGGATAAGTACTGGAGTGTAAACTACAAGGTTGGTGGTTCGAGCATACCAGCTGCTCTGTGGTGGAAAGATGAGGTTTTCTACTCTTGCAAAGATTTACAGCCTTGGAAACTCTGTACAGTGTCAAAATGAGACATAACCAACTCGAAAACACCAAACAACAGCGTTCTTGCCCCCATGGACATGACACTGTCACGTGGTTGATCCTAAACAAAGCACAGGGTTTTCCAGATTCAGAAGCAGCTTCTAGATGTTTTCAAAGTTGCACACAGAGAATGGAGAAACATGGCCCTGGAAGAACAGATGCAGACTGCAGACAGTCCTGAATTACCTAATAAGCAAAATGCTGTTGTTGTTGTTAAGTGCTGTTAAGCTAGTTCTGACTCATAAACACTGGAGTCCGTTCCTACTCATAGTGCCCCTATATAAGGTTTCCAAGGCTCAGTTGGTGAGTTTGAACCACCGGCCTTGGGGTTCAAACTGACCTTTCAGTCCATTGTATTACCCTGCAGAGCCACACAATGACTCCAAATAAGTAAGGTAAGCATGGACTTGTGCTTCCTAACATATCTGTAGTGAGCAATTTTTAGTAGTAAAACAGAATCTCATGTCTTAACCTGGGAATCTTTGCTGTGATCCGTGCCCCTGTAAGGAAATCAGTAACGGTCTACATACAGACTCTTAGTAGACGATGTTTTTCCCCATTTCAGAGATTCTGCTTCTAGGCAGAGGCAGCATATATCTGTCTCCCAGTCCCATAGTACCCTGCTACATTTTAAAGTCTCTTTTCAAATTGACTATCCATGAGAGGAATAGAGTACCTGTGCTTACTTACAAATCTACAGTGAGCAGTTTCATGTGTAATCCAGCACTGTCTGCAGAGGTGTGAGACAGTGGGGGTCCCAGATAATGGGGGCCCCAGACAACGGAGGCCAACAGCTCTCAAGGCTTCTCAAAGTCCAGGCCATCCCCACCCGAGCTCCTGCCCTGCCATAGGCCACTCTGCTGTGGTCACCTCAGTCTCAACTGGGTGCTACAGCCTCTACATTCTACACACCAAGAAATTCAGATGCCCCAGCACATTCCAGCTGGTCGTTGTACACATCGCCTCTCAATCCCTGAAAACAAGGCATCATACCTAAGGTCCACCAGAGTTTTTATATTGCTATTGTTAAGGACTCTTACGTTGATTATCAAATCATGGTGACCCCATGTGATGGAGTAGACCTGCCCCCATAGGATTTTCTAGGCTGTCCTTGTATGATATTGTAGCATAAGCACTGGACTGCAAGGTGGATTTGAAATGCAGGGGGTGGTTCAAACCCCCCAACCATACCTCAGAAACTATACAGGGTCGCTATGAGTCAGAACCAACTTGGAGGCACAACAACATCTGTTCAGAGCAGATTACCTGGTCGTTCTGCCTCAGGGTAGCTGGTGGATTTGAACCTCCAACCTTCCCATTAGCATCCAAGTGCTTAACTACCATGCCACCAGGACTCCTTGCTATAGTTTTAAGGGCTCACCAAAAACAACAACAAAAAAAAAAATGCTTTCATTTATTTTAAAATCTAAAAGGGGAAAAATGAATTTGGGGGGGTTGAATAAAATGTTTTCATTTTTTTCTTATATGAGGAAAAAATATTTAAATACAAAGGTAGATAATCAGATAAATAAATGAAATTTTTAGGGCCCCCTGCAAGTGCTTTAAATCATATGCATACATTTTTATGGAGAATGGAGCTCACAAAGGCAGAAGTGGTCTGTCCGCACTCAAGTCATAATGAGGTGCACAATAAGAAAGTCTCCAGAGACTAGGGGCAGACATGAGCAGCTGCCCATAAGAGACCAGTGGTCCCCAGAAAAGCTGCTGACATTCCATGAAGGCTGGAAGTTTCGTGGGTGTCCCTGGTTGGTACAAACATTTAACAAGTTCAGCTGCTAACTAACCAAAAGGGGTTCACCCCCCAAGGTGCTTTAGAATAAAAGCCTGGAAATCTACTTCTGAAAAACAAACAACGGAGACCTGCAGAGTTCAGTTCTACTCTGACACAGAATGAGCTTGACAGCAACTAGGTAGTAGGGGCAGGAAGTCCCATGAGGTCCTTTCTCCCAGAGATTTCCAGATCTTTCAGAGGCAATCGTCAAAGAAGAGAGATAGACACAGGAGCAGAGAGGGGACTACCAGATACCCTAGAGGGTGAATAAAGAAGACCGAAGAAGAATTGATGCATTTGAGTTACGGTGTTGGAGGAGGATATTGAAAGTGCCAAAAGAACAAACAGATCTGTGTTGGAAGAAGTGCAGCCAGAGTGCTCCTTGGAGGCCAGGATG
This sequence comes from Chrysochloris asiatica, assembly GCF_000296735.1. Taxonomy (NCBI): domain Eukaryota; kingdom Metazoa; phylum Chordata; class Mammalia; order Afrosoricida; family Chrysochloridae; genus Chrysochloris; species Chrysochloris asiatica. The sequence goes on from NW_006408594.1 coordinate 14,597,607, forward strand.
GCTAATCTTTTATGTCTCATACTTAGGACATATTGTCAGGAGGGATCAGTCACTGAAGAGGGTCATCACGTTTGGTAAGGTGGAGGATCAGAGAAAAAGAAGAAGACGCCCAGCGAGATGGATTGGCAAAGTGGCAACATCAATGGGATCGAGTGTGGCAACAATTGTGAGGTTGGCCCAGGATCGGGCAGTGTTTCATTCTGTTGTGCATAGGGTTGCTCTGAGTGGGTACCTACTCGATGGCTCCTAACAACAATAGAAGGTTTACTGAAGTGGAAGGGGCTGCAGCAGTGAGTCCCACAGACCAGGGTTGAGGTCCCAGCTCTGCTGCAAAAACACTCTGTCACCTTCAGCAAACCACTCAGCCGTCTAAGGCGAGGGAGGATACTTCCTCTAAGACAACATGACTCTGTTCCCAAAGTACTTACATTCTAGGGAAACCTAACACTTCAGCTTTTTTGTGAGGGTTAAATGCAGTATCAGTAAAGCTTAGCACATAGTGCTGTGTGGTTGTGAGTTACTACCTTCATGGAGACCCCGCTTACAACTGAATGAAAGTTTCCTGATCGTGCATTATCTTCCTGATGATTGGCATGGTTGGGGCCATTGCTGATGCTCTTGTGTGATGTCTCCTAACCTAGAGCGACCCTCTTCCAAGACCTGTTGTCATCCATAAAGCTTTCAATGGTTTATTTTCTGAAATAGATCCCCAGGCCTTTCTTCTTAGTCTGTCTTAATCTGGAAGCTCCTCTGAAACCTGTCCACCATGGGTGACCCATGGGTGGCATGGTTTCCATTATCGCAGCAACACACAAGCCACCATAATGTGACAAAATGTGGTGGAGCTCATAATAAATACACACAAGTTGATTCTCTCTCTTATATTAAATTTGTTGTTGTTGTTATGTGCTGTGGAGTCGGTTCCGACTCATAGAGACCCTGTACAGGGTTTTCAAGACTGTAAGTGTTTATGTGAGGAGAAAGCCTCATCTTTCTCCCATGGAACAGCTGGTAGTTTCAAACTGCTGTCCTTAAGGTTAGCAGCCCGATTCATAACCACTACGCTACCAGAGCTCCCTATTGAATTAGATCCATAGAAAAGCAGCTGGATCACATCTACTTTTTTATTTCAGGAATGCAGGAAGGCCCCAGAGCCTAAAGTCTTCTTCCCAATTACCACTCAACCTTGACATTCTGCCTTCAGAGATTCAGCTTGGAGCACTGCGCTCTCGACTCTTCTGTCCTCACTTATCTTGGTTAATATGGAATGAGCTCTCAGTAAGTACCTGATCCCTTCTCCCTGCCAGCCTCTGCTCCCCCCACTGTGGGACCACTTCAAGCATCCTTCAAACTGACAAATCACTTCTACTTCTAATGTTTTATGATGTCTCTGGAGTTAATGGCTTCAGGCCTCTGAGATCCAGAAAACTGCTTCCATACTTTTAAGATGATAAATTAGATCCCTTCACATACATATACACACACCCTCCAATTGCATCCCATTATACATAGAATTGAATTCAAATATTCCCCAATCAACAAGGCCTGACTTGATTCCACCCTGCCTCCGCCCCTCACCACCCTCTCCTAACTCTTGGCACTGTAGCCATATTGTTCTCTGATCATTCAGGTCTGCCTCAAAGCTCTGCTTTGTACTCTTGCCCCAACCTCCCCATTCTTCCCTCCTTCAAATCAACCAAGTCTTATTCAACTTTGTTTCCTCAGACAGGCTTTATGGACAAACCTATGTGAACTGCCTCATTGTACTGACCATTTCTCCCTGACCCCCAATTCACACCTCCCACACACATACTTGTCATTCACTGTATTATCAACTCTGCCTTTACTATACAGAATGAAAGGAGGATATACTTGTGCCACTACAGAGTCATATTAGCCGGTACCAGGTTTCCAGTCAGCTTGGACTCATGGTGACCCCACGTGTGTCCCAGGAGAACTGTGATCCAGAGGGTTTTCAATGGCTTATAGTCTAAAAGTAGATCACCAGGCATTTCTACCAAAGTGCCTCTGGGAGGACTTGAACCCCAAGTCTTTCAGTCAGCAGCCAAGCACTTTAACTATTTGCGCCACCAAGACACTGAAGAACGGTATTGTCATCGTTATTTGCCATTGGGTAGATTCTGACTCATGGTGACCCTGTGTGTGCGGAGTAAACTGCTCCATAGGACTTTCAAGGCTGTGGCCTTTCAGAAGATCACCAGGTCTCTTCCTCAAGGATTCTCTACACAAGTTCAAACCACCAAACTTTCAGCTAGTCATTGTTTGACGATTTGCACTATGCAGGGACTCCAGTGCCATATTGTTGTTGTTGTTTTTAAGTGCCATTGAGTCAGTTCCAACTCATAGCAACCCTGTATAGGGTTTCCAAGATTTCTTTTTAAATCTTTGCAAGAGCAGAAAGTCTACTCTTTCTCCTATGAAGCAGCTGGTAGGCTCAAACTCCCAACCTTTTGGTTCACACTCCAGTACTTATTCTATGAAGCCACCAAACTCCTATTATCTCAAAGGGTGAGTCAAAAATTATCCATACTCTGGCTGTAAAATTTATTTTAATCAGCTTTTAGAAATGACAAATGCATCATTTTTTGACACAATCTCCTGGCTTTTAAGTACACTTTATCTATTTGTCAATAAGCTTCCATATTCCCTTATTAAAAAGTTTTAGGATGAGCTGCGAGCCACAAATGTACCGCTGTCTTCACTTCTTCATCAGAGGTGAATCTTCATCTAGGAATGGCTGCTTTCATGGAGCCAAACAGGTGAAAGTCCCACAAAGCAAGATCAGGACTATAAGGAGGATTCTTTAACACATCGAAACAAAGTTTCTGCAGAGTGTCGGCAGTGTGGGCAGAGGTGTGGGGATACACACTGCTATGCAAGATCACAATACCCTTGGATAGCAGTTCTCTGTGTTTATCTAAAGTTTAGGCTTCAACTCTTCAATGCGCATCTCACTGCAACAAGCACTGCTGATTGTTGAAACTTTTTCCTAATGGTGTTCCAACACTGGCCCTTGTGAATCCCAGAACACTATAAACATCAATTTTCCAGCTGATGGTTGACTTTTGGACTTTTTCTTGGTCAATGATTGAAAATGTTTCCATTCCATACTCTACTGTTTACTTTTAGGCTTGTAGTAATGAATCTACATCTCATACAAGTAATGATTTTTTTACAGAAACATTTACCTTCCATTGAGTATCGGTCTGACATTTGTTTCTAGATGTCCAAACACTTCTGTTTATGCTCTTGTGTAAGTTGTTTTGGTACCCATCTCACACAAACTTTTGGACACCCAAATCTGTCATGGATTATCTCATAGGCAGAGCCATGGCTGATTTGTACATGATTTGCCACATAATCCACTGTCACTCATTTAATCAACAGAATCATTTCATATGCACACTCAGTGTTGGCATCAGCAGTGGTGATGTGGACAAGCATTTTAATACAACCTGAGTGCAGGTAAATTTTTTACTCACCCTCATATACATGAACTGGTGTGATACTGTAGGATAAGCACTGGACTGCTAACCAAAAGCTAACTAGAAGGTTGGCAGTTCCAACTCACCAGCTGCTCCTCAGAAACTCAACACAGGATCACGATGAGTTAGAATCAACTCAACAACACATAACAAGAATGACAACATATATGTGAGAATGTTGGGAGTGCTCTGTCCTTCATCATTCAGTATGTACTAAACAAACATTGTAAAGTGCAGATAAACAACTGAAAAACAAAACAAACAGTTTTGTTAACTCCCACTCATGTTGTAGAGTGGAACTGCATTCCACAGAATTTTCAAGGTTGTGACCTTTCAGAAGCAGAATGCCAGGTCTTTGCTTTTAACGCACCTCTGGGTAGATTCAAACTGCTACCCTCTGAGTTATTAGTTTAGTATTTAACCTTTGTTACACTGATAGAGGAGTCCTGGTGTGGCGCCGTGGTGTGGCTAATGCGTCAGACTGCAAAGTGGTTTGAACTGCAAGGTCCGTGATTCAAGCTCACCAACTGCTCCTTGGAAACCCTACACAGGGTCACTATGGGTTGGAATCCACTCGATGGCACTTAACAACACTTAGAGGCTTCTCTTTTAACAATGGGTCTGTTCAGTCTTTCTTACAAACCCTCTGTCATCTTCCTAATGTTCCAAGTTAAAGACCTCTTCAGGTATTAGTCTATATAGATAAACAGACAGAAAGAATACAATAAATACTCTTCTCAGCCCTGGTCTTTTGTTCACTACCTTGCAAGTACCCTTTTCCTGGTCAGTCTGAAACTTGAGAAAAGGTGGAATTGTTAGAACAACAACAACAGAAAAAAACAGTCCTGTGTTCAGCTTTTTAATTTTCAAAATAGACCGCTAATATTCGAAAAGAATAACTGAGGAGAGAAGAGTACAGAATTTAAGCTATAAAAATAAAACCAGGAAGAATATAGAAGGCAGGCCACTCCTTAGATGAGAGTCACAGGGACTGATAGGTGACCAAGTTTTACAAAAGTGTAACATTGGAAGAGATGGGTGGGGGGAAACACAGAAAGGCAAAGGATCAAAGCTGGGTCAAGAAAGAGAAGGGGAACAACATAAGAGGTTCGGGGAGCCAGTGTCTAAAAAATCCAGCCAGAACCTGCAGACCATATGTCACCATTCAAGTGAGCAGTCCAGTCATGGGGCAAGGAAGGCACCTTAGATCTTTGTCCATTGATCATCCAGAAGTAAGTCACCTGCGTGTGACCTGAGATTAATCTGAGTCTCCTCCTAACTTTCCCTTGTGGCATACTTTCTTTTTTTTTCAGTGACTCAGAACACTTGTTAACTTCACTGAAAGCCAAGGTAGGTTGAGAGAGAAATCCTCAGCACTGGGTATTGGGATTGGTTGGCCAATTGGGAAGCACACTCCTGTTACAAATAGTATACGCCCCAAATGAATATAGACTGCCTATCACAGTCAAGATTTGGGTGCTCAGACAAGCAAGAGCCAATACGCAGTCCTGCTTGCTGACTATGACCTGGCATCAATGTGTAGGACCATCATACACTACATGCACGTACTATGGATGTGCATGCAGCATGAAGGTAAGTCAATCTGGGTTGTAAAACAAAGCTTGGTCCTCTCAGTTCCTCCCAAATCCTTGCTTTTTATGATTGTTCCATTTGCCATATGGTTTTGGATGCTTACTATGTACCAATTGCTGAAGACTTTGAGATAAAATCGAGCCCTAAGATAAACAAAATACAGTTGACATTTAAACAATGCAAGGGTTAGAGGACCTGACTCACAGCTACCCTATGCACAACACAATGAAACACCACATGGCCCTACACCAACCTAACCATCATTGCTATGCTTCAAACTACTGCTGCTGCCACTGTACCAGTCTATCTTGTTGAGGATCTTCCTCTTTTTCGATGACCCTCCACTTTACCAAGCATGATATCCTTCTCCAGGGAATGGTTCCTCCTGAAAACTTGTCCAAAATGCGAGAGACAAAGTCTGGCAATCCTGGCTTCTAAGGAGCATTCTGTCTGTACTTCTTCTAACACAGATTTATTTGTTTTTCTGGCAGTCCATGGTACTTTTGATACTCTCCTCCAACATCAGGACTCAAATGGATCGATTCTTCTATGGTCTTCTTTATTCATTGTCTAATTTTTAATGCATATGAGGTTATTGAAATCACCATGATTTAGGACTTAGTCCTCAGACTGACATCTTTGTTACTGAACACTTTAAAGAGGTCTTGTGCTGCAGATTTGTCCAAAACAATATGTCATTTGATTTCTTGACTACTGCTTCCATAAGTGTTGATGGTTGTACCAAGCAAAATGAAGTCATGGATAACATCAATCTTTTCTCCATTTATATGGATGTTATTTATTGATCCAGTGGAGAGGATTTTTGTTTTACATTTTGTTACACTGAGGTGCAACATAGCAAAGACTGTGTTGTTTGATCTTCATCAGTAAGTATTTCAAGTCCTCTTCACTTTCAGGAAGCAAGATTGTATCATCTGTATATCGCAGGTTGTTAATGAATCTTCCTTTAATCCTGATGCCACGTTCTTCTTCATATAATCCAGCTTCTCGAATTATTTGCTCAGCATACAGATTGGATAAGTATGATGAAAGAACACAACCCTGTCTTAGAATCTTCTTGAATTAAAACCATTTAGTGTCCCCTTGTTTTGTTCAGACAACAGTTTCTTAGTTGTTTCACATGAGCACAATTAAGTGTTCCAGAATACTCATTCTTCGCAATGCTGTCTATAGCTTGTCATGATCCACACAATCAAAAGCCTTTGTATAGTCAATAAAGCACAGATAAACAAACATCTTTATGGTATCCATTGCTTTCAGCCAAGATCCATCTGACATCAGCAATGATAGCCCTGGTTCCATGTCCTTGTCTGCATTCAGTCAAGGTACTATTGCAGCTGTTTCTGAATTATATTTACCAAAACTTTACTTGTATGTGATATTAATTGTCTGTTGATTTCCACACTGCACTGTGTCATTTCCCTTTGGGATGGGTACAAATATGGATCTCTTCCAATCAGGTGGTCAGGTAGTTGTCTTCCAAATTTCTTGTCATAGATGACAGAGTGCCTCCATTGCTGCATCAATTTGTTGAAAAAATTCTATTTGTATTCCATCAATTTCTGGAGCCGTGTTCTTTGCCAACAACTTCAGTGTAGCTTGGATTTCTTCCTTCAGTGTCCTTGGCTCTTGATCATACTCTACCTTTCGAAATGGTTGACCATCTACTATTTCTTCTTGGTACCATGACTATGTATATTCCTTCCGTCATCTTTTGATGCTTTTTGCATCATTCAATATTTTGTCACTGTTGTTTTATTGTTAAGTGCTCTTTTTGAGTTGGTTCTGACTTATAGCGACCCTCTATAGGGTTTTTGAGGAGCAGCTAGTGAGTTTGAACCATCGACTATGTGGTTCAAACTGACCTTGCTGTCCACTTCTTATTCTACAACACCACATCAAGACTTAATAGAAGCTTTCAATATTGTAAGTTGAGGTTTGCATTCTTTCATCAGTTCCTTCAGCTTGAGAAATGCTGAGAGTGATCTGATCTTACGGTTTTCTAACTCCAGGTGTTTGCACATTTCATTATATTTGACATTGTCGTCTCAAGCTGATATCTGAAATTTTCTGTTCTGCTCTTGTATCTCCTCACTTCTTCTATTTGCTTTTTCATCTCTACACTGGAGAGGAAGTTTCAGAGTCTCTTCTGACATCCATTCTGGCCTTTTCCTTCTCTCTTGTCTTCTGAATGACCTTTTGCTTTCTTCCTGTATGATGTTCTTGATGTCATCCCACAACTCTTGTGGTCTTCGGTCGTTAGTGTTTAATACATCAAATCTGTTCTTCAGATGATCTCTAAATTCAGGTGGGATATGTTCAAGGTCATATTTTGGCTCTTATGAACTTGTTTTTATTTTCATCAGCTTTAGCCTGAACTTGCACATGAGCAAAAAAAAAAAAAAAATCTGTTCCACAGTCTGCTCCTGGCCTTGTTTTGGCTCATGATATGGAGCTTTTCCACGGACTCTTTCCATAGATGTAGTTGACTTAACTTCCACATATTTCATCTGGTGAGGTCCATGTGAATGTTTTTTATGTTTTTTTACAGAAAGGTATTTGCAATGAAGAAGTCATTGGTCTTGCAAATTTCTATCACGTGATCTCTAGCATTGTTTCTATCACCAAGGCTGTATTTTTCCAACTACTGATCCTTCCTCTTTGTTTCCAACCTTTGCATTCCAATCACCAGTAATTATCAATACATCCTGATTGAATGTTTGATCAACTTCAAACTGAAGAAGTTGGTAGAATACTTTAATTTCATCATCACTGTCTTATTAGTTGGTGCATAAAATTGAAAAATGATTGTATGAACTGGTCTTTCTTATAGGCTTGTGGATACTATGCTATCACAGACAGCATTGTATTTCAAGACAGATCTTAAAATGTTCTTTTTGATGATGAATATGATGTCATTCCTGTTCAATGTGTCATTCCCAACACAGTAAACCATGTGACTATCATTCAAAATGGTCAATACCAGTCCATTTCAGCTCATTAATGCTTACGATATTGATGTTCATGCATTTCATTTTTCACAACTTCCAATTTTTATATACCTGGAGGGATGATAACTCATCATGAAATACTCTATCTTGGTCTTCTTGCTAGAGGAGACCCAAAGAATTAAAACACGATTATCTCTTTTCATGAACAAATAGCTAGGGAGAAAATTTCATGTAACTTCTCTTTGTTTAGGTGGTTTGGCTAGTTGTTTGATTTTTTCTTATTACTCGTTTTTATTCATTCATTTATATTTATGTTTCATTTTTAAAGAAAAGGTTTTTGAGATGATAAGTCTGACAGGGTAAAAAGACTAAGGATAGGTGACCCAGTCTAAGAAATTATGTGGCTTCCCTGAAATAAAGTAGTGTGGAAGCCCCTGAGGTTGGAGACCAGAGCACATTTCAGTGTAGTGTTTGGATGGAGGGATGAAGGAAGGGTGGGTTTGGAGGACATCAGACCAATGGCATGGTAGCCTCTGCCAAGAACCCTGGTAAGATTTGGGTGGAGACTTCCCTCCACCAAAGTGACCCTTATAGACCAAGAGCTTCTTCAGAGTGGGCCAAAGTCCAGACATTTGATCTAAAATCTTGTTGAGTTACCACATTGCCCAAGCTTATGTTTGCAAGGAAGGTAGAAAGAGCCCCTCACTACCACCAAACAAACAATCCCATTGCCATAGAATTGATTCTAATTCAGAGCAACTCATGAGTTACAGAGTAGACCTGCTCCATGTAATTTCCTTGACTGTGATTTTTATAGAAGCAGATCACTAGGTCTTTCTTCTGAGGTTCTGCTGAATCGCTTCCATTGGATCCAACCACAAAGCTTCAGATTAGTTGCTGTTGTTAAGTGCCGTCAAGTCGGTTTCGACCCATAGGGACCCTGTATAGGGTTTCAAAGGACCAGTTGGTGAACTTGAACCACCGACCTTGCAGTTCAAACGGCTTTACAGTCTGGCACAAATCAATTGAGCCACCCTTGGGCCTTTACCAGCACCCCAAAAAAAGACATACCAAAGAATGAATTTCCTGCTAAGCCTGGCAAGTAGGGAACCAAGCCACATTTATTTGCATTAGGAAAACAGAGTAAACGTGACACTTGTCACACCCAGTGTCTCGGAGCAAATCCGCACAGGTTTCCAGCTGGTAAGAAGTGATGCTGGGATTTGAACCCTCTCCATCCAGTCTTGGAGGTGCTGCATCAAATGAATGGGGAGGGCAGAGTGTCTGCTGTGAGCGCAGAAGGGACTTCAGGGCCTCGACCCCATTACAGAGTTGAGCCTTCCTGCTGACACTATCTCTTCTGGCTGGGGGGTTTGGGGGCACGGTGCAGCTGTGGCGAAAATGCAAAAATGAACTTGCGTGTGCCTAGAAGCCAATGATAATCATTTCTATTTCTCCACCACCCTGCATCCCCCCGGGAGCCTTGCAGATTTTCTCACCGTGACTCACCTCCGCTACTGCAGTGGGGTAGCTCCCAGGGAGCGGGCGCCCGCCGCACACTGCCTTTCAGGCAGAACATAAAGAGAAACAGTCCCGCGGCTAATTACAAGTGCGCCTCTCCCTGTCACGCGCAGCACAGTTGACTTAATGCTGGGGCGGCAGAAACGCGATAAAACTCCCAAGTTGGTCCTTAGATTTGTTAAAGGCAGATCGCTCAGCCATGAGCTCACAGCCGTTCACCAGTGGCCCTGAGCCAGGCTGTGAAATATGACCTAAAAGGGGGGCTGGTGACGGAGTGGCCATTTCTGGCAAGTTTCAACATCAAGTCCCTTTCCTATGATGTCTCATCCTTCTTGGTCTGCCTGGGAAGGTGAAGGGTTGCTTTTCTGCCTTTCCCGCCAGCAGCTTCTTGGTTGAACTAATTGGGCGGGGTGGAGGGGAGGTATTTGACAGCCTGAGGAGTCCAAGACTTTCTCAAAGACTGAGGATTGATTGCCCTAGGGCTCTGTAAACCACTTTTCTCTGAACGTCTCTGCACTAGTCACTTGGCACTTAGCCGGGCTCCCTTCCGTATGGCTATCTGACTGACCACATTCCATCAGCAAATGTCTACCTGGAGTCACTCCCGGCATAGTGGATAAGAAATAACATGGGTTTGTAGGCCAGAATAGGTCATTTAATCTGAGGCTCCTTTCCTTGTTTGTTTGTTTGTTTGTTTGTTTTCTGGTTGTTAAATTCCATCCTGTAGATTCTGACCCATAGCAATAGAACATCCAACAGAATGAAACACTGCAGGGTCCTGCACTATCCCCACAATCGTTGCTAAGTTTGAGCCCACTGTTGCCGTCCTTCTCACGGAAAGTCTTTCTCTTTCTACTTAACCAAGCATGACGCCTTTCTCCAGACACTGGTCCTTCCTGATATTGTGTCTAAAGTAAGTGAGGCAAGACCGTCTTACCATCCTTATTTCTAAAGAGCATTCTGGCTCTAAGACTTATCTGTAAAGAGGAGGAAATGGCAGACTCCATGTGGAGGTTAATGGGGGAATCAATGCCCAACACATCTCCTAGAGCAACATCAGTCACCCTCTCATTCTATGCTGGCCTCAACCCTGGTGGATTCATCATCTGCCACTAATGAGATCTCGCCATGCATGTTCTAGGGAGATGGGGGTTTTACCCTACAAGGATTCTCACACCAGAATCTAAGAGAAGAAAACTTCCTGAGTAGCGTCACAAATGTGCACTAACTTCATTAGTAGCAACAACAGCTGCCTTCTGGGTCGGTGGACACACCATATAAGAATCTTCCAAACTTCAAAGGCGTTGGAGTGCTCTGCCTATGTAACCCAGGTGAACGGTGGTTTCTGGTACAATTAGGAACCAAGGCATAGAGGCTTTCAAATCCTGGGATTGCTTTTGAAACACACTGTGGTGACCCTCAGATTTCTAGGCATGACCCAAATGTTCCATGGAGACAATGTTGTATGCAAGAATGTCTTGTCATCTCATACTCTCAAATGACACCATTTTCCTTCAAGAGTTACTAAACAGAACTCTACAAATCAGCTTCCCAGAGTCTCATAATCCAGTCTGACTTGAAGATTTAAGCAAGAGCTCCAAGGCGTGTGGTGTGGAAGATGGACCAAGCAGTGACCTTGAAGTCAGGTGCTCTGTGTTCAAGTCCCAGCTCTGCAACTTTATAGCTCTGCATTATTCAGGAAGTCGCTCACCCTCTCTGGGCCCACCTTCACCCATATTCTACCAGTCTATAAATTTATCTAAGTCTGTTTTCCATAGGAGTCCTGGTGTGACACTGTAGGGATAAGCAGTGGTCTGTTAACCACAAGGTTGGCTGTTCAAACCCACCAGCTGTTCCTCAGAACTCTATACAGAGCTGCTATGAGTCAGAGCAACTCAACAGCACTTGCCTTGAAGCAAATGAGACTATGGATTCTCATGAAGTTGGTCATATCGCTAGTGCTAAGTGAGTACTGGAGTCCTGGTGTGGCGCTGTGGGTTAATGTGCCAGACAGCAAAGCCATTTGAACTACAAGGTCAGTGGTTCAAGCTCACCAAAATCTCCTCGGAAACCCTAGACAGGGTCGCTATGGTAGGAACTGACTCGACACCACTTCACAACAACAACACCTGTGAAGTGGACATTATCACCACCCCTGTCTAGAACAGGAGAGAATGGAGATTATCAAACTTGAGACTTGCTGGAGCTCACACACCAACAAGTAGCACAAGGGTCATATGCAGACTCTGCCTGGAGACCACATCTGCTTCACTGTGCACCAGTCACTCAGTGGGCAAACTTCAAAGGCCAAAGGATGGAAATCTAAAGCTAGTCCAAATTTTAGAAGCTTGAATGTAACCACTGTCCAGAAAGCAGCAAATCACTGCTGACTTCTTATGATAGGTGAAACAGTCTAAGCTCCATGGAGGAAGTGAACAGATGCCCTTAAAGCACTTGTAAGCTTGCAGTGCTGAGCAGCCTCCCAGTCCAAATAAGCTAACACTAGTCTAACAGGTGGGAGTCCTGGTGTGGAACTGTGGGCTAATGCGGCAGACTGCAAAGTTGTTTGAAGCACAAGGTCGGTGGTTCAAGCTCACCAGCTGCTCCTTGGAAACCCTATACCGGGTCACTATGGGTCAGAATTGGCTCGAAGGCACTTAACAACAACAAAGCCTCACAGACCCTTCAACCCTCCACAGAAAAACAAAACACCGTCGAGTTGATTCTAACTCACGGTGATCTCAGGGGCTACATACACGTTAGAACTGTTCCATAGTGTTTTCTTAGCTGTAGTCTTTTGGGGAGCAGTTCACCAGGACTCTGTTTCATGGCACTACTGGGTGTGTTCAAACTGCCAGTCTTTAGGTTAGCATCTGGTTCCAAACTACTTGCACCTCCCATTATATACTATTTCACTTTCTTCCAAGCATGGATCATTAGCTGGATGTACTTGATTTGGTTGTTTGCCTGTTTCTCATCTATGTCTTCAAACTGACAACAAATGAGAACAGCCATTAGCCAGTAGATCGCTAACATCAAGAAAAGTACATGGCAACTGAGAGGTAAGGGTTTGATAAATGCAGGGCAGCCATTTGAGCCAAGTGGGAAAGGCCGGGAGGAGTTTTTGAAACAAGGTAAATGTGAGCTAAGACTCCCCAGTGAGACTGAAGGATTCTCATAGAAGAGGAGAGCACAACTTCTTTACATTTCCTGTACTCTCCCCTACCACCCGTAACCAACCCCTCAATTCCTTTTCAACAGCTCAGTTCCACATCCAAAGTGACACATGTCTATGATAGATTGGGCAAAAGGGATATTCTGCTGGATAATCTTAACAGGTGCAAGTTTCATTGGGCATGTGTAAAAGGTCAAGAGCAAACAGTGGTGGACTCTTCTGGGTCTTTCTTGCATCCGTAATTTGTAGTTCACATTTCCCACCTCTCAACTGTTGGTTCCTCCTAGGAGCCTGGAACCCAACCCTCTCCAGAGAAGATCACCCTTCATCCCCTTTAGGTGCACAATCTTCAGTCCTGATTCTGTCTGCAGAGTTTCAACCAGCCTGGGTGGAGTGGTCTAGGTCCACTCTGGGCCTGGGATAAGTATCTCTCCAGCTTCTCTCAGCAGATATGGATTTCCTCATCCTGAAGTGGAAAGAACCAAGACTCAGGTTTGGGTTTTGATGGGACAGACTTCCTTTGACTGACTTGGCTTTGGAATCTCTCTTAGGTCTGGTTCCCTGGACTCAGAGCCTGAGTCAAGGATTGGGTGTAGCAGACTTATGAAAAGGGGAGGGAAACAGAATAGGACAGCAGAAGGAACCAAACCAAGATGGTCTCAGCTAAGGTCTAGCTTAAGCCAGGTTCCACAAGGAGCATCAATTGTACCACAAAGTTGATCCCACTTTGAAACAAAAGGCTGGAGTTTTATTTCTTGATGTTCAAAACAATGACTATTGGTGCAGACTGGGGGAGGGGAGGGAGGGGCTACTGGTGGAGCTTACATAATCTACAGAGAAGTTGCTTCTGTGTCCAGTGTCTAGAGGAGAAGCAACTGTGAGTATCTACTAAGCAATACTCATAGCAGTGAGGTTGCTAAAGAAGGTAAGTGTGAGATCATCTATAGCATCCTCTCATGACTCTTTCTGGGCAGCTTAAGCTTAATACAAAGGAATCTCCATGGAATAGAGCTTGGATGTACTAAGGTTTAAGGAGCTCTGGTAGCATAGTGGTTGCAAGTTGGGCTGCTTATCTCAAGGTCAGCAGTTTGAAACTCCCAGGGGTTCTGTGGGAGAGAGATGAGGCTTTCTGCTCCTGTAAAGATGTACTGCCTTGGAAACCCTATACAGGGTCGCTATGAATCTTAACCGACTCCACAACACATAACCACCACCAACCATACTGAGGTTTAAAATAAGGTTTGGAAGTTAAAGTTTCAGCTAATAAGTAAAGGTTGCTTTGCTTTGCTTTGGTCCATGAACATAGAACATAGAGCCTGAGACAGTTCCCCATAAGACATTCATGTAGCTACAGCCTCCACACCATCTTAGTCTTACCCCCCTCCCCTTCCCCTGACACTGTCTGAAGCACCCCATTTGGATATCACTCCTCTGAGAGAGAAGACAAAAGAAGAACATGTTCTCCAGTCTCTATGAAATCAATTTTCATAACAGTGTGTGCAGAAGCAGTGTCTACCAGACAGTTGTCATCAAGTCAAGTAGACCTGTGCTCCATAGCATTTTCAATGGCTGGCTTATTGAAAATAGATTGCCAGACTTTTCTTTCAAGGCACCTTAGGTTAGACCTGAATCAGAAACCTTTCAGGTAGCAACTGAGTTTGTTATAAATGGAAGTATGTCTCCAAGAAATTATGTGTCAACTTGTCTGACTCTCAATATTATGAAATTACCCTCCATTCTGTGATCTGAAATCGTTATCCTATATGTTGTAATACTAACCTCTGTGATATTGATGAGGCAGGTGAAGTGGCAGTTATGTTAATAAGTCAGGATACAATCTATAAGATTAGGTTGTATTTTGAGTCAATCTCTTCTGGGCTATAAAAGAGATTGAACAAACCAGCAAAGATGAGAGGGAAATTTATCCTGTGGACCCAGGGTCCCTGTGCTGGGAACCTTCTCAAACTAGGAGACACAGAAAACAAAAGCTTCCTCCTAGAGACAGCGCTCTGAATTTGAACTAGCTTGCTAGAGGGTCAGTGAAAAAGAGAAAGTCCCTCCAACAAGATGGATTGGCATAGTGACTGTACCAATGCACTTAAACAGCAGTGATGATGGAGATGACCAGGCAATGTTCCATTCTGTTGTAAATAGGGTCACTGTGAATTGGAGCTAGCTCAATGGCATCTAGCAACAAGAGCCTCGTAAACTGTGAGAAAATACATTTCTGTTTGGTAAAGCCATCCCTTGTGGTACTTGTCTTCTAGCAGCAGCTCTAGAGAATGAAGATAACCCCTGGGGGACTCTAGATGTACTAGATGTGCCCTTCTGAGGAATCCTTCTCCAGAAAATTCTATGCATCGGGCATGGGGAAACCTGGGTCACAATTTCAAAGATCTCCTGAGATTTGTCATTTGATTAGGTTGATTTTAAAGTGGAAAATACTTAACCTTCTAGCTAAATTATGTAAATTGAGCCGAATGCCTGAGTCAGGAAAAAAACAACAACAACAACAAAACACCCCACAATGAAATCTGTAGAGAACAAATAGATATTTCTCTCTAATATTCTGCTCCAGCCACCCTGCCAGGTCATTTATGACCAAATAAGGAGAAGAAATATGACATCTTTGAAAAGAAAGCTGAGAAGGGCAGAGGAGGCCTGGGAAAAAGGCTGAGGTAAAGGGAGGAAACTGCAAGAAATTAGAAGTGACAACAGTTTCCAAGGAGAGATATTGAGATAACAGGATCCAATGGCAAGAGTCTTTGGGATAAGGAATGCGTGAAAACACTGAGGTAGCAAAGCTGCTGATTATCAAACACACCTAGGGGAGAGAAGGGAATCGCTCCCTACCAAGGAAAAAGACAGAAACAGTTAACTACGGTGACTGCAAGGATTAAAAAACAAACCGTAAGGTGTGAAGAACAAGTGAGGGAAAATGAGGTATCAGAGGGGAGGCTCTGCTTTCTGTTTCCCACCCAGTGCTGAGAGGAATGTCTGAAACTGCGGTGACCAGATGCATGGGAGAGTGGGCGATTCCCACAAGGTGAGAGAGAAGTTGAATGTCAGCCAATAGGCGGCTGCCCTCACCCTAATCTTCCAGTCAAATGTCTGAAGCTCAGACAGAGTTGAGTTTTATCCCTTCCTGTAGGAGGAAGAAGTGACAATGGGTGGCAGAAACGGTTTTCACTTGATTACTAGCCTAGACCTTGGAGGCTCAGCACCAGCGGTGCTTAGGAAGAAAGGCCTGGAAGACTGCTTCTGTAAAGAAACCCCTGGAGCAGTTCTACTTTGTAACGCATGGGACTGACTCCATGGCATGGGCTTGTTTGGGTATTTGGGGAGTTTGTTGTTGTTGTTGTTGTTTTGCAGAGGAGGGTGTCCACGGTACTCCCCTAGTCAGGCTGTGTTTAGCCCACGGATGATCAATGTAGAACGCAAATCAGATAAGCAAAGGAGTAGAGGTTACAGGGAGGACTATGGGCAAACAGATACCTAGAGCTCTTGCCTCCAACCTACCCTGACACTGAGCAGCTTGGGCAGCAAGACCAGTTCCAGAGCCTATTACTGAGGACTTCCTATCTGGACAGGCAAGGTAGGACAGCCAGGTGAGAAGTCCTCAGGGCCAGCTACTACGCCTAACTTTCCACCACTGCATATGAGATTCTTCAATCCAGTCTCAACCCATGATCCTCAGCTATTCCCTCATTCACTGGACTAGGAATCACAAGTCCATGACTGGAACCCACCAGCCACTCTGTGGGAGAAAGATGAGGTTTTCTGCTCCCAGGAAGAGTTACAAGCCTCAGAAAACCTATACAGGGTTGCTATGACTCTCAACCAAATCAACAGCACCAAACAACAGCAACCCCTTTGTTCATGTATTAATTCATTCACTTCATTCATTCAACAAATTGAGCAACATCTACTTCCTATCTCCAGCTCTAGAGTTGAGCAAAGCTGGGTTTGCACTGGGGTTTCTCACTTCCTAGCGGTGTGTCCTTGGACACGTTACAAGTGTCTCAGTTTCAGTTTTCTCGTCTGTTGCAGAAAGATAATAAAATCACCTCAGTAAGTTTTTGCCAAGATTAAATGATGAGGTCGGGTGTTGTTTGACACAGAATCTGGGCCAGAAGAAATGCTGAGTAATCGACAACTTGGCAACTTTAGTCTTTACCAATATTATTGTCATTACTGTTCTTATCATTGGTCGCACTAATTTCAGAACTGTGACTGTAGGAGTGGGTGTGGGTGTTTCTTCCTCACTTACGATGGTTCCTTTCATATAGAGAAGCCCCACTTCACTCCTGGTTTCTCTCTGTACCCCCACTTCCTCTCCTAAAGGTTGTTGTTGTTGTTAAGTGCTGTGGAATTGGTTCTGACCCATAGCAACCCTGTATAGAGTTTCCGAGGAGCAGCTGGTGAGTTTGAACCTCGGACCTTGCAGTTCAAACCAGTGTTGCAGTCCAGCGCATGAACACACTGGACCATACCAGGACTCCTCTTAAAGGTTAAGAAGAGTGTTTTGTTTTGTTTTAACTTGAAGAGCTTGGGAAGAGAACTTGACATTGATACCTAAGCCCCTTCTTTCCTTAGTGAGATTCCCTGTATTCACCTTTCCCCTTCACACACTGCGATTTACAAGCGCCTGCACAGTACTCCTGTGACTGAGATTGGGAGTTCAGTATTAGGATACTTAGCTTGGTGACACAGTGGTTAAAGCTAAAAGGTGGGCAGTTTACATCTACCAGCCGGGAGAAAGTGAGGTGATCTGCTTCTGTAAAGATTTCAGTCTTCAAAACCCTTTGGGGCAGCGCTACGCTGTCCTAAGGGGTCATTAGGAGTCATAATCATTTTGTAGCTAGTCCACAGATGCACGCCACATTTCCAGCGTACACTTTATCAGTAACAAAGACGGTACCACAGTTTGGTCTCCATCGGCTAAGTCTCTCATTTTACTTTTCAACCAATCCAGTAAAAAAGGGAGGTACTGATTATTGGATGTCCCCTCAACTCCCGACAATGATCAGTAATTATTCACATGCATGTGGTGGAGAATGGAGTTCACTGGTTCAATGAAACAGTTCAAAGGGAAAACCGCCTTCAGATCCACCAACTTTTCTCTTCCCTGGAATTCCACTGGCACCTCCATCAACATTCCAAATACTTGATGATCTGTTGTTTCTGACAGAAATTTACAGTTTCATTATAGAAAAGATGAAAATAGGGCCCTTGGCTGGTTTAGTCTTCTTAACCCATTTCCCCCCTGGAGTTGAGGTTAGTCATTTTCATTATCACTGCTTACTTTTTTGTTTAGAGCCTCCTTCCCTGCTGAATTCCAGATCCTTATCCAGGCCTGGGTACAGGAAAGGGTTTCTTTCATGTGGTTTTTCTTTATGGGCTTCTCGGGCTCAGCTACCTTTGCTAACTAACAGCGTCTTTGGCTCCCTGGTGATTACCAGGGTTTCATTTGTGTAGGCTGAGTCTTGTTTGGAATGGTGATTGCGCAGAGCAGGGAGATGCTGAGATTACAGGGGCCAGAGCATTCCAGCCCAATAAATCAATCCCCTTTTAATTGGGTTCCTGTCAGTCAGCATTCTTCCAGAGACAGGAAGGCAAAGGAGCTTGTTAGCCAAGGGATTCCTCACTCTCCTTTGTGCACTGATCTGATTGTGAATTAGATATAGTAACTGCCACCGCAACCCCGTAGACTGTCTTATTTACAAGAAAGAAGTCAAATGAATTCTCATTTTGCTTGCCTCTAATTTGGAGCCTCAGGCCTTTCAACCTGGGTTTTCATCTCTCTATAAATGACTGAGGTCTGATTGCCTTTGGAGGTCAGTTTCTGTCTTGCTCACTTTGCATATTTCTAATGTCTTTACATGTTGTTGTTGCCATGGAGTCGGCCCCTGACTCATGAGCACCCCATTCACAGCCGACTCATGCTCTTCCAGGTCCTGCATCACTCCCATGATTGGCTGGGGAATCAGACAGTTGTGATCCAGAAAGTATTCATTGGCTGATTTTCAGAAACAGATAGCCAGGCCTTTCTCCCTAGTCCCCTTAGGGACATTTGCCAGTGGAGTTTTTGTTAGAACCTGTTCAGTAGCATGGCCAATGCAAGACTCCACTGGCCAATGAGTGATAGCTGTGCCTGAGGTGAAGCATATGGGAATCGAACCCAGATCCTCCATACTCCAGAACATGTGAGATAAACATTCTACTGTGGAACCACCACTGCTCCATTTAATCATTGGCTGCATTTTCCAAATAGCCTCCAAAAGCTTTTAGACACTATAACTTCTATTTTTCCACTTGTGCTGACCCTTCCTCATAGATGTTATTGTTTCTCCTAGGAGTATATTGTTGTCGATGTACACAACTACAAGAGAAAAGAGAAACTTAACTATGTTATTTTTTTTAATCAATTAAATGTCTGGGTATTGATGGTGTTTGTTTCTGATCCTAAATGATATAAAACCTCTCAGTTGCTTTCTCACATCCTAACATGCGTGAGAAGCACTTGGGAGCCTTGTTAAGAGTCCAGTTCTGTGGTTCAATCCAAGGTTCAAAAGCATGGAGTATAGACTTTTGGGAACCATTGAGGATAGATGAAACCCAGAAACTATTGCCCAGATATAATCATTAAACTTTAAACCAAAAATATCCCCTGAAGTCCTCTTTAAATAAACAGTTTGTTGTTGTTGTTACGTGCCGTGGAGTCGGTTCAGACTCAGAGCAACCCTGTACAGGGTTTCCGAGGCTGTAAATCTTTATGGGAGCAGAAAGCCTCATTCTCCCACGAGACAGCTGGTAGTTTCGAACTGCTGACCTTGCTATTCGCAGCCCGATTCATAACCACTATGCTACCAGAGCTCCAACTAAACAATAGTTTAGCTTAATTAGTAAAGAATGTCTGCTTTGACCATTAAGCTCTTTTAAGAACTATTTATACAGGCTCAAATTGACAACAGCAATTGGAAAGATTTGAAAACAATTAGAACGATTTGAAACGTGGAAGTGGTAGATTTATGTTCAGGGGAGGACTATTCAGAAAAGGAAGACGAGATGAGCAGGACAACTTAAAGAATGGAATTAGTGTCACTGAAATCTACATGTAGAAATTGTTGGACTGTGAATATTCTGCTGTGTGTACTCTTAGCAATAATAAAAAAGAAAATAAAAATTTAAAAATACTACTTGCAAAATTCAAGTTCTGATTCAGGAGATATGGGGATAGGACCACGAAGTCTTCGTTTTGAGTAAGCTTACAAGCAATGCCAGTGCTGTTTCCATAGTCCAGAGTTGAGTTAGTAAAGATCTAGAATTAAATTGTACTTTCCCCTAGAAAATGCTCAAAATCCTTAACATGGTCTCCTTACTCTTGACTCTGGAGTCTCACAGACCTGGAATTCAAATCTAGGTGTTCTCCTTGCTAACTGTGACTTTGAACAGTGATTTAACCCTAATGAACCTACTTTGTTTCTCATTATCTCATAAAAATCATGTATGAAAGTACTTAGAACAGTAAGTGGCAAAGGATACATGGTAAAGGTCAGCAGTTCAAGCCCACCAGCTGCTCCTCAGAAACGCTGTGTAGGGTCACCATGTGTTGGAATCAACTTGACAATAGGTAACAAACAACAACAATGTATCAGCAGTCCTGGTGTGGTGCTGCAGGATAAGCACTGGACTGTTAACCAAAAGATCAGCAGTTCAAACCCACCAGCCACTCCTTGGAAAGCCTATGAGTAGGAACCTACTTGATGGCACTTAACCACAACAGCTATTTACCAACATCATCATCATCTGCATCAGAGATCAGCAAAATTATAGCCCTTAAGCAAAACCATCTTCCCACTGGCTTCTACAAATAGTTGTATCAGAAAACATTTGTTTGCATGTTGCCCCTAGCAGCTTCCTCAACACTACATACAGTAAAGCTGAGTAGTTGCACCAGAACTCTGCAAATCCTCACATATTTACTATCATCTGGTCCTTCACAGAAAAGCATTGCCAACTCCTGATCGATAGCATTAATTCAACAGTGAAGTTGTACTAAGCACCTACTGTGCCTATGGGAAAGAGTTAGGATTTGTTTTCCAGTGTGATGAAAAGTCATTTGAAGGTTTAAAATGGGGGGGTGGAGTTGTGTGGAGAATGGACCAGAAGCAGGAAATGAAAGCCAGGAGGGACATCAGTTAAGAAGGCATGGCAGCTGAGTGGACGAGAGGACATGGTGACGTGGTCAAGGGCAGTGATAGTGGCATTAGAAAAAGCAAAGGAATTTAACGGATTTTAGAAGTCAAGCTGATCTGCCTAGTTAGATGAGATTAAAGAAAAAAGCAGGAGAATCTTGAATCAGCTTTGCTTTCTAATGCTTACACTAATCTGCCATTTGTTGAAAACTCTGATATAGTCCATTACAGGTCTGTTACCTCTGACTTGAGTTGATTCAAAATGATAGCTGTCCAGTGGTCAAGTCAAGCAGGAGTGGACTAAAATGAGTATTTCTGGGAATCACTGTAGACACTAGAAAACCAGAAATGCCTGGGTACCACAAAAAGAGAATTGCTAGTCTGTCTCCTGGTCATATCTCCATCCTGGGAAGGCTCTCCTTCCTCCAAGCAGCACAATGACATAGAAAGAGCATGCAGTTGGAGCCCACAGAGGCCCATGTTTACACCTGCAAGTTCCCTCCTAACACGCTGCAGGATCTTAATCTAGTGACTATCACCGAATGTCAGATTCCCAACTGTGTGGACTTACAGAGATAACGAACGTAGCTTGCCAAATGCATAGCCATTCCTCCAAAAACTGTAACATCATCATTCTTAATAACCAGTGTTTTGATTAGCATCCCTAATTGTTTTTCAGAGCTGATATACCCTGAGGTTTCAGAGTATCCTAGGCACTGCTCCTGTCTTATTTTACTTGTTGCGTTAGTGTGGGTCCACTAAGAAGCAGTCATCAAGACAAGATTAAATGTGTCAAGATTGTACTAGGGAAAACATCTAGGGAGGAAACTGGGGAGCGGAGGAAAACCACAGAGGGCAACCACGAAAGGAATGAAGGAAAGAGGAAAGGAAGGAAGATGGACTCAGTTCAAGTTCAAGATCATCATAGAGAATTCAAGCCAAGTTGATCGTCAAAGAGATCCTGTGTCTCTCAAAAAGAGGCTTATCTTAGTATCCCTGCTGTGCTCAGCCATTGGCTGGGAGAAGCCAGTAGGAACAATGGACTTGACACAAGTAACACTGGACTTCGGAGCTCTGCAGCTGGACCACAGTCATGCTCCCTGTGGTCAGGGATCTGTGAGAGGCACATGCATGGCCTCCACTCTAGCCCTCTCCAAAACCAAGGGCTTGGAGGCTTTTCTTTTAAAGTTTTATTGATAAAAAAAATACAGGCAATCAAGCAACAGATAACAAGGGTAGGGAATTACAAAATCCCAGAAGTCTTAACTGCTATGGATTGAATTGTGTTGATGCCCTAATAACCTCAGTACCTGTAAATGTGACTTGATTTAGTTAGAGCGTCTTTAAAGATGTTATCCATTAATAAGAGGTCATACTGGATTAAAGTGGGCCCTGATGTAAAGTGAGCAGCATCCTTAAAAAGAAGAGAAGAGGCGTAGAGAGAAGTCAGTCACGTGGAGAAGGAGAGTTCAAAGTGATGGATCTAGAAACCAAAGAGCACCAAAGCCATCACCAGGCACTAGGAGAAACACATGGAACAGATTTCCCCAGAGTTACACCTTCACTTTAGCCTCTAGAATTGTGAAACAATCATTTCTGTTCTTATAAGCCACACACTTTGTTGTTCTTTGTTACAGCAACCCTTGAAAAACAATACACTTACCAAGTTCCCATTTTCCAAGACCATGCTCTTGAGGGTCTGACTTCCCCTCTGCCATATTCTGTATCATCTCCTCCACTCTCTGCTATAAAAGTTGTAGGGGAAGCCTTTGTTCTTTTCTCCTCACACAACTTGGTCCATCAAGTGGAAATTTTCTCAAACACTCTTACTGTCTCAGGAAGCTGTCCTCTTCACTCCCAAATCTATGCCTTCTTGGAGTAGCATATTTCTTTGGTGAGCTAGGGAG
The DNA here is from genome assembly GCF_000296735.1 of Chrysochloris asiatica. NCBI lineage: Eukaryota > Metazoa > Chordata > Mammalia > Afrosoricida > Chrysochloridae > Chrysochloris > Chrysochloris asiatica. The sequence continues at coordinate 14,620,479 of NW_006408594.1, forward strand.
ACAACCTTTCTTCCACTGGACCATCTTAACCAGGGATGGGTCATTACACCAAAAAACAGTCCTGGAGGTCCACAAACCTCCATCTCTACAACTAGTGAAGTATGGGACTGGGCAGTGATTCATCAAGGTGCAGATTCTGAGACAAGCCAGTCTCTGCAGGCTTGGACTCACCTCATAATAGTCACGAGATTGAAGAAGGGAATGTCTAGGACACTTGGTCTAAGTTCTAGGACACATTCTCCAATCCACCTTTGGATAATCAACTAACATAGCATCTGAATCCTTATTTATCATCATGTCTATTTCCCAGATTAGTTAGGACCCAGTGAAGTGAAGTGAACGGTGTGACTAATTAGCACCTCAAATCTCCAGTAATGCTAAAATGCTTGGCTTATTGATCACGGATGATTTCTCTTGGCACCATAGTTAGTGTGGTGGGAACTATAGATATTTTTCAAGTCTCTTCTCTAATTTCAATGCAAGTTGTCTTCCAAAGATGTTCAGTACTAGTTGTGGTCAAGGATTATGTTCTTGGACATACAGCCTTGTGCACTATGTAGCAGGCTTGGGGATATTGATGGGTTCCAAGCAAGTCAGTAAGAGAAAGAGCCCAACATATTCCCTTCTCTTCGTCTCAGTCACAGAACAAAACTGTAAAATATACACTCCCAGAGTTGTAGCTAATAGTTTTTAAGGTTTCTACTCTAGCAAGAGGAGCTCTGGCAGTGTAATGGTTATGAGTTGGGCTGCTAATCTCACGGTCAGCAGTTCAAAACTACTGTCTGCTCCACAGGAGAAAGATGAGGCTTTCTGCTCTTGTAAAGATTTACAGCCTTAGAAACCCAATGCAGGGTTGCTATGAGTTGGAACTGACTCCACAGCACACCTTCACCACCACCACTCTAGCAAGGTGATCATCTTCCATTCCTCTGGTGGACCCTCCTTCATTCATGAAGACTTTGGCATGTGATGCTAAGTCCTTCCTCCTCCCCAAGTCCTGCCATCTTCTTGGGTGACCATCATGCACAAAGATGACCTTCCATTGTACTGCTCCAATCATGCAGTCCCCTAGCCACACCTAGACCCACTTTCTGCCCAGAGTTTCATTCTTCAGAATTTATCCAAAGGAGGTGCACAGAACCTTTGATGAAGAGCTCCCTGGGCAGCTTCCAGGACTCATCTCTGGCTACTAATTTCGAATCACTAGAGGGAGAGTCTCAGAAATCTACATTTCTAATAAGGTCCCTGTTGGTAAATACCTTTGAGTCAGTTCCAACCCATAGCAACCCTGTATAGGGTTTCCAAAGAGCGGCTGGTGAGTTTGAACCAATGACCTTGTGGATCTAATTGACATTGCAGTTGAGTGCTTATCCTAGGCTGGTGCTTACACAGGCTGCAGTTCAAGAACCTTTGTTTACCAGCTAGACTTCACATTACTCTCAGCACACCTGTTTATAAAATCCCACAGAAGTTATGCCCTTTGGTTCTTAATTTCTCCACTTTCTTTCTGCCAGCCTCTCCTCTCTCATTTCCTTTGTGTCAAACATAGATCCCATGGCCCAACCCCTCCAACCCTCTTAGAAATTTCAATTCCCTTACCCAACTGGGGTAGCTTTGTCCAGCAAAATAAAACCACGATGCTAAAACCATCCGACTACCCCCTTTTTCCATGGGGCACATTGATTCAGCTATTCTTTCAGTAAAATGTTGCTTCATGCCCAAAAGAGTCCAGACACTGTACAAATTAATGGAGATTTTTTTTTTTTAATCCAAGATTTAAAAAAAAAAAAAAATCCCTTGAGAAGCTCGTATCTGAGTGGAGGCAGACTATAATTATATTCCTAAGTTCAGTGACAGAAATAAGCACTGGGGGTGAAGGATGCATGGAAGAGAGATCCCCCAACCCAGGCTAGGGTGTAGTAAGAGCAGGAAAAGCTGCCTGGAGGAGATGTCTCAGATGAGTTTTAAAGAATGAGGAGGAGGAAGCAGACAGATAAAGAGAAGGGGAAGGCAGTCCAGGCTGTGGGCAGCACGTGCAAAGGCAGGGAAGTGAGAACAGCATTGCAGGTGTGGGGTGTGAGAAGCAAGTCAGCGCTGCTGAAGTGTGAAGTTCATGGCATGGAGGGGTGATAATATTTTCCAAGTGAAAACTCAGGATATATAGCTCCGATGAGGCGGAATGTTCCAGATCAGGAATGTCTCAGAAACTATGAGCGATGATGTCATCAATGTAGTGGGTAGTTAGGGCTCAATCTGTGACTTCTAATGCATACTCCTGGCCCTACATGCCTCTCAGCTCCCTACTCAAATACACAAGAAAATGAAACTCGACAGACAGGCAAGATTCTGGGAAACACATTTCATGTCAAAAACTAGCCTTATTTATGTTGTTGTTATTAAGTACCATGGAGTTGGTTCTGACTCCTAGCAACTCTGTATAGGGCTTCTGAGGAGTAGCTGGTGGGTTTGAACCACCGGCCTTTCCACCCAGCAGTCCAGTGCTGATTCTACAGTACCACAGATAAAAATAGATCAATGGGAGAGTGATTAAATCAATGGTGGTCCATTCAAATATATGTCATCATATTCATTGAATAACAATAACACGAGAAAATGTTCATAGCATAAATTTGGTTTAAATAAAATGAGAGAGGGAAAAAAAAACACAATAAAATCAGAGTCACTCTTATTTTGCAAAATTAAGCGTACAGTATATGGTAATGTGTTATAATATCATTATAGAGTAAATACAAAGAAATAAACAGAGATTGTTAGAGTTTCGGTGCAGCACTATAGAATAATGAGCTGGACCACAATGTCAGTTTGAACTGCAAGGTCGGCGGTTCAAAGTCACCAGCCACTCCTCGGAAACCCTACACAGGGTCGCTATGAGTCAGAATCAACTGGATGGCATTTAACAACAACAACAGCAAGTTGTTGTTGATGCGTGCCATGGGCTTGACTCAAACTCATAGCGACCCTGTGTTAAGTAGGTTTCCACTTTTTTCTTGGTCCACTCTGATCCATTCTCCATATTGTAGTCCAATTGGTATTTCTATCATACAAATCTGATCTTGCCTAACACTCTTCAAATCCTAATGTGCAGCCCCTTTGTAGCAGAGATTTTCCTGCCCCAACTCCTGCTTGTCATGTCTTACCTGTTAGCTTTTACAGATGCCTGAAATCACCTTTCCTACCACTGTACTAACTCTGTTCATCCTTTAAAATGTCACTTAGATGTTAGGGACTTCAGGAAGCCTCCCCTTGCCACAAGACGCCTAGGTCACCTCTGATACCTCCTGTCCTATATAGCACTCTACTGTCTCCATAATGGGCTTTTCATCCTATATCATAGTTGTCTGTTTGCTCAATCTTACACTCCACTAGAATTTCACCTCCATGGGTACAGAGACTTTGTATTGTATATGCAAATCTATGTGAGTTAGCTATTACTATGCAATGAGTTGGAGTCCTGGTGTGGTGCTGTATGATAAGCACTGGACCACAAGGTCGGTTGAATCACAAGGTCAATGGTTCAAGCTCACCAGCTGCTCCTCCGAAACCCTATACAGGATCGTTATGAGTTAGAACCGACTCAACGGCACGTAATAACAACAACAGCAATATATCATGAATTACCCCAAAACTCAGTGGCTTAAAATAAGTATTTATTACCTCATATAGTGGTTACGAATCGGGCTGCGAAACGCAAGGTCAGCAGTTCGAAACTACCAGCTGCTCCGTGGGAGAAAGATGAAGCGTTCTGCCTCCATAAAGATTAACAGCATCGGAAACCCTGTGCAGGGTCGCTATGAGTCGGAACCGACTTCACGGCACACAACAACAACAACAACATAGTTTCTGAGATTTAAGAAGCCAGGAGTGACTTGACTGAGTGATTCCAGCTCAGTGTCTATAGTCAAAATGTCACGTGAAGGCTAAGCTGAGGCAGGAGCATCCACTTTCCAATGGTTCGCTTTCATGGCTATCAGCAGGAGGCCTCAGTTCTACACCATGTGCACGTCTCCATAAAGCTACTTGAGTGTCTTCATGAGATAGAAGCTACCTTCTCCCAGGGTAAGCAAACCAAGAGAGAAAGCAAGCACAGACAATCTCAATGTATGTGTTGAGCCTCGTCTTTTTCTGTTAGTTTGTTATTTTAGTAATGTTACTAGGAGTGCTGTGTTTTTTTGTTTTGATTTTACTTTTTTTTGTTTTGTTTTTAATTTTTTATTGTGAATTATGTGATAGTTTACATGGGAGAACATTAGTTTTACATTCATCCTATTGTATATCATTTCATTGCCATGGTTACAGTACCCTCCATGCATCATCAACCAACCAAAGGGTACATCCTACAAGCCTGCCCCTCGCCGCTCTCCCCGTCCCACCTCACCCCCGCCCCCCCCCTCCCCCCCCAGTCATCAGCACACAGTCCCTCTCCCTCTCTGGGTCTAAAGTCCCCAGCTGCTCCATTTCTTCACGTCATCATCTCTGCTTTCATCTCAGGGATCACTGCTTCTCTGGGTAGGGTCCTGCTCTCCTCTCTTTTCCCTTCATGGTCCCAGGGACCTCCACTCCTAGACTGCAAAGTTAATCACTTCCCTCCTTGCCACAAAATGTCTACCTTTACATTTCCAACCCTCACAATCAGTCCTGATAACAATTATTCACTATTGTATCACAAGAGACCTATCCTCATTTCCTTTCATCAGCCCCGCCTAAACAGATTGGATACTACTCAGTGGAGACTCTACCTTGCTCCATGCCCTCTGGATCTAGATTCCCTCTTGAAAGCTTGTAAGCCAGTCACTTTTTGCCTTTGTAGCCCCCCCCCCCCCCATTTTGGATACCCAATGTCCAAGTTGCAAATGCCTGTCTACTCTATATACGGAGGGGGTGGGAATGATCCTTGCTTTAAAGATTTGTTCCCTCTTTTGATCTACTGCATACATAGGTGTAGATCAAGTTCATCAAATTATATCAGATTACTCTTTTTTTTCCTCTTCTTTCTTCTTCTAGTTGAGCTCTGATCATCCAGTCATTGAAGCCAAGTCAAGTGGGTATTATCTGCAAGTGTGGGTGTTCTTGTGCATATGCCTTCTCTTCTTATCAGCTGGATGCTTCACTCTCCACTACCGTCCTCTATGGCTATGTCACTGACTCTAAGCTCAAGAGTCCCCAGGTCTTGCCACAATACTGGCCAACCAGGTCTCCACCCAGGTTCACAAGAGTCTATTGAACATTGTAGGGCTTAGCTTGCAGCTTTATTGCTGTTTTTCCCTCACTTCCCATTATCGGTGATGAATGTGGTCACCAATCAGAGCGTGTATTCCCATTGAGTCTTAGTCTTGGAAGGGGGTTTACCCTGAGGGGACCCTACCCCTTGCCTTGATGTCTCCTGGGCGAGCAACTTGCTTGTTCTTGTAGTAATCAGTAGGTCTGCCTATATTGTTGTGTATTTTTCCTGTCAGTCCTTCTTTCAAGAAGTATGTCCTGTTCTTCTAGCCATTCCAGGCTGGTCTGTCCCGTCATTTCAAATTTCCCACCTCTGAAGATTCTGTATGCTGTTCAGGATTCCATCTATAGTCTTATATAATGCAGAGGCTCCACAAGTAGCCTTCTTCACTGGGCACGTCGTAGCCCCATTTTAGGTATTCCAATCAGTTATAGGCAGAAGACGGACTTACAAGCTTTCTATGGTGATATTTCTGGCTATTCCTTTCTCTCCCCTTCCAGGGTCTATTTTATAATGTAATGCAAGGAATATAAAAATTCAATAGACAGCCAAGCATCTGAACATTATTTCCCCCCTTTTGCCCATTCCAACCATGTCTCAATTCCTGTATCCCAGAGTCTTGTTGTTCCAAGGTTATGCATACATCATTATTTACCTCTGTCTCACTTAGCCCATGCAAACCTGCCTAACTGTTCTCCCATCCGCTTTGTTCTTCCATTCCCCTCTCCCTTTTTGTATATTGTCCCCCTCCCCAGCACCCAAACTATCCTGTATCTATTCCCTGCCCTGTGCTCCACCTTTCCATCCTTCCCCTCACCCCACCCCCACATCCTAGCAACCAGCAAAGAATTCCCCCCAGCCCCCCACCCTTTAGCATGGGTTCTCTTTCTTAGTCTTTTACAGTAGTGGTCCCATGCAGTATTTCTCCTTTCGTGACTGACTAATTTCACTCAACATAATGTCCTCAAGGTTCATCCATGTTATGCAGTGGCTTGCAGCTTCCTTGTTGTTCCTCAAGGTAGCATAATATTCCATTGTGTGTATGTACCACAGTTTGTTTATCCATTCTTCAGTTGATGGGCTCTTTGGCTGTCTCCATCTTTTTGCTATTGTAAATAGTGCTGCTATGAACATTGGTGTGCATATATCCACTCGTGTTATTTCTTGTGTGTAAATACCAAGTAGAGGAATTGCTGAATAATATGGTATTTCTATTTCCAACTTCTGAGGAAGCGCCATATTGCTTTCTAGAGAGGTTGGACCATTTTACAGTCCCACCAGCAATGCAGGAGTGTCCGAGCCTCATCTTATACTAACTACACACAGCACACAACAGACTACACAACAGATACCATACAACAGAAGTCAGGTAATACGGGGGTCTTTTTAAAACTCATAGAAAAATAGAATTCAATACAAAAAGAAAAATGAAATGAAAAGATCATGAATTTTTCCCTTATCTTTCTCAAGTCCCCTCATAAGTTCAAGGTCATACAACTTAGCAAGCATCAGATAGCTAGCTAGCTCCAGAGTCCTTGTTTGTAACCATTATATTAGACTGTCTCTCTAAGTAGAACAGTCTATATTTGCTGCATAAAAGAGATTGCTATTTGCTAGGAACCATATGTATTATGTTGTTGTTTTTAGGTGACGTCAAGTTGGCTCTAACCCATAGTAACCTTATGCACAACAGAATGAAACACTTCCTTGTCCTGCACCAGCCTCACAGTTGTTGCTACATTTCTGCCTATTGCTGCTGCCACTGTGCCAGTCCATCTAATTGGGGGGTCTCCCTCTTTCTCACTAACCCTTCACTTAACCAAGCATGATGGCCTTCTCCAGGGACTAGTATCTCCAATAATAGGTCCGAAGTATGAGAGACTTTGTCATATGTAACCTATGCTCCACAAATTAGTTCATATTGGTTTCATTATACTTTGTACCATGAGCCCTGGTGGCACAATGGTTAAGCCCTCAACGACTTACTTCAAGATCGGTGACTCAAATCCACCAGGACCTCTACAGGAGAAAAGACCTGCTTATCTGCACCAGTCAAGATGACAGCCTAGGAAGCCCTAGGGCGCAGTTCTACTGTGTCCTCTAGGATCATTATGAGTCAAAATCAACTCGGTGGCACACAACAATGCCACAATACATGCCCAGCCCAGTACTAGACATTTTAGAGGATATTGCATTCATGTACATGTCTAGTCCAGATTGCACCCCAAGAAAATTCCAAGACTCCAGAACACCCATTGCCTAGAATGAGAAGGCAGCAAAAGTTCTTTGGCCTTGGGAACTGGCCTCATGATCCAGTTCCATGACAAGGGTCAGGTTTCTCTGGGGAATCCACCTGAACTATACTCCTAGGGCATCTTGAGCCAACAAGCATAATAGCATCAGTGCTCACCATTAAAGAATCCTCCTTGCCACTCAGTTCCTCCACCCCAGGAGATGAGGATGGGATCTGGATGTGCAGAGTAAGCTGAGAGCTGCAGTTTGGACCCATTGACTTCACAGGAGAATCATTCTACAGCTGCAAGAAACCGTGGCAAGAGACTGCCTAGCAGTGAAATCACCATGAGGTGCCAGGCACAATGGCACCTTTGTAGGATGTAGCTTGTGATCTCATGAGTCCAGAAACACTGGGCTAGGATCCCTGTCCTAAACCAGACGCACCCAAATACTGCCCAGAGCACCCTATGATGTCCCTGAGCTGGTATTAATCCTCTCCTCCAAACCAAGACTTGGAATAAACACGAAGAAGATAGCAATTTTCCCTGTGGGAGAATTTTTTCAACTCTCTCCTCAGGCTAAAAGCATTAGAGAAGAAATTGAAGGTTCTTCCACTAAATTACCGTTTGTCTTCATTTGAATATGGATGCTTCTTTAATCATTTATAAAATGTTTTGCACTCATTCCAAAAAGATTTAGAATTTACGAAGATGGATACAATGTAAAACGATCACATGGATTACAGATCAAGAGAAAACTAGAGAAAGCATCTGAAAACACTAAATGAAGCTGTTGTTGTTGTTAGTTGCCATTGAGTTGGTTGTAACTCATAGCGACCCTACATAGAGTTTCCAAGGAGCAACTGATGGGTTTGAACAGACAACCTTGCAGTTCAAACTGACTTTGAGGTCCAGTCTATGGCGCCCAAATACAGAAAATGCATATGGTAGAGTCCTTAACTTTTGGCAGAGATTGACAATGCTTGACTCTGAGCTTTTAACAATTTAGCACTTCTTTGCCAGTGCATTTTACATCATTAAAGAATTTTTTTAAAGCATAGTTTCTTGAGATTCAAAAGTAGTAAGTTACACTGGGGAAGTTTGGGGGGAGGAATAATTTATAGGAGGAAGGTGAGAACGATTGCAAAAAATGGATATAATCAGTGTGGGTGAACTGTGTAGGTAGTTATGTTCTGCTTTTTATATTTCCAGAAACAACACAAAAAATAATATTTTAAATTTAAAAAAAAAAGATTAAATAAAGTAGTGAATGACATCCTTATAAAAATCTCTTGGGCTGGACCACAGTAATATTCTAAATCTTAGGAACTGTCCATGAGACAAATATGGTCATGGCTTGTGTTTGTAAATAAAGTTTTATTGGAACATCGTTATGCTTATTTGTTTACTTATTGTCTATGGCTGTTTTTGCCCTGCCAAAGGCAAAGTTGGGCTGTTACAACAGACCATTTACAGCAGATAGACACTAATGTGACCCCCTCCAGTGAGCCACACCTTGTATATTCCCCTCCCCTTGAGGGAAACCTGTGACAAGATTCCAATCAACAAAATGTAGTTCCATTACTTTATATGAGACTGTCTTAGCAGATCAGAGAGAGTCTCTTACTGGCCTTCAAGAAGCAACTGGCTATGATAGAAACTGCCTATCAAGAGAACCATGTGGCAGGCCTCTAGGACCTTAGGTCTCAGTCCTACAACTTCAAGGAACTGAATTTTGCCAATAATCACACTCACTTGGAAGTGGATTCTTCCCAAGCTGGGCCTCCAAATGAGAATGTAGCCTTCTGAGACTCTGGCCTGAGACCCAGCTAAGCCTTGACAAGACTGTAACCCATAGCTGCTATGCTTCAAGCTGCTAATTTTGCAATACGTTGCTATGTGGCCTAGAAAATCAATACGCTTTGCAGTTCATAGGCCTGAAAGAATTTACTTTCTGGCTCTTTGCAGAGAAAGTTCCCCAGCCCTGCACTAAAACATAATTTAGAAAAAGTGACCTTTGGGTGGTTCATGGGGCTTTCAGAAGACACCCACAGAGAAGTAATAAGAATTTCCTGGACCATCATTTTCAGAGTCACGGTTGTTGGTATACAGAACGGCATGAAGCAGCTGAGCAAGATCAGGAAGGCAACTGAACCAATTAGAGTCCTTTGGTGGCAAACAATAGAAGCTGACCCTGCCTGAAAGTACAGATTTACAGTTTATCTGGTAATCCACAGAATCAAAGAAAAGTCAAGTGATCTAGTCTCAGTAAAAGACAGCTATCCGGAAAATCCTGCTGTGTAAAGGGCACAGAAGACTCCGAATTGCAACAGGACTTTGTTCCTGGATTGCATGCATTCCAACTATTGAACTTTTGGTGTTTTGTTTTGGGTTTTTTTTTCCATCATTGGATTCAAAAGTCAGAGTCCTGAGGGATGGGAGCTTTGATCACTTTGAGAAAACTAACCACTTTGATTTAACCCACCACGACAGGACAGGATTGTAGCGAGCTCCTTCCCCTAAAGGGAAACAGGAAGCTAGAGCTGGAAATGGAGGTAAGGATGCTGAGCTGCCATAGAGCCTGGGTTTAACTCCCTTCATGGCCCACATCCAACCCCTCTCACCCCACACGTCTCCCATGAAGGTTCTTACCTCCAGGTCATTATTCAGAGATGGCTGCCTGCCTGGAAGGCCACATTCATGTGGACAGTGACCATGCCCACCTTATTCACCACTACAACCCCAGCTACCCAGCAGAGTGATGCCCAAGAAAGATGTGTCAAGTGGGTGAATGAAGAATGAGTGATGATCGCTTTAAACGCCATCCGGACAGACCTTTATCATTGCCTCTGTCTACCCACTCTTCCCCCACGCCCTTTCACACCCTACATACAGTGGTGGTTATGTGCCGTGGAGTCAGTTCTGACTCATAGTGACCCTGTACAGGGTTTCCGAGGCTGTAAATCTTTATGGGAGCAGAAAGCCTCATCTTTCTACCATGGAACAGCTGGTAGTTTCAAACTGCTGACCTTAAGGTTCACAGCCCAATTCATAACCACTACAGTACCAGAGTGGGAATGCCTTATTTCTCTCTTCCTGCCTGCCCATCCTCTAGCTGCAGAAAGGGCCAGCATCCTTTTTACAGCTGGCAGGAAAATAAAGAGCCCTGGCATAAATGGGGCTGCACCACCCCTCTCTCTATAAAATGATTTGTGAAATGTTGCAAACATCATTGCTCTAGGTGCCTCCTGCCCTAAACAGATGATAGTTTAAAGCTGGGCTCTCGAAGAGAGGAGGATAGGAGCTGTAACAAGGAGGTTCTTTTGGGGAGTGGGTGCTTTCTGAGTTTCTAGAAAGCTGGGTCTTGATAAGCGCCAACATTGAAGGCAGGGAGCCTTTTTTGATGAGAAACTAAGCCTTAGACAGAGACACAGAACATGAGACCAAACTCACTTTCATATTCATTTATTCATTCCTCATATAGCGGTAGCGTAGTGGTTACGAATTGGGCTGTGAACCGCAAGGTCAGCAGTTCAAAACTACCAGCTGTTCTGCAGGAGAAAGATGAGGCTTTCTGCTCTCATAAAGATTTACAGCCTCGGAAACTCTGTACAGGGTAGCTATGAGTCGAAACCGACTCCACAGCACATAACTAACCACCATATACTTAGATATCACTTTGCATTTCTCATTCGCAATTCAAGGAGCTAACAATATAACAAGGAGTCTTGGTGGCACAGCAGTTAAGCGTACAACCGCTAACCAAATGCCAGTGGTTTGAACTCACCCAGAGATTCAAAGGGATAAAATGAACTGCTTCCATAAAGACAGCCAAGAAAAGGATGAAGCATTTCTACTGTCACAGGTGGTCACTATGAGTCCGAACCAACTCAACAGCACCAGAGAAACAGCAACAAAGCAGCTCAGTGTCGTTTCTGCTGCCATAGCTTATAGGCAAGTGCTTGTACAGATGGTGGGTGGACAGACAGCTACAGTCCACTGTGCCCAGGACTAGCAGCAGGGGATTTCATTGGAGTCAGGTCATCAAGAAAGGCATCCTGGGAGATGTGACCCTGAAGTTTAGACTTACAGGAAGAGTCCAAGTGGTTCCATGTGCAGTTTTGCTGTCACAGAGATACCACAAGAGGGTGGTTTTGAAGAACAGAGATTAATTTCCTCATAGTCTGGAGGAAATCAAAGTTCAATTCAGGATCTACGCCTTGTCAGTTCCTTCCTTGTCTTGGGTGTTACTTGGTTCCTTAGTCCCTTGGTGATCTTCACATGGCATCTCTTCCCCCATGTGTCTAATCTGATTTCCAGAAAACTCAGGAGTGATTTTTTATTTGTGTTGTTGTTTGCTGTTAAGTGTCATTAAGTCAGTTCCAACTCATAGCAAACCTGTGTAGAGTTTCTGAGCAGCTGGTGAGTTTGAACCTCAGACCCTGTGGCTCAAACTAACCTTGCAGTTGACTCCTTATTCTATAGCACCACAATGCCCTCATTATTATAATAAGACAAACTGTATTTCTAGTCAGTAATACATCCACAGAAATAGAGGTCAGCATCCCAATGCATATTTTGGGGGGTACACATTTCAATCCATAATTATGAGTAAGCATGGACATTCTATATCTCACAATAAACTAACATAGTGTGTTACACTATCAGTACTGGAGGAAGACTCATTAACAACCTGAGATATGCAGATGATACAACCTTGCTTGCTAAAAGTGAAGAGGACTTAAAATTCTTGCTGATGAAGATCAAAGACCACAAGTTTTTGGTACAGGTTGCACCTCAATGTAAAGAAAACAAAAACCCTCACCACTGGACCAATAAACAGCATTCTTATCAATGAAGAAGAGATTGAAGTTGCCAAGGACTTCATTTTTCTTGGATCAAATATCAACACTCATGGAATCAGCAGTCTGGAAATCAAACGACGTATTGTATTAGGCAAATCTGCTGCACAAGACCTTTTTAAAGTGTTGAAGAGCAAAGATGTCAGCTTGAGGATTAAGGTGCACCTGACCCAAGCCATAGTATTTTCAATAACCTCAAATGCGTGTGAAAGCTGGATAGTGAATACGGAAGACTGTAGAAGAACTGATGTATTTGAGCTATGGTGTTGGAGGAGAATATTAAAAGTACCATGGGCTGCCAAAAGAACAAACAAATCTGTGTTGGAAGAAGTACAGCCAAAGTGTTCCCTGGAAGCCAGGATGGCCAACATCAGCCCTCATATTTTGGACATATTGTCAGGAGGGCCTACTCCCTGGAGAAGGATGTCAGTTTGGTAAAACAAAGGGTCGGAGAAAAAGAGGAAGAGCCCTAATGATATGTGTTGGCATAGTAGCAGCTGCAATGGACATAATGTAGAGATGATTGTGAGGTTGGTGCAGGACTGGACAGTGTTTCGTTCTGTTGTGCATAAGGTCACTATGAGCTCAGTGCTACTAGGGGGCACCTAACAACAACAACAGTGTGAGGTAATGATGACAAACACACATGCCTGCCATCATACTGCCACTCTCCATTCCAACACCCATAGCAGACATAATGAATCAATCACAGAACTCTGCTACAGGCTCAGAATCCTTCTTAATTCATAACTCCAGGCAGCCCACTCCCAATCATTCAGAAATGGCATAGGAGAAGCAAGCAGTCACACTTCACTGAAGTAGGGGAGAGAGGGTTGGACCAGAACTATATGTGACCCTGGAGGAGCTGCCTGCCTCAGAGATAGCAAGGGTCTCTCGTGCTGAGCTATGAAAGGAAAAGAAAGGAGGATGAGTATTGCTACTGCCAGGCAAGTCTTGTCATTCAGGTATCCAAAGGTAAGGAGAGGTCAGAAGATAAGGGGCAAAGCCAGCCAACTGTCAGCCTGCCAGGCTATGCAAAGGACCTATGGTTAACAAGAGGTTCTCACTCTTAGTATTGGGTGCTTCCATTGATTTTCAACTTACATAACCAAGTCGACTATCCTGTAGGGTTTCTATGCTGCAGTCTTTATGGAGAATTTTGGTATGGCACTGTGGATCAACACTGGACTGTGAACCACAAGGTTAGCAGTTCAAAGACACCAGCTGCTCCTTGGAAATACTATACAGGGTCGCTATGAGTCGGAACTGACTCGATGGCATTTAACAGTAACAACTTGGGTGGGTTCAAACTTCCAACCTTTCACATTGCAGTCAATCACATAACCAGTGTATCTTTATGCTAGGCTAGCAGAATCACATATTTGGGGTAAGGTATGGACTTGGCCCCACAGCTCAAAGAAACCATACCAGCTTTGCAATGAGTCTGCTGTGTGACTTTTGAACCAATTACTTCACCTCTCTGAGCCTCAGACTCCACACTCATAGAGTGATGATACCTGCTTATCTCACTGAGTTGCTGTGAACATCAGTTAAGACAAGGCTTTAACTTGCCCTGGATCAACTATCAACACTCATGGAAGCAGCAGACAAGAAATTAAACGACGTATTGCATTAAGCAAATCTGCTGCGCAAGACCTTTTTAAAGTGTTGAAGAGCAAAATTGTCAGCTTGGCAAATCATATATGAATGTAAAGACATTCATATTTCTGTACATGTGGGAAGTATTACAATTACTTCCTCAGAAGCCTTATACAGGGTCACTGTGAGTCGGAACCAACTCAACAGCACTTAATAACAACAACTAGCTGTGGAAACCTTGGAAAGTTCCATAAACCCTTAGCACCTCAGTTAATTTGTCTTAAAAATAGGAGTGATGCCTAATCCAGAGGGCAATTCCAGGTGGCCATCAAGTTGTAACAACTGTCTCCGTTCACCTGGAGCAACAGAGAAGATCCAAGATGTGACAAAGGAAAGGTCCTACAAGTCCAATGCCTTCAAGAAATGGATGATGCCTGGCTACCATTCATGAACATTTTGATTTGGAGCTCAGTAGCAGGATCATAATCAAAAGGAGGGAAACTGTGGGAAGGATTTCCAAATTCTTATTGGAAATCAAATGTCCGGGTCCCATTGCAACTGGGGGGACCCTGGAATCTATTGCCTGGAAACAACTTTTAAACCTTGAACTAAAACTATCCCCTGATGTCATCTTTAAATAAAAATAAAGAATGTCTGCCTTGACTACAACACACTTTTCAAGAATTACAGAAATAGCAACAGTGACTCTGAAGCTTTGATAGGAGCGAAGTTTAAATTAACGATGATGAAACAATATGGACCAGAGAAAGCGAGGACGGTACCACAATGCAAAGGATGTCATCATTGACAGTACACTGTACTAGTAAAAACTGTTGACTAAGTACGTGTTTTGTTGTATATATTCTCACCAAAAATAAAAATAATAGTGGGAGGGTACTTATCACTATGCATTTTTATGTGTGTGTCAGACATTCAGGCATTGCTCTAAAGGCTTCCATGAGTTGATGTATTTAATCCCCACAACAACCCTCCAAAGTAGATGCTCTTATTACTCATATTTTCAGAGGAGGGTACAGAGGCACAGAGAGAGTTAGCAATTTGCTCAAGGTCACACAGCAGGTATATAGGCAGGATTCACATGCAGAGCCCAAAAGCTCCAGAACTTGCACTTAGGATCAATTTATGATGTAAGTACCCTTGGGATTGTCTCGTATGGGTGTGTCTTGCAATAGGTGAATACACTTAAAATAATGCTTGGAGACGAGATGAAAAGATAGAGTACTGGAAATGGAACAACGAGAACAACATTAAATAGAACGTTGGCAAATTGTGGAAGACGTAACTACTGTTGTCAAAAGATCCGAGTAGAAATGATCCAACAGGGACCTAAGTAGTTTTGCAACCTTTCACCAAAGCACAAGAAAATATTTTTTTTTAAAAGATGCACTCAATAATGTTAGCTATTATTGATATTAAGAAAGAAAAAAGAAAACAAAGTCATAATGACCATATTGTTGTTGTTGTTGTTATTGTTATGTGCCGTGGAGTCGGTTCCGACTCATAGCAACCCTGCACAGGGTTCCCAAGGCTGTAAATCTTTAAGGGAGCAGAAAGCCTCATCTTTCTCCTGCAGAGCAGCTGGTAGTTTCGAACTGCTGACCTTAAGGCTCACAGCCCGATTCATAGCCACTACACTACCAGAAGGTTAAAGCACTGGACCACAACGTAGGTTTGAACCACAAGGTCATCGGTTCAAACTCACCAGTCGCTCCTTGTTAATCTTGTTTATAGAGATTTGCTATATTTATTAGGTCATATCAGTGTAGAGTAATGAACTCTGGTAGCATAGTGGGTACAAGTTGGGCTGCTAACCGCAAGGTCAGCAGATCGAAATTACTAGCGGTTCCATGGGAGAAAGATGAGGCTTTCTGCTCTCATAAAGATTTATAGCCTCAGAAATCCTATAACAGGGTCGCTATGGGTTGGAACCGACTCAACGGCAATTAACAACATCAATGTAGAGTGGGTTCTAAACCAAATTGCTCTGGGGTTATATATTTTAAAAAATAAACCAGGTTGGATAAAGAGATGTCTGTCTGATGACAAAGGAGGCAGATGAGCTTAACAGGAACTCCAAGGATTATTGGCGACTGGAAAATGAAATAGACAAGGATGGAACTCCCCTTAGAACCATTTCCTGTATTTAGACTTCTGGCTCACGGAATGGAGAGAAAAATACATTTCTGTTCTTGAAAACCACCCACTTAGGATATTTCTGTTACAACAGCACCAGGAAACTAAGAGACATGCTTTCTCTGATCTCTTTTTCAAAAACCCCTTTAACTATTTTAAGAAGAAATTTAAGCAGGGAACTGGTTGTGAAGGAATTGGGAAGTCTAGAAGAACAAACGGGAGAAGGGAAGGGAAATGATACTCAAAAGCTCCGGAATGGAGGCACACACGCAGTGATGCTGCGCCTGCGCTGGGCCCTGACATCACTGTAACCACAGCCACCTATGGAGGTCTCATCACTCCTGCTGGTGGCGCTGGAAGCATTTGGCAGGAGCAGAACAAAGTGCTTCTCCACCTTCCAGTTTCCCACCAGGAAGTCCCATTCGCAGACTCTATCAGGAAGCCAGCAGGTAAGGAAATCTAGGAAATGGATTTTACTGGTTCCAATGCTGAATACACAGAAGAGAATAAAGAAGGATTTGTTGGGAGCCAAGAGCCAAAAACAGACACTACTAGTATATCACTGTGTGCCATCAGATCAATTCCACCTCATACTAGAACTGCCCCCATAGGGTTTCCTAGGCTGTAATTTTTTTTTTCTCCCTACACTTCCCACTCCCCCTCCAGTTTTCGGTACACAGTCCCTTTTCCTCTCTGGATCCAAAGTCCCCAGCCGCTTCATCACTCCACGTTGTCTTCTCTGTCTCCATCTCAGGGATCTCTGTTTCTCTGGGTAGGGTCCCGCTCTCAGCTCTTCTCCGTTGATGGTCCCAGAGACCTCCGCTCCTAGACTGGAGAACTAATCACTCCCATCCTTGTTACAAAACGTCTACCTTTGCATTTCCAACCCTTATAATCCGTCCTGATAAGCATTATTCACTACAGTATCACGAGTTACCCATCTGTATCTCCTTTCATCAGCTCCACCCA
>NW_006408594.1:14637980-14646483 GCF_000296735.1 Chrysochloris asiatica
TAATTTTTACAAGAACAAATGTCCAGGTTTTTTCTCCCCTGGAGCCACTGTGGGTTCAAATCACCAACCTTTCAGTGAGCAGTTGAGCACTTAACCACTGTGCCACCAGGACCCTTGATTGCCAGTATAGATACTATTCTTATCCCCAACTTTGCAAATAAGGAAACAGACTCAAAGAGTTCATACAGTTGATAAGTGACAACATCAGGATTCAAACTCAATTCTACCTGGATCCAGAGACCATGGAATTAACCCTTATGCTGTTCTGCCTCTCAGCAAGTTAGTCTGCATCACCTTTTTCAAAGGATAGCCATGAATGGAGCAAAGAGGTTTCTGGACATGCACTGAATGGGAAAGTTCCAGAAGGGCAGGACCTGTGTCATGTATACTGTAATACTGTATCAGTTAGCACTTGCTGCGTAACAAATCACCCCAAAACTCAGAAACCTACAAAAAAAAAAATAGATTTAGTACTGCTCATGTGTCTACAAGTAAGCTGGGAGGTCCTTCTGGTCTTAGTTGGACAGAGCCATGTGTCTGTGGTCAGCAGTGGTTAGAAGAGGCAGCACTGCTGTCTAGGCTGACCTGTTGAGGCATCAGCAGTTTTAACTGGTCTAGGATGGCTTCAGCTTGGACAAATGAGCTCTTCTCCACATGGACTAAACTTGGTCCAATGGCAGAGACAGAGTTCTAGAAAGAGGAGAAATGCCCACAGCTTCTTGGGGCCTGGACTCATTATAGGTGTAGCCTCTCCTCTGTAGACTTCTATTGACCAAAACAAGCCAAGGACAAGAAAATGGCTCCGGTCCTTGATGGAAGGGGATACCAATATATTTTGGAGACAGCATGGACACAGAAGTCATGATCTGAGGGCTCTGAAGAATCAGAGGATCCCTAGTGGCACAATAGTTAAGCATTGGGCTACTGACCAAAAGTTGGCCGTTCAAACCCATCAGCTGCTCCATGGAAGATTCATGAAGTAGTCTGCTTCTGTAAAGATTTACAGTCTTGGAAACCCTATGCAACAGTTCTATTCTGCCCTGTAGGGGCACTGTGCACCAGAATCAACTCAGTAGCAATGGGTTTTGGTTTGGAGTTTGAAGTAATGGTGCTGTGTGTCAATGCACTGGACTGCAAGGTCAGTTTGAACTACAAATGGGCTCCAAATTACAGTGACCCTATGAACAACAAAACAAAACACTGTTTGTTTCTGTAACATCCTCACAATTGTTGTGTTCAAGCCCATTGTTGCTGCCACCATGTCAATCTATCTCGTTGAGGGTCTTCGTATTTCGCACTGACCCAGCACTTTACCAAGCCTGATGTTCTCCAGGGACTGATCTCTTCTGACAAAATGTCCAAGGAGCAAGAGATGAAGTCTTCCCATTCTCATATCCAAGCATACTTCTTGCAAGATAGATTTACTTGTCCTTCTGGCAGCCCATGGTACTTTCAACATTCTTCACCAACATCATAATCCAAATGCATTGATTCTTGTAATAGCTTCCTTATTCACCATCCAACTCTCCCATATGAGGCTATTGAAAATACCATGGTGTGGGTCAGGTGCACCTTAGTCCATAAACTGACATCTTTGCTCTTGAAAACTTCAAAGAAGGCTTTGTGCAGCAGATCTTCCAAATGCAATACATCATTTGATTTCTTGACTGCTGCTTGCGTGAATGTTGATTGTAGATACAAGTAAAATGAAGTCTTTGACAACTTCAATCTTTTCTCCATTGATCATGATGTTTTTTATTGGTCCAATTGTAAGGGTTTTTGTTTTCTTACATTGAGATGAAATCTATATTGAAGGCTGTAGTCTTTGATCCTCATCAGTAAGTATATAAAGTCCTCTTCACTTTCAGCAAGTAAGGTTGTATCATCTGCATATCACAGGTTGTTAATGAGTCTTCCTCACTGCTGTATCATTTCACCGTATTTATTCAATCTATATCCTGAGTAAATAATCTGAGAAAGTGGGTTCTTCCCATAGAATCCTGCAACATTGCAAATTAAGGCTTGAAATTTTTCTTCAGTTCTTTCAGCTTGAGAAATGCTGAATATGTTCTCCCCTTTTGGTTTTCTAACTCCAGGTCTTTGCACATTTCATTACAATATTTGACTTTGTCTTCTAGAGATAGCCTTTGAAATTTTCTGTTCAGCTCTTTCACCATCTGTCAGTTTATCATATTGTGATGGCTTGTGTGTTGCTGGGATGCTGGAAGCCATGCCACTGATATTTTAAATACCAGCCAGCTCAAACATAGTGGAAAGTTTTCAGCAGAGCTTCCAGACTAAGACAAACTAGGAAGCAGCAAAGCCAGACCACTTCTGAATGGTCATCCACTGACAACCTTATGAATAGCAGCAGAGCATTGTCAGATACAGGGCCAGAAGGGGAGCCCCTCACTTTGGAAGGCACTCAAAATACAACTTGAGAAGACTACCTCCTCAAACTAGAGGTGATCTTAGTGACTTGGTTGGAGTAAAGCTTTCAGGACCTCCATTTGCTTTTGGTTCACAAGTTAAAATGAGAAGAAAAAAAAAAAAAAGCTGCAAATAGCCATTGATAAATAGAACATGGAATGTATGAAGTATGAATCTAGGAAAATTGAAAGTTGTTAATAATGAAATGGAATACATTCATGAGCCATTTTGAAATGTACAATCATGTGGTTTACTATGCTGGGAGTGACAAACTGAAGAGAAATGGCATCACATTCATTGCCAAAAAGAGCATTTCAAGATCTATCTTGAAGTACAATGCTAAATGTGACTGGATAGCATCCATATGCCTACAAGAAAGACCAGTAAATACCACTGTTATTCAGATTTACGCACCAACTACTAAAGCCAGAGGTGGTGAAACTGAAAAATTCTACCATCCACTTCATGTAGGGTAAGCACTGGACTGCTAACCTCGTTAATTTCAAGGTTGGCAGTTCAAAACCATCAGATGAGAAACCCTATACAGTATCACTATAAGTCAGAACTGGCTCGATGGCATTTAACAAATACAACAACACATTTTTTCATTCTGCAGTTGACCAATATCCATCTAGATGCAGTGATCATTGCCAATGATTGAAATGAGAAAACTGGAAACAAAGAGGAAGGATCAGTAGTTGGAAATTATGGTCATAGTGATTGAAATGATGCTGGAGATCACATGATATAATTTTGCAAGACCAATGACTTAATTCATTGCAAATACCTTTTATCAATGCCATAAACAGCAACTATATGAGTAGCCCTCACAAGATGGAATACACATTAATCAAATCGACTACATCTGTGGGAAGGGACAATGCAAAACCTCAAGATCAATAGCCAAAACAAGGCCAGGGACAGACTGTGGAACACACATCAATTACTCATATGCAAGTTCAGGCTGAAGCTAAAGAAAATTATAAAAAGTTCACAAGAGTCAAAATATGACCTTAACTATATTCCACCTGAATTCAGAGACTATCTTAAAGAACAGATTCCATGCATTAGACACTAATGGCCGAAAATCTTAATAGTTGTGGGATGACATCAGGAATATCAGACAGGAAGAAAGCAAAAGGTCAAAAAGAAAGAAAGAAAAAAAAAAATGTGCGTAAAAAGAGACTCTGAAACTTGCTCTTGAGCATAGAGAAGCTAAAGTAACTAGAAGAAATGAGGAAGTAAATAGTTAGCACTCAATATTTGCAGGTATTAACTAAAGCAAACAGCTGTGGGAAAGAAAGTACCTAATTCCATAAAACCACTACCTGTAAGTCTTCTCCTACAGTCTCTACAAGGATCATGTGCAGAATAGTAGCTCGTAGGGGCTTCTGCGTAAGAATGATTAGAAAAACTCCTCAGACAATATCACCATGGCATCTGGGATCTGAAAGAATCTCCCCACCCTCCAAAAGAAAAAAGAAAATCTCTTGCCACAGCCTCCCACCTCCACTGTTGTTGCCTGAGTGGTAATGTTTGGGGAGAGCAGACCAGACTGAGCACTTCACCTTTCTTTCCATGACATAGCATGTCTAAGAATGTGGGGTTGCTCCAGCCGGGGGTGACGGCGTATGAGTATGGGGCTGGGATGTCAGCCCCCAGCACATGCAACTCCATGCGGCTCAGACATTGGCTTGTTGGCAAGTCAGCAGGGGGAGGGCTCGTGCACGTGCAAAGCAAAGAGGCTTCTGGTTGGCCAGACTCCAAGCTT
This sequence comes from Chrysochloris asiatica, assembly GCF_000296735.1. Classification (NCBI taxonomy): domain Eukaryota; kingdom Metazoa; phylum Chordata; class Mammalia; order Afrosoricida; family Chrysochloridae; genus Chrysochloris; species Chrysochloris asiatica. The sequence goes on from NW_006408594.1 coordinate 14,642,182, forward strand.
CCCTGACCAGCTGAGGATGTGCATCAGCAGAGACATCTTGAGATAGATGACTGTCTAGCCAGTTTCCCACTGCACACATACACATGCACAGTCTGAAATCAACAAATCTCCAATGTTGCCAAGACATCCCCATTCCATGCTTTCATTCTGGATCCTGCCCATATTCCTTCTATCAAGTAACACTTTCTGACTTTCTAAGCCTGGAAGGGGTCTAGCCCCTAAAACTCACTGGATTCCATCTTTGATGCTGAGTCTCTGCCTCTTGATTTCTGTTTTGGCCTCCAGTTTCCCCTTCTGGGTTAGATGCTTCACCCTTTCCCTGACTAAGGTCTCAACCTCCAGCTCTTTCCAGCCAGTGTTGGGTAATGATAGCAGGTTTGCTCTTGGAAAGGACTCTGTTAACCAAAGGGAGGGTGGGGAGTTCATGGTGGAAGTTCACCCCCAAGGAAGAGAAATGTTTGAGCAGAGAGACTTGCTATCCTGAGTAAGCCAGTCCTAACTCCCAGTTCTCTATCATACTCAGCAAATAGCCCCTAGCAAGTGGGTCTTCATCTTCCCAACCACTGACTCAAGTGCAGTAGGGTCTGGGGAGAAGCTTCTGTCTCAGGAGACAAATAACTGATATGTTTGCAAACTTATCCCTGGAACCCATGCCCTCCAGACCACAAAAAAAGATTACAAAGGAGCCAGGCCAATAAGGAGCAAGTGGAGGAAATAGATGGGGAAGAGCAGGCTGAACAAGATCCCAGCATGGAAGATACTTCTTGGCTAAGGTCGTCTCTTCTTACTGGGCATTGGGAAAGAGACTTTACACCCATTCCCTTTCTGTGTGAATTCTTCCCTTGCTTCTTGACAGCCAATTTAAATCCATCTGAAGAGGGTCCCTGGATGCCTCAAACAATTTGCTCTTGGATACCTAATCTAAAAAGTTGGTGGTTTGACCCTATCCACTGGTGCTGCAGAAGAAAGATCTGGCAATCTGCTTCTTTAAAGATGGCAGCCAAGAAAAAGCCCCTGGAGCAGTTCGACTTTGTACCACATGGGGTTGCTATGAGTTTGTGCAACTGGATGGTTTATTGATTTGGAAATTTTTGTGGTCCATAAACACTTTATAGAAGAGAGATGAAAGTAAAGTCTAAAACTCTAGCCAAATTCTCATTAAAAATAAAGAGAAGGGCTCCTCCCCATACTACACTAATTCTTAAATTTTTAAAAACTCTGACAACTACATATTTGACAGACTGTATATACGGCACAGCTGCTTTAGCAATTGTACCCCTAGTTACACACCCAGGAGAAATGAGTGCCTATGTCTGCCAAAGGACATGCAAAAGAATGCTCACAGCAGGATGATTTCTTATAGCCCCAAAGTGAAACCAACTCAACTGTTCAACAATAGTACCATGGTAAGTCAAAAAGTATTGCTACTAGGGTTCAGTTCACATATGCATGGATTTATTCCAAACAAGACATGTTTAACTGTGTCTCTGAGATCCATGTATGTCTGCAGACAAGTTCGTCTCAGTAATAAACTTGCATTAGTCTCTTAGACCTCTGTAAATTGTTGATGAGCAAAGATGTCAGCTCGAGAACTAAGGTGCACCTGACCCAAGCCGTGGTATTTTCAATAAACTCACATGCATGAGAAAGTTGGACAGTAAATAAGGAAGACCACAGAGGAATTGATGCACATTTGAGTTACAGTGTTGGAGGAGAATTTTTAAAGTACCATGGGATGAAAAAATATATAAATCTATGTTAGTAGAAGTACAGCTAGAGTGCTCCTTGGAAGCCATGATGGCCAGACTTCATCTCTCATTCTTCACACATATTGTCAGAAGGGACCAGTCAGTGGAGAAGGATATCATGTTTGGTAAGGTAGAGGGTCAGAGAAAAAGAGGAAGACCCCCAAGGAGATGGATCGGCACAGTGGCAGCAGCAATGGGTTCAGGTATAGCAATGATTGTGAGGTTGGCCCAGGACCTGGCAGTGTTTTGTTGTTGTACATGGTGTCGCTATGAGTCGGTGCCAACTCGATGGCTCCTAGCAACAACAACAATAAAAGTCTGTTTAGAGTGCCCTCCAAAAGGGAGCTATTATTTGTAGGCCGGGGTTAACATCAGTTTTAGTTTTTGTTTTTTAACAAAATTCAAGTGGGCATCTTTGCAAATCAGTGAAGCCTTACAGTAAGCTTACAGGCATATTGTCCCACATAAAACAACAGTTTTTAGATAGGTCATCTTTGAGGTCTTTCAAAGCTTCCTCAAGCATTTTAAGGAAGATTGGAAAGACCTCAAAGATGAATTCAAGGCAGAAGGGTCATTCCGAAGATTATGGCTACTGTTTTGGGCGATTCTTCGATGGGATCATCTTGATAAACTTTCTTGATGGATGTAGAACAATCATGGAGGTTTGTTATAAAGAAGTTTTAAGAAAATTGAAAACTGCTTTGGTGAGAAAAAGGCCAGGAAAGTCACACCAAGGAATTGTTTGCCTTCACAACAATGCACCTGCTCAGTCTTCCAGGGTAGTGGAATAGTTAAGGTTTTGTGTCAACTTGACTGGGTCAGGATCCTCAGTGGTTGGCCAATAAGATGTAGTCATTCCCATGATGAGATCTGCTATAAGCAGCCAATCAATTGAAAAGAAGCTTCCTTGGGGATGTGGCCTGCTTCTCATACACTGGACTCCTTTCTTCTGCTGGGTCTGAATTCTGCATCTGGCTCATCATTCAAACTCTGGTTCTCTGAACTTGAACCAGTAGCTTGCTCTACTGCCTGCCAATACTGAGAATTGTCAGTACACAACCTGCTTGCCTGCCTGCCATATGACCTACTGACCTCCTGCTCATCAGGGAGTCATCATTGGCCAGCCATCTAACCTGACCAACCTGACCTGCCAATCTTGGTTCGTAGAAAGAATATGAAAAAAATCACTGTACCAAAAAGAATTTGTCAACAGAAAGAGTCACTGTACCAACAAGGATTTGTCAATATTCAATCATTTCAGGAGGTAGAATATGATTAAGAGTTAATGACATTACCACACAGTATTAAAGGTAACAGAGGGAAACAAGTCTCCAGGAATTGGTGGCATACAAATTGAAATGTTTCAATAAACTGATGGAATGTTGTTGGAAGCACTCACTACTCCATGCCAAGAAAATTGGAAGAAAGCTACTTGTCAGCTGACTGGAGTAAATCCATATATATGTTCGTTCCCAAGAAAGGTGACGCTGCAGAATGCAGAAATCGCTGAACAATAGCATTACTATCCAACACTTGGGAAAGTGGATGGTCCCTGGAAAAGAAGAAGACCCCAATGAGATGGATTGGCACAGTGGCAGCAGTAATGGGCTCAAGTGTAACAATTGTGAGGATGGTGCAGGGTCAGGCAGGATTTTGTTCTGGTGTGCTTAGGGTCACTATGAGTCAAAATTGACTCAACGACACCTAACAACAACAAAATCATTAATATCACATGTAAGAAAATTGTGCTGATGGTATTTCAAAAACCAGTTGCAGAAGTGCATTGACAGGGAGCTTCCAGAAACGCAAGCGAATTCAGAAGAGGATGTGCAACAAGGAATATCATTGCTGACATCAGATGGATCTGGGCTGAAAGCAGAGAATACCAAAAAGATGTTTACTTGTGTTTAATGATTATGCAAAGGCATTCGACAGTGTGAATCATAACAAAATATAGATAACATTGCAAAGAATGGGAATTCCAGGACATTTAATTGGGTTCATGCAGAACCTGTACATAGACCAAGATGCAGTCATTGTAATGGAACCAGGGGATACTGTGTGGTTTAAAATCAGGAAAGGTGTATATCAGGGTTATAACCTTTCATCATACTTAGTCAATCTGAAAAGCTGGATTATATGAAGAATGCAGTATCAGGATTGGAATTTGTTGTTGTTAATAGGTGCCATTGAGTGGGTATGGACTCATAGCGACCCTATTATGCACAACAAATCAAAACACTGCCCAGTACTGGGTCAACCTCACAATTGTTGCCATGATTGAGCCCATTGATGCTGCCACTTTGCCAATCCATCTCACTGGGGTCTTCTGCTTTTTCTCTGACCCTTCACCTACCAAACATGATATCCTTCTCTAGTGATTGGTCCCTCCTGACAACATATCAGAAGTATGAGAGATGAAGTCTGGCCATGCTGGCCTCAAAGGAGCACTCTGGCTGCACTTCTTCCAACACAGATCCGTTTATTCTTTTGGTAGCCTGTGGTACTTTCAATATTTTCCTCCAACACCATAACTCAAACGCATCAATTCTTC
>NW_006408594.1:14649193-14650911 GCF_000296735.1 Chrysochloris asiatica
TGTTGGTGAAGAATAATGAAAGTATAATGGACTTCTTGAAGAATAAACATCTGTTGAGAAAAAATATCCAAGCCAAATGTCCCTTGGAATCAAGGATTGTATGTAAGATTTTGTTCCACAACTTTGGACATGTTATCAGGAGGGCCCAGTCCCGGGCAAAGGAAAGTATGTTTTGGAAAGAAGAGGGTCAGCGAAAAAAAGGAAGACTCTCAACAAAATGTGTTGGCACAGTGGCAACAGCAATGGGCTCAAATATAGCAACTGTGAGGATGATGCAGGATGAGGCAGTGTTTCATTGTGTTATGCATAGGACTGCTATGAATCTAACAACTACAACATGGACTGCCAGAAGAATGAACAAATGTGTCTTAGAAGGAAAACAACCAGATAGTTCCTTAGACGTGACAATGAGAAGGCTCATTAACTTTGAACTCATTACCAGGAAAGACCAAACACTAAACAATGACATAATGTTTGGTAAAGTAGAGGATTAGTGATAATGTAGGAAACCTTAGGTGAGATGGATTGACAAAGTAGCCACAACAATGTACTCAAACATACCAAGGATCAAGAAGACTGTCTAGTAAAGGAAAACATTTTGTTCTGTTTTACACAAGTTCACCTAGATTTAGCACTGACTCAATGACTACAACAATGTCCATATCTAGATAGATAGATAGATAGATAGATAGATAGATAGATAGATAGATAGATAGATAAATAGTTGGTTGTTTCTGACCCATATCGACCCTATGCATGACAGAACAAAACACTGCCTGGCCCTGTACTATCCTTACAACTGCTGTTACACTTGAGCTCATTGATGCTGCCATAGTGTCAGTCCAATCTCATTGGGGGTCTCCCTCTTTTTTGCTGACCCTCCACTTTACCAAGGATGACGTTCTTTGCAAGGGACTGATCTCTTATGATAATATGTCCAAAGTATGAAAGACAAAGTCTGGCCGGACATCTTGATTTCTTAGCATTCTGGCTGTACTACTGCTTCCAACACAGATCTGTTTGCTCTTCTGGTAGGCAATAATACCTTTAATATTCTTCTCTAACACCAGAACTCAAATGCATCAATTAATTCTTCCACAGATGTCTTTATTCACCGTCCAACATTGCAAAGGAATCTGTCAGTTTGTGGCACTGTGGTGACTTGCTTGTTGCTGTGATGCTGGAAACTATACCACCAGTATTTTGAATGCCAGCAGGGTCACTCATGGTGGACAGCTGTCTGCTAAGCTTCCAGACTAAGACACAGAGAGATATGTACACATGCATATATATGAACATGTGAACCCCAGTGTAGCACTGTGGGTTAACACATTGAACTGCAAGGTCGGTTTGAACCTGCAAGGTTGGTGGCTCAGGTTCACCAGCTGTTCCTCAGAAATCCTATACAGGGTCACTATGAGTGGGAACCAACTTGATGGCACTTCACAACAACATATATATGGAGCTCTGGTAGTGCAGTGGTTACAAATTGGACTGCAAACCTTAAGGTCAGCAGTTTGAAACTACCAGCTGTTCTGCAGGAGAAAGATGAGACTTTCTGCTCCTGTAAAGATTTACAGGGTCGCTATGAATCAGAACTGACTCCACAGCACATAACCACCACTATATATATATATGTTGTTGTTGTTGTTAAGTGCCATCGAGTCGGGTCCGACCCATAGCGACCCTGTACAGGGTTTCCGAGGGTGTAAATCTTT